>NC_142779.1:27839608-28207108 GCF_988280905.1 Pimephales promelas
GAAACATTGCTAAGCTACGTAACATGCTATCTATTTCTGATGCAGAAAAATTAGTTCACGCATTCATGACCTCGAGACTAGATTACTGTAATGCTTTATTAGCTGGTTGTCCTGCATCCTCAATAAACAAGCTACAGTTAGTACAAAATGCAGCTGCTAGAGTTCTTACTAGGTCAAGAAAATATGATCATATAACACCGATTTTATCATCTCTACACTGGTTACCTATTAAGTTCCGCATCAACTACAAAATACTACTACTGACCTATAAAGCCCTAAATGGTTTAGCACCTATGTACTTAACAGACCTTCTTTCGCCCTACAATCCACCGCGTTCCTTAAGATCACTAAATTCAAGGCTTCTGGTCATTCCTAGGATATCGAAGTCCAGTAAAGGAGGGAGGGCGTTCTCGCATTTAGCTCCAAAACTCTGGAATGGCCTTCCCGATACGGTCCGAGCCTCTGACTCGCTGACACAGTTTAAAACTAGATTAAAGACGCATCTCTTTAGAAGGGCGCATGCGCACGCAGCGACCGGCAGCAGTAGTGTGGCGTTAGTTCACTTGTTTTGTTTGTTTGTTTGTTTTTTCTGCTTTGTTTTAAATAGACGTCATATTTAATTTAACAAATTCTGGTGGTGTTAAACAGACCATCCGTAGCCTTGTGCCATATTTGATGAACTGATCTTTACAAGCCACGAGAAATCATGTTACTTACCATTGGCATGGAGTGGCTGGCACTCGCGTTGCTACTATCAGCGTTCTACCTAGTCCAAGGTTTGGACGGCGATCCTCTAACAAGCAAGATTCAGTACACCAGAGACTTTCTGCTTGGATTCAACAATCCTACTAACACCAGGCCACCCTCTGACTTGGTCTTCCCTAACCTGGAGGAGCTTGCTCAGGGTTCGAGGAAAGGAGTACACACCGGCGCACCTCTCAGGAAAGTGAGGAAGCGGGGCCGGAGAGGAGGAATCCGGGTTCGATCGAGACGGCAACCCCTGGCTCGCATCGCCCTGCCTTCTATCATCCTGACCAATGCCCGTTCCCTCCGCAACAAGATCGATGATCTCCAGGCCCATGTCCGTTATCAGCACGAATTCAAAGAAGCTTGCATCCTGGCGCTGACAGAAACTTGGCTTGGGGAGAAAGACCGGGACAACGAGATGGAAATAGACGGGTTTGGTGCACCGCTGCGTACGGACCGAGAGGCTGCAATCACCGGCAAGTCGCGAGGTGGGGGTGTGTGTTTGTACATCAATGAACGCTGGTGCAAAAACTTTATTGTGAGAGCGTCAGTATGCACCAAGGACATCGAACTGCTCTCTGTATCCATGCGTCCACCATATTTACCGCGGGAATTCCCACAGATTTTTGTAACTGTGGTGTATATTCACCCAAAGGCGAATGAGAGATCTGCCTCAGATATGATTTTGCATACGGTACAGAAATTACAGTCACTCTCTCCTGACGCCCCCAATATAATCTTGGGAGATTTTAATCATTGCTCACTAAACAAAAATTTAAAAGGCTTTTATAAATATGTATCTTGCCCTACGAGACAAGGCAAGATACTTGATCAATGTTATGGTTCAATTAAAGGGGCTTATAAATCCATACCGCTCCCTCCACTTGGTACAGCAGATCATAATTGTGTACATCTTATTCCTGTTTATCGTACATGTTTACAGAGGGGAAAAGTGCTCACCAAAAGGGTGAAACTCTGGTCTGAAGATGCTGTGCAAGAATTGCAAGGTTGTCTGGACTGTACATTATGGGAGGAGTTTATAACATCATCAAGGGACCTGGATGAGCTCACAGATGTTGTCTGTTCTTGGATCTCATACTGTGAAGATACCGTAATTCCGGATAGGGAGGTAAAGATTTACCCCAATAGTAAACCCTGGGTAAGCAAACATCTAAAAATCCTGTTAAATAAGAAGAAACATGCCTTTAAAGAAGGCAGTGTTACGGAATTAAACTCTATACAAAAGGAGATCAAACGGGAAATAAAAAGGTGTAAATTGGGTTACAAAGATAAAGTAGAAAGACAATTAAGAAATAATAATTTGGGCTCAGCCTGGGACAGTGTTAAAAATATTGTTGGACTTAATGACAAATCAAGGAAAAAGACATTTTTAGAAGGTTTTGCAACAGATTCTGCTCTGGCACAGGAGTTTAATAAGTTTTATTCTAGGTTCGATGTCCATGATTACAGTAAAGAAACGGGGGCATTAAGGGACAGCTTAACTAATTCTGGTTCTTTTACTACTCCATTCTTTTCTGAACGCAATGTTGTGAACATTTTTAAACATAGTAAGTCACGCACAAGCCCTGGCCCCGACAACATTAGCAGCCGTATGCTGACCCTCTGTGCGGATCAGTTAGGCTACATTTTTTATTATATTTTTAATTTGTCTTTGTGCCAATATAGAGTCCCAAGTTTGTGGAAACAATCGATAATTATTCCCATCGCGAAAAGTAACCATCCAAAGATTTTGAACGACTACAGACCTGTGGCTCTAACTTCATTAGTGATGAAGTCTTTTGAAAAATTGATAAAAACGGAATTGCTGGGTAGAGTTGAACAGCTTCTTGACCCCTTGCAGTTTGCATATAGAGCCAACAGGGGGGTGCAAGATGCTATCGTAACTTTGCTTAACCTTATATACAAGCACGTAGAGGGTAACAAAAATCACGTTAGACTATTATTTGTGGATTTTTCATCTGCCTTCAACACCATCCAGCCCCATTTATTGGTGCAGAAGCTAATAGAAAATCTCGGGTGGGATTGTAACTTGGTGGGCTGGATTTTGGACTTTCTTACAAATAGGACACAGAGAGTGAGAGTAAATGGACATCTTTCAGAAATATCAGTGACTTCAACTGGCTCGCCACAAGGCTGTGTTCTCTCTTCTCTTTTATACATCATGTACACCAATGACTGCCGTAGTGAACTGAACAATAATTATATCATAAAGTTTGCAGACGACACAGTCATAGTAAGTCTAATGGATCCCACGGAAACATCTCACGGCACCGTATTACCGTATTTTTTAAATTGGTGCAAAGAAGCCTTTTTAGACTTAAATGTCTCAAAGACTAAGGAAATGTTAATTGATTTTAGACGTCATCAGCCGACTCCTGAAAATACCTTTATTGATGGTAAAGAGGTTGAAATTGTTGAGTCGTACAAGTATTTGGGAGTTATTATTGACAACAAGTTGACTTTTGAACAGAACACAGAAATGTTGAGTAAGAAAAGTCAGCAACGTCTTTTTTGTTTGAGAAAGCTGGCTAAGTTCCAAGTGGACAGATCCCTGATGACACTGTTTTATAAATTTTTTATCGAATCTATTTTTACTTTTTCATGTATTTGCTGGTACGCTTCTCTTAGTTTAAAGCGGAAAAACACTTTAGAAATTGTGCATAAAGTTAGCAGTAAAATCATCGGGATTCAGCAGACAAAACTATCTGAACTATACAATAGACATGTACTTAAAAAGGCTGAATCTATCATGTCTGATAGTTCTCATCCCTTGTACGTAGAATTTAAGTTGCTGCCTTCTGGTTCTCGCTTTAGCCAGCCACCAGCCAAAACTAATAGATTTAAATTCTCCTTTGTTCCCTCTGCGATCTCTCTGCTTAACTCTGTAAAGAATAGGTAATGTCTGTCTGCACATTGACAATACTTGTATTTAAATGTTAAATGTTTTTAACTTTTTAATTTTTAACTGTTGTTGATGTTGTCGTGTAATGCATGTTAATTTATTTGGTTACTGTTGCAAAACTAATCGCCCCTCGGGGACAAATAAAGATCTTGAACTTGAACTTTAGTCAAGCATTCACATAATGCTTACCTTCTAGTCCTCTGTTATGCCATACGGAACCGTTTGCCACTGAAACTGCTTAACGCACCAGTGGGGCTCGACAGCCTCTTAGACAAACGGGTCGGCGCGTATGGTTGGGTTGCGGAGAGTTCGGGTTACGGAGAGTTTGCGAGTTATAACGGAAATTATTATGAACATCAGCTATGCTAATTATTTCCCATCTGCCTTTCTGCTGTTATCTCGGGACGCTTGTCCCGAGAAAAATGGCGTTCGTCAGGTCCAGTTTTGTGTCCAGCCTCTCACGGGGATTTCGGATGCCCCAACGCCTGTGATGAGACGACTCAACGCCTGTGATGAGACGACTCAACGCCTGCGATATGTTATGGCGCCGTTTGATTCATAAACAATATTTATATTTAAACAATATGAATGTAAGCCAGAGGAGAACTGGCCCCCGACTGAGCCTGGGTTCTCCCAAGGTTTTTTCTCCATCCAATCTGATGGAGTTTGGTTCCTTGCCACTGTCGCCTTGCTTTTGGCTTGCTTTGAGCTTGCTCAGTTGGGGTTATTTATTTAGTGTTTAGCAATGTTGTTGATCTGTGTTGTGCTACTTACATGTTATCACTGTGAAGCTGCTTTGATACAATCTGTATTGTGAAAAGCGCTATATAAATAAATGTGACTTGACTTGACTTGACAAATTAAGTGTCTGCAAGCATATTATATCAACAGGTTCAGCATCTTAAACAACGACTAAAGAGCACACAAAGCTTAACTTACCTTTCAAAAGCGCGCAAATAGCTTCTGTTGGCTACAACGAACCCCTCTGTTGTTGGTGTGCTTTCTCCTTCAACAGTCTCCTCTTTTTAATTTCGTATAGGTAATTTCGGCCGTTTATACATCCTGCAGATGGGTGATTCATGAACGAATCGTTAATTGCGTAGGCTATGTCATGAGACAAATGAACGAAAGACGCGGAAGGTAAAGTAATTATTTATGTTACCGGTAAATTTTTTGCCTGCATAATTATTTCTTAATTCAGAATATGATCAACAATGATCCGAATAAAGATTCGTTAATTTTGATGAACCAGATCGAACAAGATTGCAGTCAAATGATCCTTCCCATCACTCAGACTCGTGAGAGCAGGGAGGCGTTATATCTTAATTTTAACCAGTTTAATCAACAAATTGACTGGATAATTAATAAATAAGAAGCAAATATAGAAGATAATATAATCAGGTCATTGATGCGCCGGCACGTGAATTGGCTAGGATTGCACCAGCCATTCGTACGTTCTCTCTTAAATTGGAAAGTAAAGTCCACACAAGCTAGTTTGTAGCTAACTCTGTACTTTATTCCGATGCACCATTTGTTCATAAGGCAGAACGTAGCTAGGTCTTAAAGACAGATTTCCAAAAGCACACACGAAGGAATGTGCATGATTGGCCAATATTGTACTGTTCTCTAAAAACATTTACCCTATGAGTTTCATCATTTGTGATTTATAGGATTTGTGCACCTGAAATTAAGATTTTGAAAATGACTTTTATGTTTGTGAGAGGGAAATACAAAAACATACACGCTTGCAACTCCTATATACACAATTTATTAAAGGGATAGTTTACCCAAAAATGAAAATTCTGTCAGTATTTACTCACCCTCAAGTTGTTCCAAACCTCTGTGTGTTTATTTGTTCTGCTGAACACAAAGGAAGATATTTGGAAGAATGTTTTAATCAAACTGTTTGATTAAAACATTCTTCCAAATATCTTCCTTTGTGTTCAGCAGAACAAATAAACACATAGAGGTTTGGAACAACTTGAGGGAGTACTGACAAAATTTTCATTTTTGGGTGAACTATCCCTTTAATGACTTTACTGAAATATTCTCTACAAATTCCAATGTCGTTTTGCTATAATAATAATTGATAGGCTATACATGTTAAGTACTGCATGCAACTCTACATCAAAGGAAGATAAACAACTGAATATTGAGGGATGCAAACTTGTAACCTTTAAGTGCATTTTGCCAGAAGATTTTTTGTGTGTGCTCGAAACATGTATGCAAATGTACCTATATGTTGTATAAATAATAAATCAATGTTAACTGAATGTGATGTGTTTAATAAATTATTTCCTACAGACTATTTATCAATTAGCCTACAAGTAAGTAAGTGTGAGATTTTTAAAACAAGTATAAAATGTGTTTATGTATAATGTATCCACAAGTTTCCGAGGGGCGCTCCTGTAAAAAATAAAGTGTGTGAAACTTCCGGTGAGGCGGCGGAAGTAGCATTCCAATGGTATTTTGTGTGTTAGTTAGCGAAGAGGCTAGCTGTTTTTCGGAGAATTATTTTACTATTTAAAGACGCAAATCTTTATGAGAGATGTCGTTACTGAGCTCATGGACAACATGTGCTATTCGCGGTTGTATGTATAACCTGACTAAACTAGTTCAGTGGCTTAAACGTGATTGTTTTGAACATAAGCTGAAAACGAAATCAGAGTGTTCCTGTCAACGACTGTAGTTCCCATTCAGGGAACTTCGAGCTGCGTGTAAACGCCGTGGGAACGCCTCTGCGTGACGAGTCATGAAGCACGTATGAAATCTGTCCAATGGCGAGACGGAACGTCATAGGCGGGGTGACGTATCGACCAGGAAACTATAAAGCATCCCCGAAACACAAGCGCAACAGCTTCTGAGTCTTCAAAAGCGCTCTATGTATGAATTTTGTCTGTCTGTCTATATTGTATATTTATATATATTGATATGGCGAGCAAACAACAGCAGAATTTCAGAAAGTGTGTTCATCCCTGCCCTCGCTTCATCACGGGTGGGGATACACACGATCTGTGTGTTGTTTGTTTGGGAGTGCAGTATGCTCAGTCGGCTCTCGAGGGGGCCGGCTGTGAGCACTGCGAGTGTCTGCCCATGAAGACACTTCGCTCCCGCCGGGCACTCTTCGAGGAGAGTGGTTCGGTGCGCGCTCCCCGCGGCTCGGGTCCCGCTGCTGCCGAGGCACAGCGAAGGCTTGCGTCGTAGGGATCGCAGATGGATCTATCAGCGGGGATTGAGACGGGCCCCGCCCTTTCTCTGCCCTTACCTGGTAGATCCAGTGCCTCAGTTCTCGCTGCGGGGGTCCGCGTTGCGGTTTTTCCTGCCCGGGCTGAGGCGCCATCACTTCAATTATCCAGTTCTGAGGAGCTGGATGTTGAAAGTGTGGATGCAGAGTCTATGGACTCAGTGGAGAGCGAGGGAAGCTCGTTTGCCATCCCAGTCTCCCGCGAATGTAGTAAAAAAAATAAATAAATAAAAAGGAAAAAAAAAAAAAAAATGGAGGTTTTTGACTCGGGCTGTGGAAAAATTAAGCATTGAACGGCCAGTTGAGAAACAAGAGTCGAGAGAGTAAAATGGATGAGAGATTTTTAATATCACACTCACTACCTCCATGCCGGTGTTTGCCCTTCTTCCCCGATCTACACACCGAGGTGTGTAGATCGTGGAACAAACCAGTGTCAGCTAGAATTTTGACACACCAGACCTCTATGTATGCTAATATTGCTGGGTCTAGGAGATATGAGTGAGGGGGAGGTCGTCGGCACTGACGTGATTAATGAGATACTGCGTCAGGCGGCAGATATTTCTCTCCGTGCCACCAAGGAGACGGCCAGATCAGTCGGCCGCTCTATGGCAGCCCTGGTGGCCACGGAGAGGCATCTGTGGCTAAATCTGGCTAATATGAAGGAGAAAGATAAAGCGTTTCTCCTGGATGCGCCGCTGTCGACCGAAAAAAACAGGCAGCGGCGCTCCAGAAATGTCTCCCCCTCCGTACTCATCCTTCGGGGGCTGCTGGGCGAGAGCAGCCCCGCCCGTCGAGAGAGCGTCGCGTCTCGGGCTCCTCCCCAGCAAAACTGGGCTGAGACGCGGCGTTCTCAGGCGAGGTCTTCCCGGGATAGAACCGATCTGAGGACGGTTATTGTCGCCAGGAAGGCTTCGTCGAAGAAGTCCTGACGCCACTGTTGTCAGGCTACTGAGGGTGGTCCCCACCGTGAGACAGAGGTGTTCGCCGCTGAATCCGGCGCCCGCTCTCTCTCGGTGCCCTCAGGGGTTCGTTCTGCCAACCCTGCCTGTAATGGGGGGTGCAGACGGTCCCAGCGAGCGATTTCCCGAGGGACGCTCGTTTGCTCCGAGGAGCGATACAGAACGGTCGTTAAACCCTGCCTGTGCGCGGTCACAGGGCGCTGTTTCTGTTTTTAAAAACTACTCCAGAGGCCAGTCTCGAGAGACTGGTACCCTTAGTAGAATTTCTGGTAGAATGGGGAAGTCTTCCAAATATATCTCGTTGGGTCCTGCAGACTATCGAACGCGGGTACGCGATCCAGTTCAGGTCGCGTCCACCTCGTTTCCGGGGGGTTTTGCCCACAGTGGTGACCCCCGAGCAGGCTCTGGTTATGGAACAAGAAGTGAAAGCTCTGCTACTGAAGGGGGCGATAGAACGAGTTCTTCCTCCCGACAGAGAGCTGGGGTATTACAGCCGGTACTTCATTGTTCCAAAGAAGGATGGGGGGCTGCGTCCGATTTTAGACCTGCGCCTCTTAAATCGGTCAGTAGGGAAGCTCAAGTTCTAAATGCTGACTCTCAAGCAGATCGTGTCACAGATCAGGTCCGAGGACTGGTTTGTCACGATAGACCTAAAAAAGACGCGTACTTCCATATCTCCATCCTTCCGCAACATCGGAAGTTCCTGAGGTTCGCTTTTTGGGGCGAAGCGTACCAATATCGGGTCCTTCCATTCGGCCTAGCGTTATCTCCTCGAACCTTCACGAAATGCATGGACGCGGCCTTGGCCCGCTGCGTCTCCAGGGCATTCGCATTTTAAATTACATCGACGATTGGTTGATTCTGGCTCAATCGGAGCATCAGGCGATACGGCATCGAGATGCCGTCCTCGCCCACATCAGAAGGTTGGGGTTGAGACTCAACGCCAAGAAGAGTGTGCTTTCGCCAGTTCAGCGGACCACTTTTCTAGGCGTGGTATGGGATTCGACGACGATGCAGGCACGTCTGTCGCCGGCTTGTATAGCCTCGATTATCTCGACTGTCAAGCAAGTGAAGCTAGGCCAGTCACTCACTGTAAAGGAATTCCAGAGAATTCTGGGTCTGATGGCAGCAGCATCCAACGTGTTACCGTGCGGCCTGCTGTACATGAGACCACTACAGTGGTGGCTCAGGACCAAGGGGTTCTCCCCGAGGGGAAAGCCGCTCCGCAAGATCAAGGTCACGCGACGTGGTCTCCGTGCCCTGGCTATGTGGAAAGAACCTTGGTTCCTGTCCCTGGGACCTGCGCTGGGAGCCCCGTGTCGCCGGGTAACGGTGACGACGGATGCCTCTCTCACGGGCTGGGGAGCGATCATGAGTGGTCGCTCGGCCCGCGGGTTGTGGCAAGACCATCATCTCCGATGGCATATAAATTGTCTAGAGATGATGGCGGTGTTTCAGGCTCTGAAACACTTTCTCCCAGACCTCAGAGATCATCATGTTCTTGTCCGGTCAGACAACATGTCTGTGGTCTCTTACATAAACCACCAGGGGGGTCTGCAGGGACCCGTTCTGCTGTACCTGCCTGTGAGGGTGGGCACAGACGGTCCTAGCGAGTGGTTTCCCGAGGGAAGCTCGTTTGCTCCGAGGAGCGATACAGAACAGTCGTTAAACCCTGCCTGTGCGCGGTCACAGGGCACTGTTTCTGTCTCTATAATTACTCCAGAGGCCAGTCTCGAGAGACTGGTACCCTTAGTGGAATTTCTGGCAGAATGGGAAAGTCTTCCAAATATATCTCGATGGGTCCTGCAGACTATCGAACGCGGGTACGCGATCCAGTTCAGGTCACGTCCGCCTCGTTTTCGGGGGATTTTGCCTACTGTGGTATCCCCCGAGCAGGCTCTGGTCATGGAACAAGAGGTGAAAGCTCTGTTACTGAAGGGGGCGATAGAACGAGTTCTTCCCCCCGACAGAGAGTTGGGGTATTACAGCCGTTACTTCATTGTTCCAAAGAAGCTAACGATATACGCCTCCCTCACGGGCTGGGGGCGATCATGAGTGGTCGCTCAGCCCGGGGTCTGTGGACTTTCTCCCAGACCTGAGGGGTCACCATGTTCTTGTCCGGTCAGACAGCACATCGGGGGTCTTTTTATAGACCATCAAGGGGGTCTGCGCTCATGTCCATTATTCAGGCTAGCGCCAGATCCTTCTGTGGGCCCAGGGGAAGCTTCTTCTTTGGCGATTCTATATCCCAGGATATTTAAATCGGGGAGCAGACATCCTGCCGAGGCAGGGGCCGAGGCCCGGGGAGTGGAGACTCCACCCCGAGGTGGTGGAGCTCCTATGGAGTCATTTCGGTCATACAGAGGTAGGCCTATTTGAATCCAGGGACTGAGACACTGCATGCTGTGGTTTCTCTGTATCCACCAGCCCCTCTGGGGTTGGATGCGATGGTACAGGAGTGGCCGAGGTCACCCCTGTACGCATTTCCCCCGATTGCTCTGCTCCCAGGAGTTCTGGAGAGGGTTCACCGAGTCGGGGTCTTTCTACTGTTAGTAGCCCCGCGTTGGCCGGCCCGAGTATGGATGCGGGTCGATACTTCACCCCCGCCCAGATCTATGGAGGTTGTGGCTTGGCCTCTGAGGGGGCCCAGCTCATAGAATGGGGTCTCTCGACTGAGGTCGTGGAGACCATCCTCCAATCCAGAGCTCCGTCCACGAGGAGATTATATGCCTTGAGGTGGCAATGTTTCACCTCTTGGTGGGGAGAACACCAGTTGGACCCAGTTAACTGCCCGGTGTGGCGGTGCTGGAATTCCTTTGGAGCATTTCTCCACAGGGTTATCCCACTCCACACTAAAGGTGTATGTGGTGGCCTATCTGCTTACCACGTCCCTTTGAGTGGAGCTTTTCACGGGAGATACCCATTGGTAATTCTTTTTCTTCGTGGTATTGTGAGGTCAGACCAAGAGAAACTAATCTGCTCTGCCCTCTGAGGGCTCTAGATGCTTATGTCCACAGAGCTGCCCTGTGGAGAAAGCCTGAACAGTTATCTGTTTGTTTTGGACCTCCAAAGAAAGGTTGTCCCGCATCTGAGCAGAGGTTGAGTAAGTGAGTGGTCGAGGCCATCTCATTTGCATATGAGTCCGCCGGTCAGCCTTCTCCTTTGGCTGTCTGGGCTCACTCAACCAGGGGTATGGTAGCTCCGCTCCAGGGGCGCAGGTGCTTTCGTCTAAATATATGCCTGATTTCATACAACGGACACCTGCTCGCATGGCGCCGTTGGTATTAGCGTTCCCACGGCGTTTACACGCAGCTCGAAGTTCCCTGAATGGGAACGTCTCTGGTTACGTATGTAACCCTAGTTCCCTGAAGGGAACGAGACGCTGCGTGTCTATGCCATACTCCCAGCATGCCCGTGAGCGCTTGCTTCAGTCCTATCAGAAGCTGTTGCGCTTGTGTTTCGGGGATGCTTTATAGTTTCCTGGTCGATACGTCACCCCGCCTATGACGTTCCGTCTCGCCATTGGACAGATTTCATACGTGCTTCATGACTCGTCACGCAGAGGCGTTCCCACGGCGTTTACACGCAGCGTCTCGTTCCCTTCAGGGAACTAGGGTTACATACGTAACCAGAGACGTTTCCATCACCTCCCAAAAGACGACGAATCTTCCTGTGTACATTTGTTTAAATTCTTAATATTCTATAAACTTTTATCAGCATGTGTTTGGCTGTTCTCTACTGATGTTACACCTAAACTCAGGATCAAAGCCTGTGTTGACAGAATACCAAATGTGCCAGTTAATGTATTCAAGTAGCACATTTATTTATAATTTTGAATAAACTCCAAAGCACAATGACTAAGTGTTTATTTTTTATTTTAATTGTTTGTCAGCTCGCACAACTGTCTGTCACCATGCCTTGATGAGTATTGATTATTAATAATGTTATTATAATACTCCCAATCAACTACTGTGGAGGGTAAAGGTACTGTTATTTCACCTTTTTTAATTTCGTTGAGGTTGTGTTCCCACATCGTTAGCTAGTTTGGATCGCTATAACTTGAATGACTGTCAACTGTTGAATGAACGAGTGTCAAGCATGTCAAATCGTGCTTTGTTTACTTCCAACCGGAAGTCGCGCCCACTTTTGACGCAAGGCCTCATGGGGCGTAGGAAACTTGTGGATAAAGTTATTCTACTCAATTGAAATCAACATCGTTTCAACGTTAGGAAAGCAAACCAATTAGATCGCTTTTATGTTGAATATGTGTTGATTCTATAACGTAACAACAACCTGAAATCAACATCGATTCAACGTTAGGAAAGCAAACCAATTAGATCGCTTTTATGTTGAATATGTATTGATTCTATAACGTAATTTCAACAACCTGAAATCAACATCGATTCAACGTTAGGAAAGCAAACCAATTGCATCGATTTTCCGTTAGTTTTGAATGGCGCGTCTGACGTTGGTTCAACGTTAATTCGATGAGCAAAACGATGCCGGATCAACGTCGGTGATTAACGTTGTTTCGATGTCACGAGAAACGTCGTTTCCACGTTGATTCAATGTCAGTTTGCTATCTGGGTTATAATCTATAAAACATGTTGTATTATTATACAATGAATGATAAAGCATTTTTTTATATTCTTTTAAATGATCCATGGTTTCAACTTTAGCTAGTGAGAAAAAGTTTGAACTTTTTTCTGTTTCAGCAGAGGATGCAGGAATGTAATACAGTCAACAGACACACACACACACACACCGACAGACAGAAAAAACACAGGCTCACAGATGCTGCTGTTGATGTGAGGGAGAGAGGTTTTCAACATCTTGATGAAAATTACTGATAAAGTAAGATGCTTTTTTCACATTTAAATCTAAATGTTTTTTCCTTATAATCTATAAAACACGGTTTCATTTTTTAGCTTGTGTAAGATTTTTCTCTGGGTGAAGGAATGTTCAGCCATCTCATAGCCTCACACCCCGACTGTCACAGAGGCCGAAGGCCGGTGAGAGAATCAGAGGGGGATCATCAGCACTCAAGTAAGCCGCTTTTATTTTACAGAGCATATTGTGATACAGGGATTATTAGAAAATTATTCCATCAATGCAACGGCATGATGGGATGGGGAATTCTGTAGAACAGAGACCACCCATTTTATAGACGGGTTTCTGGTATGTAATACAGTCAACATATGGGAGGGGGTATCACGGCTACATAAATGATAAAACCAGACAACTGTCAAAGAGTCAACCGGGGTCAAACTGTCCATTTTGATCGATCGCTTCCTGGGGTCACTAAGGGGACAAAACCACAGATGTTCACACACGTTTTTTTGGATTAAAAAAGGTCGTCGGGTCAAAACCAGAATGCTCCCACACATGTTCTCGATTAGAAATGGTCAAAGGTTAATTGATATTCCACAGATGGAATGTCTAAGGTCAACGGGTCAACAACCGCCTGTCCATTTGATTGATCGATAGGTCAAAGTTTAATCGATATCCCAGACATGGAATTCAAAAGGTCAAAGGTTTATGACTACTTCAAAGATGGAATCCGGAAGGTCAAAGGTCAGCCCCGCCCCCCCTATTTATCAAAAGCCATAAATCATTTTGACACATCCCGCCCTATTAGAACTACTAACAGTATTCTAAAGTGACAATACAGGGAACCCATTAGTAATTAATAAAGAATTATCAAATAATTATCCAGGAATTAGGCTTCTTATAATCTGAAACAGTCTTGTAAAGTGAAAATATAAGGAACTTATTAGTAATTAATAAATAACTTTTAAAGGGACTCTGTGTAGATTTTTAGATATTTTATTATCTGAAATCAATATTTTTATTCATAAATATGTCCTCAATGGTGTACAAATACCTCTGCAAATTATCTGACTTATCCTCGTAAATGAAGAATTTATTATCTTTATGTACATGGGACGGGTAGGTTCACGGAGGCTTCCATGTCCGTTCCGCCATCTTGAAAAACTATAATAGCAGAGAGGGTCAAAAAGTACCACCAGCCAAACGCGTTTTCACAACGCGTTTTCGTTCAGACTCAGAGCCATCGTCACATCACATTGAGTGGCGCATTCCCTGCAAGTTTAAACGGCTGCATTGCACTCCTATGATTGCTGATTGCTCTTTTGCTCTATTATTTGTAATGGCGGACCATATGCCGAGTCACAGGAGAATGCATCCTCCTCGCAAAAAAAGGCCAGACTTGAACGAAAAAGGAAACGTGACCGGAGATTGCAAAAAACAAGGCCATTAATTTTTCCGTCATAAAATTAATCGGATCTGGTTCGATTTTCTGCGTTTTTCGCATCCAGAGCCAGCATTTTGAGAGGTCTTTTGACAATTCAGGGCCGGGGGAGCTCGTCCTCAAATCATTGCACTTATGCGCCGTGCTTTCAGTTTCGGTTTTCAATTCGATCAAGTGTTTATGTTCTCTTCTCTATATTGGATTATGAAATTAATAAACCTCCCCTTTCAATCAGATTGAAATTTAGGATCGAATAAGGTGTGATTGAGCAGCCTATTCGATAACTAATGTATTATTTGGGCACAATATATACACAATAACAGCCTAGCTGTTCTGTCTGCCCAGCGCTTACACCGGGCCGCGCGCGGGTGTGTGTGTGTTTGTGTGTGTGTCCATACCTGGTCCATACCAGACACACTGCCAGTCTCCGTTCAGAATCGATTGGTTCACGGAAATTGGTGGTCTTGTTTTTAATATGTGGCTCCAGAATCGCTAGCAAAGCATCAAACTGCCCCACTGACATTCTGAGGTGAATTTTGAATCGCTCAGGATAAATTCGCAACTCCTTGATAAGGAACTCCTTCCTCTCGGCGCAATTTCAGGATTGGATGGATATTTTCTCTTTCTTCTCTTTTCAATATGAGAGAGGGCAAAAATCATCCTCACTGCTTGACGAATCCAATCGGGATTTTTGCGTTTTTTCCCGCAAAGGTTTAATAAATACGCAACGGACTCGGTGTGCAAGGTTTCTATGCGTGACGAATTTTTAGGCTGACGTACACGAAAATACTCATACGAAAGTTTCGTACTCAGTGTGCAATGGCCTTAAATATCGGGATAGCGTTTTCAACCGTGGAAAGAGCTAATGCAGCAGAAAGATTTCAGAAGAGACGCTGAAGTTGCCTGCTTTCCCCTCGACAGGTTAGTCAATGTTACAGTCTTACTTAATTTTTTTTGTCATTGCTTGGTTGTGTACTTTATTATATAGACAGTATGACATTTATAGGTAAAAAAGTTAAACAAGGTCTTTGATGAATAGCAGCTATTGACTACTTTACTCGCAGCTATTGTGAAGTAAGGTGCTAAAAACAAGGTTTGTAAGTTAATTCTTTATAACCTATAAATTCAGTAAGAATATAGAGATAATGATTGTAAGAAAATATTGAAGAAAATATTGCTCTCTGTAAGATTTTCTATAGCTTTCTTTTTTTATATAAATGATCAATTAGCTAAAATTGTGATTTTGCTATGTGGATAAGATTGTACAGAGAATTAAAATTAATTTATACAGCTAGACACACAAATTGTACACATAAGTTAACACATAAGTTGCTGTTTTTTTTAAAAGTTACAAACCTGTTCACCCAGAGAAAAACTCGATGAAGTGTTACTACAAGACATCCTGTCATAGCATTTTTGGTACATAACGGCAACCGTAAATGCAATACGCACTTAAAAAAAGCGAGGCGCTGGAGAGCAAAATTCGTTTGAAGACAAAATACTATTTAACCACTAGATGGGGGTAATTCCTACACAGAGTCCCTTTAAATAGTTCTTCAGGAATTACTTAGAACCTGGAACAGTGTCGCCTTGCTTTTGGCTTGCTTTGAGCTTGCTCAGTTGGGGTTATTTATTTAGTGTTTAGCAATGTTGTTGATCTGTGTTGTGCTACTTACATGTTATCACTGTGAAGCTGCTTTGATACAATCTGTATTGTGAAAAGCGCTATATAAATAAATGTGACTTGACTTGACTTGACTTAAAGTGACAACACAGGGAACCCATTAGTAATTAATAAATAAGTATCAAATAATTATCTAGGAATTAGGCTACTCATAACCTTAAACAGTCTTCTAAAGTAAGAAATATAAGGAACTTATTAGTAATTAATAAATAATTATTAGATAGTCCTTCAAGAATTACTTAGAACCTGAAACAGTATACTAATTCCCATTAGTAATTAATAAAGAATTACCACATACTTCTGACTCAAATCAAACTTACTGTAATATATATATATATATATATATATATATATATATATATATATATATATATATAGCCTATATATATTAATGTAATCATCTAAACCTTTGCACAATTACTTGAAATTACCAAAACTCCATCAGGTGACAGAATGGAGAAAAAAAACCTTGGGAGAACCCAGGCTCAGTGTATGTGGCTACCGCGATATTGCCGGAACTTGATTGGTGCAAGAGAAGTTTAAAATGTATAAGAACTAAGTATAATAATAAGGTGTAATATACATGAGATGTTTTTGCTTATTTGCAGATCATAGCCTATAGGTAAATGTCTGCACTTATCTTTCTTATTAGTGCTGAAGAATGACAAACTGACTACTGTGTATGACTGTTAATTAGTAGTTACTTCATAGTTATTTTTCTTGAACCTTAATTAATAGATAATTAATAGTAGTTCTTCAGGAGGTATGACAGAATTTATTAGCTATTGATTAACTAACTGATACTTAACACAATCATAAAATTATATTACATACTGATTAGTTAACACATCTTCCTTAGTAGTTAACAGTAGTGACTTAAGTGTTAATAAAGAATTAACTAATAGTTCTTCATTAATTCCTTATTAGTTATGCAGTAAGTAAGATACAGTATTCTAAAGTGTTACCCAAAACTTTAGTCCGGTTACCGCCAGTTAACTTGTGACTTTTCCCGGTTCTTCTTTTTTAATGTAATATGAGCATATTTCACAACACTTGTTCTGTCCCGTAGTACCAAATGTAGTTTCACCTTACATTCAAGCCATCATTACACCAGTTACGAGTCGAAGTAATTAGGTTGTGTTATCAAAAACCTCCACTTTTCTGACAGAAGAGTTCAATACAGCCTCCTCACACCAGAGCCATCTTGGCCCCCTATCGCTAAGCGAGGATTCTTATTTCTCCCACAATGCATTCCATGACGTCACATGAGGTACTCAGTGTTTCAAAGGACCTAGTCACCACTTTAGTTAAGGGGCCACACACATGATGAAGTCATTGATAGATAATGCTTAGTTAATGATGACTTTTGTATTTGATTAACAGAATGTGTGTGCTATGAGCTGTGATTGGTCTATTATGGTGTCTGTCCAATAGTCATCATTAACTAAGCATTAATCTATTAATGACTTCATCATGTGTGTGGCCCCTTAACACCATGATCATGCGTAATAAATCATAATTCATGGTGATGTGCATATCTTAGTTAATGTTTTAATTAAGGTGTTGTTCATTCATGAAGTCATGAATGAAAAACGTTGAACTTGTGTTAGTTTCTGATGATTCATGAGAAATAATGCATGAATGAATGCATAATTCATGCATTAATTTATACATGAATTCATGATAATTCATGTACCCTTACCGTAAAGTGTTAACCACTTGGATTAAAGAGTGAGAGGAGTGCTAAATTACTTCCAACCGCACTGCCGTCTGTGAACACAAACCTCTCTGCTTGCCCTGTCCCGAGGTCGAGATACACCGTCTGCCGCAAGCGAGAAATTGCCACGGTAAACATCATGCTAACGTTAATGTTTACAAGCTGCATGTTAGCTAGCTCTGTGTGTATTTTGTATAGCTACCGTGTTCCCTTTGACATAAGAGCTTCCACTACAAGCACGATCACTATGACATTAGAAGAGCATTTTTCGTGATTCACGAATTTGAGCCAAAACAAAATTGCCCTGAAGTAAATGTCCATATCGCTATGAAAGCTTCGTGGCTGGTGTTTGGATCAGTGTTGATGATCATCAAGCGGCTTTCGCAATCGTGTGCTTGCGTTTTGTTATAGACTGTGTAAAGACTCTGTTCGGGTCTGATAAAGGGGGAGTTTGCATATCATAATTAATAATTGATAATTAATAATTATTCATACAGATTTGGATCAGACCGGTCTTACATTTTAATAAATCTCCCATTTAGGGAGGCTTATTAATTTTACCCATATGCATACATGTGCATCCCCGCAATTAACTACAAATTAATTGTTATTAATTGCAAGGACCACGTTTTACAAGACAGGCAAAATCAATTAGCTCAATTAAGTTATAGAGCTTGTGAAAACAAATTCTGTGGCCACAAGAATTTAGCTTTCCTGCTCTATAAACAAATACCCTCTTAGGTATGTTTAGTTCTGTAAAGCGTCTGGTAATTTCATTGACTGGTATTATGAGCAAGACAATGATTCAGTCAAAATGACCATAATTGTATTTAATAAACGATCCATCAAATGTAGTAAATATGAATATCAAAGTTCATAAATATGAACGTATATGAACAATAATTTCAGTGAGGAAAACAACCAAACCGTATTTTATGGAGCAGACACTGCGCGGAAAGACGCTAACTGACAGTAATGAGCATCAGCTGCTCTCGAGACTCGTTGTCAGGACAACGCCCGCGGCGCGTGCGCGCGAAGGAAGCTCTGGTCACATGGGCTATGTCTCGCACAAAACAGCATAACTGCAGTACAGTTTAATATTGGTAGGCCAAGACTTCAGATGCAAAAAACAAAAACTTCATCTGCCTTCCCAGACAGCAAACTGACATTGAATCACTGTGGAAACGACGTCTCTCATGACATTGAAACAATGTTGATTTTGCTCATCGAATTAACGTTGAACCAACGTCAGACGCGGCATTCTTCAAAGCTAAATGAAAATCGAAAATTGGTTTGCTTTCATAACGTTGAAACAACGCGTTGATTTCAAGTTGATTTTCCGTTAGTTTTGAAAGAATGACGCGTCTGACGTTGGTTCAACGTCAATTCGATGAGCAAAACTATGTCAGATCAACGTTGTTTCAATGTCATATTTCCACGTTGATTCAATGTCAGTTTGCTATCTGGGTTTTTTTCATACTATAAAGCTCCTTTATTTAGGTTCAGTAATTTCACTTTTTAATGGCAACTAAACTGATATCAAATTGCCTGAGAGCCCAATAAAAACGAAAAGCTAAAAAAAAAAATTGATTAGTTTTCTCTATCAAAAAAAGTCTATCACTTTTTAAAGTGTATCACTGAACTGAAGTTATTGTATCTATAGGCTACTTCATTATACTGCAAATCTACAGTTGTACTGCAGTTTTACTTCACTATTCTAAAGTTGTACTTTTTGTACTGCTGTTTTACTGCAGTTGCACTTCAATGTACTGTAGTCACATTGTATCTATACTGCAGTTAAACTTCGTTAATACTGCAAATCTACAGTTGTACTGCAGTTTTACTTCACTATTCTGAAGTTGTACTTTTTGTTCTGTGGTTTTACTGCAGTTGCACTTCAATGTACTGCAGTCACATTGTATCTATACTGCAGTTATACTTCGTTAATACTGCAAATCTACAGTTGTACTTCATTGTACTACAGTTATACTGCTTTGAACTGCAGTTTTACTGCAGTTGTACTTCATTGTACTGCAGTTATTATAGGTTTGTGTTGAGTCCTGGCAAAGTCCTTACAACTGCTATGGTTCTCTTTCACATTGACCGTGTCGTCAGGGTATGGATCGAAGTATGTGCCTAAACCTAGATAAAAAACGTACCTATCAAACAAATACAGTATGTTTTACATATACATAGAAACGTATTTCTTCAATGACCAAAATATCCTGCAAGTACAAACTAACATCTTTAAAAGTACAAAACAAAATTCAACAAGTACAAAACAAAATTCTACAAGTACAAAGCAAAATTCTACAAGTACAAAGCAAAATTCTACAAGTACAAAACAAAACTCTACAAGTACAAAACAGAATTCTACAAGTACGAAAAACTGTCACGTGACTTTTGGCACTATTTTTCCGCGTCCAGGCAGAATCAGATTTTCTCACAAATACAGTTGAGCAACTTCCTCTTTTAGAACAGTAGATGGCGCTAAGATAAGGGATCAATTTGCTCCCTTTGCCCATGGGAAAATGAGCGGTGAACAGGTGTGTTTCTGTCTAACTTTATCTATAATTAACCTTATTGAGGTTTTGGAAAATGTTTATTATATAGACAGAAATCCACATTAGCACTTAGTAGTAACATACTCCACTCTAGGATAAGGGAATCTATAAGCTGAAAGCTCTGCCATCATGTTGCTTTTACATTTTTGTAAAAATGTTTCATTTACTGAATGACTCTATTTCTTTCGTTCTCCGTAAATTAAAGAGAACATTTCATTTAATTGAAAGGGTCCCACTTATTCATTAATTTAGTTGGAATTCAGTCAGCATAACTGTTAATGTAATAAAATAATGAATGAACAAATCAAACAATATACACTTGTTTCTTCCCTGTAATGTGTTGTCCAAATTATTATTTTGGACAGACAAATGAAACCCTCCTTTCAATTCAATTAAATGGTCTCATTAATGTATGGAGAACGAAAGTAGCTAATAGATTCGTTTAGTGAACATAATCACTAATTTCATTTCACACGCATCTTATGTAGATTATTAATATTATTTTTTAAAGCAACATATGATATAGATTTCAGCCTAGATTCCCCTATCCTAGAGAGAGTGAAGTGCTAATAGCGGTAATATGGATTTTTGTCAAGAAATAATTAACATTTTGCAAAAGAAAACCTCAATAAGGTTAATTATATAAAGTAAGACAGAAACACACCGTTTGTTCTGCTTCAAGTTAAATTGTCACTTGAATTGTTTTGTATAGTTGGTTTAGTTCTGGCGCCCCCCTGTGGTAGTTGTCTAGAAATATAAGTGACCACATTTCATGCAGTCAGCTTCTCTTCAATCTTTCGAAGCCATCCTTTGTTTTGTGTTTGTAAAAGCATCATCTGTAAGTTAATTCTTCATTGCATAATGTTTGATGATATATATTTGCTTATATTTGCGATAAGTTTATTTGGAGCTTTGACTTAATGTTATTTTTGTGATAGCCTTTAGCTATTAGCCTAGCCTTCCTTTGACATAGCATATAATGTGTTGATTCCGTTCTACTTTCATGTGATAACGTCACTATATGAATCAATATCTATCTTTTTTGCTATTTTCTTTGTTACCTGATAATTCCATAAGTGAATTGATGACACTGATTTAATTTGTCATGTCGTCAGATAAGAGTTTCAGTCATTGTATTATTGTTCTGATTATTGTTTATTTGCTATTATTTACAGTTTTACTCCTAATTCATAATGTACCTGGCATCTTATTAAACGGCAAAGACTAAGATGAATCCTGACTCATCTGTACTTTATGGATGGAGTTTGGCTGGCTGTTAAATTGCATCTGTACATGCAAGGAGAACAGTACAGTAAAAAGATGATAATCCTACAAGCAAATCAAGTTACATGGCAGAAGATTGCGGTCATATTTGTACCATGATCCATGAAGAGAAACCTACAGTCTCTGCTGAAGGAAACGCAGAGAAAACCATGAGCACAGAAGACCGAGCTTCTGAGGCGGGCTCGAAGCGCTCGCATTCATCACGATCATCACGATCATCAAGATCATCAAGGATGTCAGCTAGCATGGCTGCAGCCACTGCTCGAGCCCAAGCAGAAGCGGCACGAACTCGCGTATTGTTTGTAAAGAAAGAAAATGCAATCAAACTGGATAAGATTAAATTAGAAATGAGCCATAAACTGGACACAGCCAAAATGGAAGCAGATTTGGAGGTGCTCCAACATGAAAAGGAACAAGCCGCTGCTTTGGCCCAGGCAGAAGTACTAGAAGCAGCGGTAGCAGCAATTGAGGACAGTGCTTCCAGTGGTAGCTTCTCTGTGTCTTCACATAGCAAAGTGGAGCGCACCAAAGACTATGTTGAAACACAAAGTGGGGTGGAACTACATGAGCCCAAAGAAACATACATGCAGAATTCAAATTACAGTGACAAGCTGTACCCTGAGGCCTCAGACCCCAATTGCTCTGCTCATAGTACCATTAAAATGAAATGTGCACAGGATGCCTTCACTGAATTGCCATCTCAGACGTTTGATCAGTCATTCAGAAATGAAGTTAAACAGGAAACATATGATCATCATGCTTCATGTTTCTCTCAGAGGGAACCTATCTCAGCATGGCCACAGCCAGTACCCTTTCACCAGCCAGAAGCCTCAGGTATGATGGACTTAGCTAAATATTTAGCACGTCGTGAGCTTGTAAATACAAGTCTCGTTAAGTTCGACGACAGACCTGAGAGTTTTAGAGCATGGAAATCAGCTTTTGTTGGAGCCACAGAGGGTTTAGGCCTGACAGCTGGTGAAGAGCTGGACCTGCTTATTAGATGGCTTGGCAAAGAATCATCTGACCATGTGAAAAGGTTACGGTCAGTTCATGTCAGAGATCCTAAGGCAGCACTATACGTCGCCTGGGAAAGATTAACGGAATGTTATGGTGCACCTGAGATAATTGAAAATGCTCTTCTGCAAAGGCTCGAAAACTTCCCCAGGGTTCTTAATAAGGACTTTATCAAGTTAAGAGAATTAGGTGATCTCCTGACAGAACTAAAGGCGGCTAAGCAAGATGGCTATCTGCCCGGGCTATCATATCTGGATACTGCAAGAGGAATAAACCCCATAGTGGAAAAGCTACCGCACTTTCTTCAAGAGAAATGGCTCTCTCACGGCATGAAATATAAAGAACAGTATAATGCCTCCTTTCCTCCTTTCTGGTATTTTGTTAGCTTCGTCTGTTATGAGGCAAAAGCCAGAAATGATCCAAGCTTCACAATTGCCGGTCCTCCTAAAGATGAGAAATTCCTCAAAAAACAAACACATCAGAGGATGCCCATTTCTGTTCATAAAATCGACGTTTCTCAAAAGGCCTACCCCAGTAAGGATTCGGGCATTAGTGATGAAAACCCTAAGAACTGCCCGATACATAACAAGCCTCATTCACTAAAAAAGTGTCGTGGTTTCCGGATGAAGCCATTGGAGGAACGAAAGGCCTACTTAAAGGAATATGGTATCTGCTTTCGATGTTGTGGATCTTCTTCTCACATTGCACGCAATTGCAAAACTTCAGAGAAGTGTACAGAATGTGGTAGTGAGGACCATGCCACTGCCCTCCACCCAGGACCAGCACCATGGGTCTCCAAAATCTCAACCTCTTCAGAGCATGGCGGGGAGGAAGAACGTCCGTCACCTTCTGTGAACAGTGCCTGTACCAAAGTCTGTGGGGAAGGTTTGTCAGCCAAATCCTGTTCTAAGATATGCTTAGTTAGAGTGTATCCTAATGGCAATCCAGAAGCCGCTGTCAAAATGTATGCAATGCTCGATGACCAGAGCAACAGGTCACTAGTAAGATCAGAGTTTTTCGAGCTTTTCTGCATTAATAGTCCAGCTTTTCCTTATCTCATGAAAACCTGTGCCGGAACTATTGAAGCATCTGGAAGGAGAGCCGACGGATTTCAGATAGAGCCAGTTAGCGGTGATATTAACATTGCTCTACCTACTCTAATCGAGTGCAATGATATTCCAGATAACAGGGCAGAAATACCTACTCCAGAGGTTGCTCAAAGTCATCCTCATCTTAGAAGGATAGCCTCTGAGATTCTAGAAATGGATGACAGTGCACAGATCCTCATGCTGTTGGGTCGTGATGCTCTGAGAGTCCATAAGGTGAGACGCCAGATAAATGGGCCTCATAATGCTCCCTTTGCGATTGAAACAGATTTGGGCTGGCTTATAGTTGGAGATGTATGCTTGGGTAATTCTCACAAACCAAGTGTGTTGAGTTACAAGACACATGTGCTGGACAATGGTAGAACCTCATACTTTCCACCATGTCAAAGTCACGTTAACTTGAAGGATAACTTGGGTCTCACAGCTGAAGTACAAGGTATCCCTTATTTCTACAAGGGTGCAAGCAGAGAAAATCATCTTGGCTGTTCGGTGTTCACGCGCACAAGGGATGACAACAAGCATGCTCTATCTGTTGAGGATCATCTCTTCCTGGAGATCATGGACAGGGAGTTTTTCAGAGATAGTGACAATAGCTGGGTGGGTCCACTTCCTTTTAGATACCCAAGGCCTCAACTTCCCAATAACAGAGAGCATGCTCTCACTCGGCTCTGCTCTCTTCGTCGCACTTTGCTGAAGAAAACAGAGATGAAACAGCAATTTACAGACTTCATGCGAAGGTTGTTTGATAATGATCATGCTGAGTATGCTTCTCCCCTAAGCGATGACCAGGAACGCTGGTATTTACCATTCTTTGGGGTTTATCATCCAAAAAAGCCCAACCAAATCAGAGTGGTGTTCGACTCCAGCGCCCAATATCAGGGTCTGTCTCTTAATAGCGTCCTTTTGACAGGACCAGATTTAAACAACAGCTTGTTAGGTGTGCTGATTCGATTCAGGAAGGAGCCTGTTGCCGTGACTGCAGATGTACAGCAGATGTTCCACTGTTTCACAGTGAAAGAAAACCACAGAGATTATTTGAGGTTCCTATGGTTCCGGGATAATGATCTCAACAAGGATGTAATTGAATGTAGGATGAAAGTCCATGTGTTCGGAAATAGCCCTTCCCCAGCAGTGGCTATCTACGGATTGCATAGGGCTGCCAAAGAAGGAGAGCCTATGCATGGAACTGACACCTACAACTTTGTGAAGAGAGATTTTTATGTGGACGACGGTCTAAGATCATTTCCGACTGCCTCCGAAGCTGTTGATTTACTTCAGAGGACACAAGCGTCCCTGGCAGAATCGAATCTAAGACTCCACAAGATAATGTCAAACAGCCCACTGGTGTTGGCAGCCTTTCCACGTGAAGACCGTGCTGAAGGTGTCAAGGATCTTGATTTCGGAGATGAAACCATACCTGCTCAACGTAGTCTTGGCCTAAGCTGGAGAATATCAACAGATACCTTTACATTCCATTCACCAGAAAACAACAAACCTTTGACTCGTCGTGGCATTCTCTCCACTGTGAACAGCTTGTATGACCCTTTGGGCTTTGCAGCACCTGTAACAATTCATGGAAGATTCCTGTTAAGAGAGCTGTCAAAGGGAATAGATAACTGGGACGAGCCCTTGTCGGAAGAGAAATGCAGAGAGTGGGAAATGTGGAGAAATTCATTGCAAGACCTGGAGAGAATTCATGTTCAGAGGACATATAGCTTGAAGTCACTGTCAAAAGCGAAATTTACAGAGCTGTGCATATTTTCAGATGCCTCTTTCAAAGCGATTGGAGCAGTAGCATACCTCAAGACTATTCATGAAGATGGACAGATCAACGTTGGTTTCGTCTTAGGTAAAGCTAAATTGACACCTCCAGATGAACCTACTATCCCTAGGCTAGAACTTTGCGCAGCTGTGTTAGCTGTCGAGATTTCAGATTTCATCTTGGATGAGATTGATTTTAAACCAGACTCTGTGAAGTTTTTCTGCGACAGCAAGGTCGTATTGGGTTACATACACAATGAAAGTAGGAGGTTCTATGTGTATGTGCACAATCGTGTTCAAAGAATCAGGCAATCATCGAAGGTTGAGCAATGGAATTTTGTCCCTACAGAGCACAATCCAGCTGACTGTGCCTCTAGGTCTGTTCCAGCTTCTCTTCTTGCAAACACCATGTGGCTGACAGGACCAGACTTTCTTTATGGACCTTTAGAAAGTGATCTAACTTTGCAAGACACCTTTGAGCTGGTGAGTCCAGAGACAGATTCCGAGGTTCGTCCTTTACCTCAAGTGAGCACTGCTGCCACAGGTATAACTGAGAAACCACTTAACCCAGAGCGCTTTGAGCGTTTTTCCACATGGAACTCTCTGTTAAAAGCAGTGGCATGCTTGATCCATGTTGCCCGATCCTTTCATTCGATGTCTGAAGAACAGACCTGCAAACGCATAAGCTGGCATAAATGTCATCAACCTTATTGCCTGAGTGAGTTGGCCCAAGCCAAAAAGGTCATCCTTCTTTCAGTCCAACGGTCTGTCTTTCCCGAAGAGTACAGTGCTCTTATGAGACATGCTGAAATCTCTCAGAATAGTCCTCTAATTAAGTTGAATCCTGTTCTGGGTGAAGATGGGCTAATCAGAATTGGTGGTCGTTTAGCACATGCACCTGTGGTCAGTGATGAGAGACATCCCATTGTTTTACCTGGACGACATCATATCTCCACCATACTAATTCGTCACTTCCATGATCAAGTGAAGCATCAGGGCCGTCTTTTCACCGAAGGAGCTCTGCGCACAGCAGGATTCTGGCTGATTAATGGAAAGAGATCTGTTAGTAGTGTCATACATAAATGTGTTGCATGTAGGAAGTTGCGTGGGAAGACGGAGAGTCAAAAAATGGCAGATCTTCCGGAAGAGCGTCTCAGTGCATCCTCACCTTTCACTTATGTTGGCTTGGATGTGTTTGGTCCTTTCTCAGTCTCAGCTCGTCGCACAAGAGGAGGTCATGCAGAGAGCAAGCGTTGGGCTATTCTCTTCACTTGTATGTCCACACGAGCTGTTCACATCGAGGTGATTGAATCCCTTGACACATCCAGCTGTATAAATGCACTACGGAGGTTCTTTGCCATTAGAGGGCCCGTGAAACAATTCCGGTCAGATTGTGGAACTAACTTTGTAGCTGCAAGCAAAGAACTGGGATTCTCCAAAATGGTGAAGGACCCAGAGATGCAAGAATACCTCACCAATTGCTCATGCACATGGGAATTCAATCCGCCCCATGCTTCACACATGGGGGGAGCTTGGGAACGTTTGATTGGTGTAGTGAGAAGGATTCTGGATTCAATGTTGATGCAGTATGGGTCTCGTTCCCTTTCACACGAGGTCCTATGCACATTCATGGCCGAAATTTCTGCAATAATTAATGCAAGGCCCTTAGTTCCAATCTCCTCAGACCCTGACTCACCTCTTATACTGACCCCTGCTATGCTTCTGACTCAGAAGGTTGGTGCTCCTCCATCTCCTGGGAACTTCTCAGATAGTGACATGTTCAGACAACAGTGGAAGCAGGTGCAGAGTCTTGCGGACAATTTTTGGTATCGCTGGAGACGTGAATATCTCCCAACACTACAAATTCGCCGCAAATGGAATAGTACTCAACCCGACATTCAAGAAGGAGATCTTGTACTTCTAAAAGACAATCAGAGCCCTCGTAACAAGTGGCCAATGGCTCTTGTGTCCAAAGTATTTCCAAGCACTGATGGCAGAGTACGCAAGGTTCAGTTGAAAGTTACTAAAAATGGATCTGGAAAGGAAGTAAAGTATCTCAGACCAATTACAGAAGTTGTTCTGCTGTTGCCTAAGGAAAATTAAGACTTAAATGAGACATCCTTAGGACGTCTGGCGGGGAGTGTTCTGCTTCAAGTTAAATTGTCACTTGAATTGTTTTGTATAGTTGGTTTAGTTCTGGCGCCCCCCTGTGGTAGTTGTCTAGAAATATAAGTGACCACATTTCATGCAGTCAGCTTCTCTTCAATCTTTCGAAGCCATCCTTTGTTTTGTGTTTGTAAAAGCATCATCTGTAAGTTAATTCTTCATTGCATAATGTTTGATGATATATATTTGCTTATATTTGCGATAAGTTTATTTGGAGCTTTGACTTAATGTTATTTTTGTGATAGCCTTTAGCTATTAGCCTAGCCTTCCTTTGACATAGCATATAATGTGTTGATTCCGTTCTACTTTCATGTGATAACGTCACTATATGAATCAATATCTATCTTTGTTGCTATTTTCTTTGTTACCTGATAATTCCATAAGTGAATTGATGACACTGATTTAATTTGTCATGTCGTCAGATAAGAGTTTCAGTCATTGTATTATTGTTCTGATTATTGTTTATTTGCTATTATTTACAGTTTTACTCCTAATTCATAATGTACCTGGCATCTTATTAAACGGCAAAGACTAAGATGAATCCTGACTCATCTGTACTTTATGGATGGAGTTTGGCTGGCTGTTAAATTGCATCTGTACATGCAAGGAGAACAGTACACCGTTCACCGCTCATTTTCCTCAGCTGTAGTAGGCAGTGTTGGGAAAACGTATTTCGTTACAGAATAAATGCCCCAAAAATGTCATTTGTAACGTATTCCATTACATTAGCTACTCAATCTGAGGGATTACATCCGCATTGAATTGCCTTTTATAAGTGTAAGAATTGTGGCCATCTAATTCTGTTTACTAAACTGGCCTATTCTGGTGGGTGCGGTGATGCGGTGGTGACGCGTGTAACATGTAGGGTGGCACTGCCAATAAAGCACCTTAAAGCTGTCACAAAAACCAGCAAAAGATAGGCTATGTAAAATATAGCAAGAATATATTTTAATTGTTTATTAATAAACAAGTGTATCTTAGTCAGTGTGTCGGCTGAAACATGAAGATGACAATGCTGACTCGCGATCTTCGCAGTGAACGCGCCAGGATTAATAATCTAGCCTATAAGACGCATGTGAAATGACTAAAGTAGTGATTACGTATACACTGAATGAATCTATTACTTTCGTTTCGTTCTCAATAATGAAAACATTTAATTTAATTGAAAGGAGGGTTTCATTTGTCTGTCCAAAATAATAATTTGGACAATACATCACAGGGAAGAAACAACTGTATATTGTTTGATTTGTTCATTCATTATTTTATTACATTAACAGTTACGCTGACTGAATTCCAAATAAATTAATGAATAAGTGGGACCCTTTCAATTAAATGAAATTTTCTCATTAATTTATGGAGAACGAAAGAAATAGAGTCATTCAGTAAATGAAACATTTTTACAAAAATGTAAAAGCAACATGATGGCAGAGCTTTCAGCTTAGATTCCCTTATCCTAGAGTGGAGTACGTTACTACTAAGTGCTAATGTGGATTTCTGTCTATATAATAAACATTTTCCAAAACCTCAATAAGGTTAATTATAGATAAAGTTAGACAGAAACACACCTGTTCACCGCTCATTTTCCCATGGGCAAAGGCAGCAAATTGATCCCTTATCTTAGCGCCATCTACTGTTCTAGAAGAGGAAGTTGCTCAACTGTATTTGTGAGAAAATCTGATTCTGCCTGGACGCGGAAAAATAGTGCCAAAAGTCACGTGACAGTTTTTCGTACTTGTAGAATTTTGTTTTGTACTTGTAGAATTGTGTTTTGTACTTGTAGAATTTTGCTTTGTACTTGTAGAATTTTGCTTTGTACTTGTAGAATTTTGTTTTGTACTTTTAAAGATTTTAGTTTGTACTTGCAGTATATTTTGGTCATTGAAGAAATACGTTTCTATGTTTATGTAAAACATACTGTATTTGTTTGATAGGTACGTTTTTTATTTGCAGAACAATATGCATTAGTTTGTGAGTGTTGTTTTGTATTTACAAACCACACTGAGTTTGTTTGTGAATCATTGGGTGTGAGTAAAACACGTTTTGTTTGTGTGTGAGGTTTTGGCACATACTTCGCTCCATATCAGGGCTGTAGTGGAGGCTAAATGCAGTTTACCCACTGCTGAAATATGTCAGAAACAGTTTATCCACTTTTCACTTCAGAGTTTAGCTAAGTTACCTCTCAGTAATTCTTTGAAGTTCACTGACTCTGACCACTACTTGCAGACAAACGGCACGGCAGTTAAGTCTGTTTTCTCAGTCTCAATAATCAACGAAGCTTCGTGCTGCGCTGGGAAACAGGCTCAGCTCACCCTTAATTCTTAATTTAAACTCTAGTGCCTCGTATAACACAAGCAAAGAAAAAACAAATCTTAATCGAGTCAAACTTGATGTCAACTCTTTTCCCGTTCTTCTTTTTTTTTCTTCCCCTCTCCCTCTCCAATCAGATCTTTTTCCCATTTCACAGAGGCGGGGATAAATCCCAAAATAACCAATCACCAATAAAAGAACAAACATGCTGGGTAAAGACACGTTTTAGCATCTACATCCCAATCAAACTTTATCGTTTAACATAACTCTTTAAGGAGCAGGACTTATATATCAAATGAACCCATCTGAATCATAAAACTTATTAATACCTTTTTTAATCAGTAAATGACGGTTAAGGTACTTAATGATAACCCTCACTGGGTTACACTCTCCCCCTTCTTTATGACTCATGTCCCCATGAGACAAGCCTACTACATTAGTATCATGGCTCTAGATTTTAAGTGTTTCCTCAATCTAGAACATTGGGGGCACAGTGCCATAGGGTGGCACCACAATGTTTTGCAAACAGTTGTCTTTCTTGGGAAATCTTCAATTTGCACCACCATACCCCTATATACTAGGGTTAAGGGTCTGTCCGTAGACTGCCCCAGTTCATCATAACTCAGTTTTTTCACTGGTTTTACTTGTCTCTTTGGATGAAGTTTAACTGTTTCAGTTTCTGCTTCTGTTGTGGAATTCATGAACTGCCTATCTTCCCCTTCTGATTCCAGATCCTCTATACGATCAGGGGTCGGCAGAGAGATCCATTCAGCTTCACACTCTGGTAGATCTCCTATCACTTCCATTTGATTAGAAACTCTTTCCTGACTGTTAGGCATCTCTACGTTTCCTGTATTCAATGAGGGGGTGGGTGTCTATCTGTCTGACTGGTCTCCCATGTTGAACTGGGAAGTAATCACACAAACTACTATCATCACTATCAGATTGATCTATTGGATCACAACGATATTGTGCTGATGGCTCTCTTTGCTTTCTCTCCACCACTTTTGCTCTGGTCGCCACTGGATGCTGGACCTCCATCCTCTCATCAGGCAAGTACAACCTCACTCCATCTCCAATAGATAAGTCAAGTCAAGTCAAGTCACATTTATTTATATAGCGCTTTTCACAATACAGATTGTATCAAAGCAGCTTCACACTGATAACATGAAAGTAGCACAACACAGGATCAACAACATTGCTAAACACTAAATAATCCCAACTAAGCAAGCCCAAAGCAAGCCAAAAGCAAGGCGACAGTGGCAAGGAACCAAAACTCCATCAGCAATGGCGGTTCTACTCTGAATTACACCCAGGGCGAGACCCCCTTCGAGCGCCCCCCCACAAAAAACAAACAAACAAAACAACAACAACCCAACAATAAAATCACATACCGTTCATTTCACAGTTAATAGAATCCAGTTATTTTGCTAGTTTAATCTAACTTTAAAGAGAGGAAGTAACCATTAGCGCATTGGTTATTGCCTTAAATTATATGCATGGCACACTTTTAGTTATGGCTTGTTAAACAATATTTGTCACGAAATGGAGTTTTTAAAAGTAAAAGGGTCTGAGAGATACTTATTTAGTAACACAATACTTATCTCTTAAATAATTTTGAACAGCTCTCATATTAAACACTATCCAAACTGTTATAGACCTAAAATAGCGTTTGTAGCCCTATGTCACTCTTAAAATGTTAGAATGTTAGAAAATAGAAAATTGTACTTTGCATATAGGCTACTGTAAAAAGACAAAGTTGATCATTATGTAAATTATTTTCATTTCATGAATATAGTGACCAACATGATCACACACAAAAAGCCTAATACACAATCAATTCACCAAGTTAATAACATTAAAGATTTGTTTTAAAGGAGTGTCTTTTATCTTACCTAAACTTAAAAAAAGGTTAACACAAAAAGAGATTTTATAAAAATATATACCTCATATTTCAGCATTCAATCATCTCTATAAAAAGAATGAGTCAATAAAGATACATTCCTGACATTTATAATGCACAGAAGCTTATCTTTTATTATTAATAGTAAAATTCGGACCGATTTGCCCATGGCTGTCGTTGCTATACAACCATGCACTGGGCTCTCCACAATGAAAAACAAGTTTTAGTCGCTAATGTATTTCCACCACAGAAAAACGCTTGCTGAAGCTCTGCTAAAAGATTTTTTTATGGAGAAGAGAAAAAACACCCAAGTGTTTGGGTGCACGAGCACTCCCATACTGAAAAGTTTATGAGCGCGCCTCCCGCGAGCGCATAATGAGCGCGCTTCCCGTGCGCCTAATCGCCTATTTGAAATAACGACCTTGAGCGCGCGAAAGACGCGATACGTGAACTAATCAAGAAGAGACCCCCTTGACATCGCTTCTGTGCACGGCACCTTCTCAGCAATTCTCAGCACCTTCTCAGCAAAAGGGCGCCATTGCCAATAATTGAATCAAAATGGTAAAAAAATAGAAAACCTTCGAGGCACAGAGGATTTTTTTAACTGCTCGTGCCGCCCCCCATGTGACATGAAGAAATGCCGCCCCGGGCGACTGCCCGGTTCGCCCGTGCCTAGAACCGCTACTGTCCATCAGATTGGATGGAGAAAAAACCTTGGGAGAACCCAGGCTCAGTCGGGGGCCAGTTCTCCTCTGGCTTACATTCATATTGTTTAAATATAAATATTAAATATAAATATTGTTTATGAATAAAACGGCGCCATAAGTACATAGGAGCTAAACCATTTAGGTCTTTATAGGTCAGTAGTAGTATTTTGTAGTTGATGCGGAACTTAATAGGTAACCAGTGTAGAGATGATAAAATCGGAGTTATATGATCATATTTTCTTGACCTAGTAAGAACTCTAGCAGCTGCATTTTGTACTAACTGTAGCTTGTTTATTGAGGATGCAGGACAACCAGCTAATAAAGCATTACAGTAATCTAGTCTGGAGGTCATGAATGCGTGAACTAATTTTTCAGCATCAGAAATAGATAGCATGTTACGTAGCTTAGCAATGTTTCTAAGGTGGAAAAAGGCTTTTCTTGTAACATATGAAATATGATTTTCGAACGTCAACTTGCGGTCTAGTATAACACCCAGGTCTTTTACTGTAGTGGATAAAGTAACAGGACATCCGTCTATATTAAAGTTGTATTGTGAGAGGTTTTGTGAGTAGTTTTTTGGACCAATAAGTAATACCTCCGTTTTATCTGAATTTAATAGCAGGAAATTACGCGTCATCCAGCATTTTATATCTTTGAGACACTCTGTCATTTTAGATGAGTTAGTGTTTTCATCTGGTCGTGATGAAATATATAGTTGAGTGTCGTCAGCGTAACAGTGGAAATTAATTCCATGTTTTCTTATAATATTACCAAGTGGCAGCATATATATTGAGAATAACAGAGGGCCTAAAACCGATCCTTGCGGTACTCCATAGTCTACTGACGTTATCTTTGATTTTTTCCCATTTAAACAGACAAAATGATAACGGTCCGATAAGTACGATCTAAACCAGCTTAATGCCTGTCCCTGAACACCAGTGTAGTTTTGTAGTCGATCCAAGAGTATTTTATGATCTATGGTGTCGAACGCAGCGCTAAGATCAAGTAGGACTAGTATTGAAATACAGCCTTGGTCAGAAGCTAAAAGTAAATCATTTGTAATTTTAACTAGCGCAGTTTCTGTACTATGATGCGGTCTGAATCCTGACTGGAATTTTTCATAGATATCATTTTCTTGCAAAAAAGAGCACAATTGAGCGGACACTACTTTTTCAAGTATTTTGGACATAAATGGAAGATTTGAAATGGGTCTGTAATTTGCCAAGTTATTTGGATCTAATTGCGGTTTCTTAATGAGCGGTTTTATTACAGCCAGCTTGTATATTTTTGGGACATGACCTAAAGATAAAGACGAGTTAATAATATTGAGGAGAGGCTCTTCCACTACAGGTAATAGTTCTTTCAGTAGTTTAGTGGGTATTGGATCTAATAAACAAGTTGTTGGTTTAGATGCAATGATAAGTTTATTTAGCTCCTCCTGTCCTATCGTTGTAAAGCGGTTTAGTTGTTCTAGAGGGTCCATAATTGAAGCTGAATCATAAGACACCATAGCGGATTGTACATTTATAATTTTGTTTCGGATGCTTTCTATTTTCGCATTGAAGTAATTCATAAAATCATTACTACTAAACTGTAAAGGTATATTTTGCTCTGGTGATGTCTGTTTATTTGTTAGTCTAGCCACGGTGTTAAATAAAAACCTTGGATTATTTTGGTTATTTTCGATTAGTTTGCGGAGATGCTCAGCCCTGGCTGTTTTTAGTGTCTTTTTATAACGTGACATACTGTCTTTCCACGCGATTCTAAAGACCTCTAAATTAGTTTGTTTCCATTTACGCTCTAAGTTGCGAGTTTCTCTCTTGATAGCATGCGTAGCACTGTTGTACCATGGTGCTTTAATTTTCTCTCGAACCTTTTTTAATCTAATTGGCGCAACAATATCTAATGTACTAGTAAGAATGGTGCTTAAACTGCTAGTCATTTCCTCTAATTCATCTGTTTGTTTGGGTTCACTTTGCAGCTTAGATAGATCAGGTAAGCTATTTGAAAATCCATCTATAGTGGTTGGAAGGATTGTTCTGCCTGGTCTATAACGTGGCGCAACATGACATATTTCAGCAGTACGTATTATGCAAGTCACCATGTAATGATCAGTGACATCATCGCTTTGCGGTATAATATCTATATCAGTTGGATCGGTTCCATATGATATAATTAAATCTAGTGTATGATTTAGACGATGAGTGGGACCACTGACGTTTTGTTTGACCCCAAAGGAGTTTAATAAATCTGTAAACGCAGCCCCTAACGCATCATTTGTATTATCTACGTGTATGTTAAAATCTCCAGCAATTATTGCTTTATCGACATTTACCAATAGATCCGAGAGAAAGTCTGCAAACTCTTTTAGGAATTCAGCATATGGGCCTGGAGGTCTATAAACAGTAGCCAAGGCTAGAGATAATATGGATTTCCTTCTTACATCTAAGAGCGTAACATTTAGCACAAGTACTTCAAATGAATTAAACCTGTGACCTGTTTTCTGAGTAATATTAAAAATATCTTTATAGATTGTTGCAACACCGCCGCCACGACCGATCAGACGAGGCTCATGTTTATAACAGTATCCTGGCGGAGTAGATTCGTTTAGACCGAAATACTCATTTGGTTTAAGCCAGGTTTCAGTAAGGCACAGAACATCGAAGTTATTGTCTGTGACCATTTCATTTACAATAACCGCCTTAGGTGTGAGCAATCTAATGTTTAGGAGACCTAGCTTTAGAAATTGTTTTTGTTGACTGATATTTAGATTTTCTGGTTTAATTACAATAAGATTTTTGCTAGATCCTACACTAGATTTATTGTTTGGCTTCACTAAACGAGGAATAGACACAGTTTCTATATAATGTTCCACACTATGCTTATTAGTTAAGTTTGGACCGCAAAGGCTGTAATTTGGACTTTGACTCATTAGTCATCTGGTGCGTAATGTCTTGGAAATGTTGTCCGACAGCACAGCCGCTCCGATTCGGCTGGGATGGAGACCATCTGTGCTGTACAGCCTCGGTCTTTCCCAAAACAGATGCCAGTTATTTACAAAGTGCAGCCTCTGTTCATTACACAATGACATTAACCATTCATTTAATGCAAAAAGTCTACTGAACCTTTCCTGTCCTTGTCTGTACGTGGGAAGCGGTCCAGACACGATGATCGCTGCTTTAGGCGCTGTGCTGCGTACCGTCTCGATCAGGCTCCTGTAGTCCTTCTTCAGAATCTCCGTCTGCCGCAGCCTGATGTCGTTCGCTCCCGCGTGCAGCACAACAGCTCCGACGCGCTCGTCCCCGTTCAGGATCTCGGGAACCTGTGCAGCAACATCAAGAACACGAGCACCAGGAAAGCAGTGAGTGCGCACTTTACCTTTATCCGAATTAGCGCGGACATGGCGGACTATGGATGTGCCGATGATCACGGCGTCATCGCGTTCCGGCTCGCGAAGAGGGGAGAAGCAGTTCCGGGTGGAGATCTCGAAGACCGGGAGGGGCGGAGAGGCAGCTCTGGTCCTGGCTCGTGTCTTCCGCTGTGTGATCCATGGTCCATGTTGTTTCGGTGCCGGAGTGAATGAAGCCTTAGATGATCGCATCTTCCTCGGCAGAGTAACGTACGGCGTAGATGAACTCGGAGTCAAAGAGTGATTTGATTTGTTAGCGTCGGCGCGTGATGCTTCAAGCGTTGAGCGCCGATCCAGCAGCTCGGCTTGCTTCACCAGCAGACCGCGGATCTGTTTCTCGACGTATTCCAGCTCCTGTTTCACCGTGAAGAGCTCGAATGTGTCTTCATCTGCACTCAGAGGTAATGTTAGACACGCATCTGATATGTTTGCCATTATAACGGATGATCAGTAAATTAGTAGTGATACTACAACTATCACTACTAATTTAGGATTGAAATGTCGGAAATAACCAGGATTCAGTGAAACGGGTGTAAAATGAGACGATCAATAGGCGAGAGGGCACGCGTGGAATGCTAGCGGGCTAAAGGCTAGTAGCCAGGATTAGGGAGGTTGGATATAAGTAGCGATATCAAAGCAATCCAATTGTTTTTTATAAGGAATACTATCGAGGATAAGTTCACATAATATAAAAATAGAAAGTGCTTGTTTATAAATAAGTGGTATAGAAGAAAATCAAGGATTTGTGAAGAAATTATCCGGAGCTACAAACACAAACAACCGATCGCTCGCGCACGTCAAGTCAAGTCACATTTATTTATATAGCGCTTTTCACAATACAGATTGTATCAAAGCAGCTTCACAGTGATAACATGAAAGTAGCACAACACAGATCAACAACATTGCTAAACGCTAAATAACCCCAACTGAGCAAGCTCAAAGCAAGCCAAAAGCAAGGCGACAGTGGCAAGGAACCAAACTCCATTAGATTGGATGGAGAAAAAACCTTGGGAGAACCCAGGCTCAGTCGGGGGCCAGTTCTCCTCTGGCTTACATTCATATTGTTTAAATATAAATATTAAATATAAATATTGGTTATGAATCAAACGGCGCCATAACATATCGCAGGCGTTGAGTCGTCTCATCACAGGCGTTGAGTCGTCTCATCACAGGCGTTGGGGCATCCGAAATCCCCGTGAGAGGCTGGACACAAAACTGGACCTGACGAACGCCATTTTTCTCGGGACAAGCGTCCCGAGATAACAGCAGAAAGGCAGATGGGAAATAATTAGCATAGCTGATGTTCATAATGATTTCCGTTATAACTCACAAACTCTCCGTAACCCGAACTCTCCGCAACCCAACCATACGCGCCGACCCGTTTGTCTAAAAGGCTGTCGAGCCCCACTGGTGCGTTAAGCAGTTTCAGTGGCAAACGGTTCCGTATGGCATAACAGAGGACTAGAAGGTAAGCATTATGTGAATGCTTGACTAAAGAGATGCGTCTTTAATCTAGTTTTAAACTGTGTCAGCGAGTCAGAGGCTCGGACCGTATCGGGAAGGCCATTCCAGAGTTTTGGAGCTAAATGCGAGAACGCCCTCCCTCCTTTACTGGACTTCGATATCCTAGGAATGACCAGAAGCCTTGAATTTAGTGATCTTAAGGAACGCGGTGGATTGTAGGGCGAAAGAAGGTCCGTTAAGTACATAGGTGCTAAACCATTTAGGGCTTTATAGGTCAGTAGTAGTATTTTGTAGTTGGGTGTGATGGAAACATGCCCGTACTGATTAGCGCTAATGTATTGCAGGTGTGAGAGAGAGAGGAGCGGCGCTCACACAGGCTTCCTGTTTCATAAGCCACAATATAAAAGGAGCATTTAGAGACTGTTTGCAGCGCGGTTGGTGGGTGTACAGTGTGTCAAGATTCCAAAGGGTGGACAAGAGCAGACATTAAAGTGGGTTGACTCTGGGCAGTGCTGGATACAGGCTTCCTTGGAAAAATCGTTGGAGTGTGGAGATCGCCCATTCGAGTTTGCTGGGTCAGATTGATCGTTTGTGGGAGGACTGCTGGACCGAGCTAGGGCTGGATCTGTGCTGTGGAAGGAGAGAGGAAAGATAAGTGAATTATTTTCATCCTATGAACATTTGAACCACTTGAAGAGGATACAGTGAATGTGGATCTGACTGTTGGAGGAGCTATGTGTTTCAGAGTGTGATGAGGAGGAATTAAAAGTGAAAACCCTGTAAACGAGCGCAACGGACGGAGTGGGGCCTCTGTCCAACCCTATCGTGTGAGTGAATTGCAGTGCTTTTGCCTTATTGATACACATTGATTTATTGCTGTGGAATTGAAGTGAACACAAGTGTGCTGTGTCTTTGTTGAGAAGTGGCCCCCATCCATGCTTACACGTTCGTGGAAGGTTATTATATCTGCCCCCGTCAGAAGCCCAGAGTGATACAGTGAACTGAAGAGAGAGTACTTTGTACTGTGAAGATCCCCACCTGTTCTACTTGCTGTTTGAGCCCAGAAGCATACAGCACCACTGGTAAAGTAACCTTATGACTCACTGTCCCCCTATTGTGAACTTAAGAGAGAGTACTGTGTACTGTGACTATCCTCACCTGTTCTACTTACTGTTTGAGCCCAGAAGCATACAGCGCCACTGGTAAAGTAACCTTATGACTCACTGTCTCCCTATTGTGAACTGAAGAGAGAGTACTGTGTACTGTGACTATCCTCACCTGTTCTACTTACTGTTTGAGCCCAGACGTATACAGCAACGCTGATAAAGTAATCGTTTAACCCACTGTCGCCCTACTGTGAACTGAGGAGAGAGTACTTTGTACTGTGAAGATCCACACCTGTTCTACTTGCTGTTTGAGCCCAGAAGCATACAGCACCACTGGTAAAGTAACCTTATGACTCACTGTCTCCCTATTGTGAACTGAAGAGAGAGTACTGTGTACTGTGAATATCCTCACCTGTTCTACTTACTGTTTGAGCCCAGAAGTATACAGCAACGCTGATAAAGTAATCGTTTAATCCACTGCTTCATTACCGTGCACCCACGAGAGTACCCTGTACTGTGAAGAATCCTTACCTGCCATACTTATTGTCTGAGTCTGGAAGTCTGCAGCACCGCTGGGGGAAAAGTAAGCTTTTAATCCACTGCTTTATTATCGTGCACCAACGAGAGTAATCTGTACTGTGAAGAATCCTTACCTGCCATACTTACTGTCTGAGTCTGGAAGTCTGCAGACTCACTCACCAGTCTTACCCAAGCGGCATGGTACTCAACCTTGGACCTGGCAAGTGGATACTGGCAGGTGCAGGTGGATGACCGAGATAGGGAGAAGACAGCTTTCACCACCACGTTTGGGTTATTTGAATGGGACCGTATGCCGTTCGGTCTGTGCAACGCTACTGCGACTTTCCAACGCCTGATGCAGCGCTGCCTAGGAGGACAATTAGTCGACTCAACGCTGGTCTACCTAGACGATGTGATCGTCTTCTCCCCTGATTTCCACACTCACCTGCATCATCTGGAAGGAGTTTTCAGGGCCATGGAGAAATATGGGCTGAAGCTTAGGCCGGAAAAATGCCAGTTACTGCGGAAAGAGGTGCTGTTCTTGGGACATCGTGTCAGTGCTGTAGGGATCTCCCCGGACCCAGAGAAGGTGGCGGCGGTCCAAGGATGGGAGCCACCCCGGACAGTAAGACAGGTGCGGTCGTTCCTGGGCTTTGTGGGATATTATCGTCGCTTTATAAAGGGATTCTCTGGCGCTGGGTGGCACAGCTAGCAAATTATGATTACCAGCTAAAATATCGTCCCGGCAGAGAGCACGTAAATGCAGATGCCCTGTCCAGACTCCCAGCCACCCAGAGAGACGATCAAGTACCCCTCGGTGCCCTTGGTACCGAAGATGAGTTGCTGGTGGCCGTGGTGGAAGCTCCCGGGGCCCCGGAGTCTGTTCCATCTAGTTGGGGGTGGGACCCCGGACGGTGGAGAGGGCTGCAGCAGAGAGATGCAGATTTGGGTCAGCTCCTGTTGTACCTCCGACAGGGAAACATGCCGAGGGCAGAGGAAAGACGGTCTCAGACGGTGGGGGTACGACAGCTTTTGAGTCAGTGGAAGAGGCTGCAACTCCGAGAAGGAGTAATCTGTCGTTCAAGGCGGGATCCCCGCACACAGGAGACTGTACACCAAGTTGTTGTACCAGAGGGCCAAGTTTTGGAGCTGTTGAATGCCTATCACACCCATACTGGCCATCAGGGCCAAGAGAGGACACTGTCCCTGCTGAGGAGGTATTTCCACTGGCCTAGGATGGAAAAGAAAGTTGTGGAATTTGTTCAGAGCTGCCCACGGTGTACATTGTTCAAACGCAGGAAGGAAGTCCGGGCCCCATTGGTCCCCCTGCGACCGAAAGCACCTCTGCATATCGTAGGAATAGATTTCCTGACTCTGGGTCGACCAACAGACCGATTCCAGAATATTCTGGTCATGACCGACCTATTTACTAAATATGACTGGGCTGTCCCCACCGTCGATCAAACGGCAGTGACCACAGCCAATGCCCTTTGGAGAACAGTGATACAACCTTTTGGCTGCCCAGAAACCCTACACTCGGACCAAGGAGTCCCGGGTCATCCAAGAGCTGAGCCGCCTCTATGGCTGCCGAAAGACCCATACGACCTCATACCACCCTCAGGGTAACGGAGGGTGCGAAAGATTCAACCAGACCTTGCTGGGGTTGCTGGGGACCCTAGAGAGTGAACAACAGGGCCAATGGGCCGAGAGTCTTCCCTCGCTGTTACAAGCATACAACAACAGTGTGCACAGTGTCACCGGGTATACTCCTTCCTACCTTATGTTTGGGCGCCATCTCCGCTTGCCTGTGGACTTGCTCATGGGGACCGAGGCTGCAGAAAGAGGGTATAGTACCACTAACTGGGTAAATCGGCACCACCACCAACTGCTCAATGCCTACCGACGAGTCTCAGACCATCTGAGTGCAGCAGCCACCAAGAATAAGAGACTATACGACCGGACTGCCCGAGAGGCCCCTTTGTTACCTGGGGAGCGAGTGCTGGTATGGGACAACCGGCGCCCAGGGAAAGGGAAGCTCAGTGCCCGCTGGGAGTCGACGCCATATGTGGTGGAACAACGACAAGGGCCTGATGCCCCCGTCTACTCTGTACGGCCCGAAGGGAAGCCCGGACCAGTACGGGTGCTCCATCGAAACCTGCTCCGTCCCTGTCCGAATTACCCGCAACTAGCGGCTGAGGCTCCAAGTGCACCACCCGCCTTAGAGGCACCTATGATAGGGTGGGCTGTGGTCCCGAGGGACCCTGAGGTTGAAGCCAGAGCGGCTCTGCCCTCACCACCCCGACGATCTCAACGGAACACCCGAGGACAACCACCTGAGAGGTACGGCGAATGGAATTGAGGGACGCCAGTTCCAGGGACTGGAACCGATTGGCAAGGGGGGATGTCACGGGTGACAAAATCGCTCAGTAACGGAACCTTCTTGAGAGTCCTGAGTTTCCTAGGGGAACGTATTGGGTGCAACACTCCACTACGGTTCCAGGTGTGATGGAAACATGCCCGTACTGATTAGCGCTAATGCATTGCAGGTGTGAGAGAGAGAGGAGCGGCACTCACACAGGCTTCCTGTTTCATAAGCCACAATATAAAAGGAGCATTTAGAGAGTGTTTGCAGCGCGGTTGGTGGGTGTACAGTGTGTCAAGATTCCAAAGGGTGGACAAGAGCAGACATTAAAGTGGGATGACTCTGGGCAGTGCTGGATACAGGCTTCCTTGGAAAAATCGTTGGAGTGTGGAGATCGCCCATTCGAGTTTGCTGGGTCAGATTGATCGTTTGTGGGAGGACTGCTGGACCGAGCTAGGGCTGGATCTGTGCTGTGGAAGGAGAGAGGAAAGATAAGTGAATTGTTTTCATCCTATGAACATTTGAACCACTTGAAGAGGATACAGTGAATGTGGATCTGACTGTTGGAGGAGCTATGTGTTTCAGAGTGTGATGAGGAGGAATTAAAAGTGAAAACCCTGTAAACGACCGCAACGGACGGAGTGGGGCCTCTGTCCAACCCTATCGTGTGAGTGAATTGCAGTATTTTTGCCTTATTGATACACATTGATTTATTGCTGTGGAATTGAAGTGAACACAAGTGTGCTGTGTCTTTGTTGAGAAGTGGCCCCCATCCATGCTTACACGTTCGTGGAAGGTTATTATATCTGCCCCCGTCAGAAGCCCAGAGTGATACAGTGAACTGAAGAGAGAGTACTTTGTACTGTGAAGATCCCCACCTGTTCTACTTGCTGTTTGAGCCCAGAAGCATACAGCACCACTGGTAAAGTAACCTTATGACTCACTGTCCCCCTATTGTGAACTGAAGAGAGAGTACTGTGTACTGTGACTATCCTCACCTGTTCTACTTACTGTTTGAGCCCAGAAGTATACAGCAATGCTGATAAAGTAATCGTTTAATCCACGGTTGCCCTACTGTGAACTGAGGAGAGAATACTTTGTACTGTGAAGATCCCCACCTGTTCTACTTGCTGTTTGAGCCCAGAAGCATACAGCGCCACTGGTAAAGTAACCTTATGACTCACTGTCTCCCTATTGTGAACTGAAGAGAGAGTACTGTGTACTGTGACTATCCTCACCTGTTCTACTTACTGTTTGAGCCCAGAAGTATACAGCAACGCTGATAAAGTAATCGTTTAACCCACTGTCGCCCTACTGTGAACTGAGGAGAGAGTACTTTGTACTGTGAAGATCCACACCTGTTCTACTTGCTGTTTGAGCCCAGAAGCATACAGCACCACTGGTAAAGTAACCTTATGACTCACTGTCTCCCTATTGTGAACTGAAGAGAGAGTACTGTGTACTGTGAATATCCTCACCTGTTCTACTTACTGTTTGAGCCCAGAAGTATACAGCAACGCTGATAAAGTAATCGTTTAATCCACTGCTTCATTACCGTGCACCCACGAGAGTACCCTGTACTGTGAAGAATCCTTACCTGCCATACTTACTGTCTGAGTCTGGAAGTCTGCAGCACCGCTGGGGGAAAAGTAAGCTTTTAATCCACTGCTTTATTATCGTGCACCAACGAGAGTACTCTGTACTGTGAAGAATCCTTACCCGCCATACTTACTGTCTGATTCTGGAAGTCTGCAGCACCGCTGGAGGAAAAGTAAGCTTTTGATCTACTGCTTTATTATCGTGCACCAACAAGAGTACCCTGTACTGTGAAAAATCCTTACCTGCCATACTTACTGTCTGAGTCTGGAAGTCTGCAGCACCGCTGGGGGAAAAGTAAGCTTTTAATCCACTGCTTCATTACCGTGCACCAACGAGAGTACCCTGTACTGTGAAGAATCCTTACCTGCCATACTTACTGTATGAGTCTGGAAGTCTGCAGCACCACTGGGGGAGAAGTAAGCTGCAACCCCCTGCTCCATTATCATGCATCCATGAGAGTATCTTAAACTGTGAGAAACCCTTGGTTCAATAAAGATTGTTACTCCTTTGAAAACTTCTGAAATCTCTGTCTCTGTGGTCCTCTGTTGTGTGCCTGTGGTGTCGGCTCCTCACGGTGGTGACTCGGTTAGAGGGGGGGTGGTTGGTCACCCGAGCGTTCCTCCCCTCGACCTGTGACATAGACACAGTTTCTATATAATGTTCCACACTATGCTTATTAGTTAAGTTTGGACCGCAAAGGCTGTAATTTGGACTTTGACTCATTAGTCATCTAGTGCGTAGTGTTTTGGAAATGTTGTCCGACAGCACAGCCGCTCCGATTCGGCTGGGATGGAGTCCATCTGTACTGTACAGCCTCGGTCTCTCCCAAAACAGATGCCAGTTATTTACAAAGTGCAGCCTCTGTTCATTACACAATGACATTAACCATTCATTTAATGCAAATAGTCTACTGAACCTTTCCTGTCCTTGTCTGTACGTGGGAAGCGGTCCAGACACGATGATCGCTGCTTTAGGCGCTGTGCTGCGTACCGTCTCGATCAGGATCCTGTAGTCCTTTTTCAGAACCTCCGTGTGCCGCAGCCTGATGTCGTTCGCTCCCGCGTGCAGCACAACAGCTCCGACGCGCTCGTCCCCGTTCAGGATCTCGGGAACCTGTGCAGCGACATCAAGAACACGAGCACCAGGAAAGCAGTGAGTGCGCACCTTACCTTTACCCGAAGTAGTAGCGCGGACATGACGGACCATGGATGTGCCGATGATCACGGCGTCGTCGCGTTCCGGCTCGCGAAGAGGGGAGAAGCGGTTCCGGGTGGAGATCTCGAAGACCGGGAGGGGCGGAGAGGCAGTTCTGGTCCTGGCTCGTGTCTTCCGCTGTGTGATCCATGGTCCATGTTGCTGTTTCGGTGCCGGAGTGAATGAAGCCCGAGATGATCGCGTCCTGGGCAGAGTAACATACGGAGTAGACGAAGTCGGACTCAAAGAGTTAACGTTACTAACCACTGATTTGTGATCGTCGGCGCGTGATGCTTCAAGCGTTGAGCGCCGATCCAACAGCTCGGCTTGCTTCACCAGCAGACCACGGATCTGTTTGTCGACGTATTCCAGCTCCTGCTTCACCGTGAAGAGCTCGAATGTGTCCTCACCTGCACTCAGAGGTAATGTTAGACACGCATCTGATATGTTCGCCATTATAACAGATAAACAGTGAATTAGTAGTGATACTACAACTATCACCACTAATGTAGGACTTATTAGTAGTGATACTACAACTATCACTACTAATTTAGGACTGAAATGCCGGAAATAACCAGGATTCAGTGAAACGGTTATAAAATGAGACGACCAGTAGGCGAGAGGGCACGCGTGGAATGCTAGCGGGCTAAAGGCTAGTAGACAAATGGAAGGCTAGTAGTCTCGATGCAAGGTCCTGACGCTCCCTGTGCCGGTCTCTGGCTTTACCCTGTATACAGGTAAGTTTGGCAGTTTGTCCATAACGAGGTAGGGTAAGGAGTTCCAGCGATCCTGTTACTTATGCTTTCCTGTAATGGCCAGGTTCTTAATGAGCACTCGATCTCCTTTCTCCAAAGCCTGATGTTTCACTTTACGGTCGTACAGTCTCTTGTTCCTTTGCTGCATCTTTAGCGAACTCTCAGAGGCTAAGTGGTAGGCATTCTGCAGCTCTTTTTTCAATCTCTCAACGTACTGCTGATGTTTCATCCCACTGTCACCAGCCCCCGAAGTCCCAAAGCATACGTCAACCGGCAGACGAGCCTCTCTCCCGAACAACAGATAATAAGGTGAGTAACCAGTTGCCTCATTTTTACTACAGTTGTACGCATGCACCAACTGACTGATACCTTGGCTCCACCGGTTCTTCTGGAAAGGATCCAGTGTACCCAGCATGGACAGAAGAGTTCGATTGAAATGCTCCGGCTGCGGGTCTCCTTGAGGGTGGTAAGGTGATGTCCGGGACTTGCGAATTCCCAGGATTCCAAGGAGTTCTTTGATGAGTCTACTTTCAAAGTCCCACCCCTGGTCGGAGTGAATGCGTGCCGGCAAACCATAATGTATGAAAAACTTTTCAACCAGGATCTTGGCCACTGTTAATGCCTTCTGGTCTCTTGCAGGATATGCCTGAGCATAGCGGGTAAAATGATCTGTGATGACCAGCACGTTGGAGATCCCCTTCGAGTCAGGTTCAATAGACAGGAAATCAATACAGACAAGATCTAGTGGGCCACTGCTCGTTATGCTATTCATGGAAGCCGATCTTTGAGGTAAAGTCTTCCTAGCAATACATCGTCCACATCCCTTCACATACTGCTCCACGTCCTTGTTCATGCGTGGCCAGTAGAAACGATCTTTGCAAAGTTCTGTGGTCCTCTCAATTCCAAGGTGACCTGAATCATCATGAAGAGACTGTAGTACTTGGGCCTGGTATCTTTCTGGTAAAACTAGCTGCTGTCTCACTCTCCCACTGGTACTGGACGTAATTCGGTACAAGAGGTTGTGGCGAATGTTCAACTTTAAACCCTGTTGCCGTAAGAGAGTCTCCAGGACGTTAGAACTTTTTGTATGAGTGAGAACACGCCCTGTCTCCACTGCCTGCTTCACTCGTCCGATGATGGGGTCTTGTTCTTGGGCTAGTTTCAATTCAGAGTTGGACAATTGCTCCTTGTGTCCCATCTCCAACTGTATTGGACAAGCATACACAGAGGAAATGACTTCTGGAGTAGCACCCAACTGATCCACCAGCCTATTGTATGATTCATCGGAGGGGTGAGTATCAGCCAACTGACAGATAGCCCTTACTCCTGACCTTGGTAAGTCCACCCATTCTTGCGACAGTTCAGTTTGGGAGGGATAGCGTGACAGTACATCCGCATCGATGTTGTGACGCCCTGGTTTGTACTGGAGGCTAAAATCATATGTGGCTAAGGCTGCCAGCCACCGATGTCCAGTAGCACTAAGCTTAGCGGTGGTCAGGATGTAGGTCAGGGGGTTGTTATCCGTCCTAACTTTGAACCTTGCTCCGTACAGGTAATCGTGGAATTTATCCACAACAGCCCACTTGAGTGCTAGAAATTCCAACTGGTGAATGCACTCAGTTTACAGCTGGCATAAGCAACCGGTCTCAGTCCATCTGGGTGTTCCTGATTTAACACTGCACCTAAACCACTCAGGCTTGCATCAACATGTAGGACATATGGCTTAACAGAATCTGCATAGGCCAGAACTGGAGCATGTGTAAGACAATAGATGATATTATGAAAGGCCTCTGTGCACCCTGTGTCCCAAAGCTCACCAAATGGCTCTGACTCATGGTAGTACTTTCCTTTCTGTACGGCTTTGTATTGACCTTTAACAGGAAGATAACCTTTGGTTAAGTCAGTCAGGGGTCTCACGATGGCAGAGTAGTTCTTGATAAAACGGCGATAGAAGCCACAAAATCCTAGAAAGGACCTCAGGGACCTCAAATCATGCGGCCTCTTCCATTGAGACACAGCATTCACCTTCTCAGGATCAGGAGCTATCCCATCAGCCGAAACAATATGTCCCACGTACTTGACTTGTGGCTGACAAAACTGGCACTTGTCTATAGATACTTTGAGTCCATATTCTTCCAGCCGGTCCAACACTTTCAGCAGCCTTTCCTCATGCTCTTCTAATGTACGACCGAAGACAATAAGGTCGTCCAGATACACAATGACCTGGAGAAGATGCATATCTCCAACAGCTCTCTCCATTAGCCGCTGAAATGTTGCGGGCGCCCCGGGGATCCCCTGTGGCATACGTTCAAACTGATAAAAACCCAGAGGACAGATGAATGCTGCTTTTTCCTTGTCCTCATCAGCCATCTCAATCTGATAATAGCCACTACGCAAGTCTAAGACGGAGAACCATTTACTTCCTGACAGACAGTCCAAAGTATCATCTATCCTGGGAGTGGTGTATTGGTCAGGAGTTGTTCTAGAATTCAAAGTACGGTAGTCAATGCACATACGGATGGTTCCATTTTTCTTTCGTGCAATATCTATTGGTGAGGCATAAGGACTTCGGGATTCAGTTATGATGCCCGCAGCTAACAGGTCTTTAAGGTGGCGCCTCACATCGTCGATGTCTGCAGGTGTTACACGCCTGGATCGTTCCCTAAATGGTCTGCTGTCACTGAGTCTGATATTGTGTTTCACACCTTTTGCTCGGCCCACATCCCACTCCTCAAGGGAAAACACGATTGCGTGTTCAGCTAACTTTTCTCTAAGCCTTTTCTCCCAACCAGCAGGAATAGGAGAGTCACCAAACTTGAACACACTGGGATCTATCCTTTTTGGATCTATCGGAGCGTCAGGCGTAACTGTGACTGTGTCAGTGGCAAAGACTTTAGCAATTACTGTGCCAGTCGGGATGCTGATGTCTTTAGAGGTCTCATTGCAGACCAGGACTCTGAAGTGGTTCACATTAATGGCAGAGGAAGATATGACCTTTGGAGGGATAAACAGTCCAGCTGGACAGCTGGAAGTTGACTGTCCATCGGTGTTTCCACAAGAAAAATGTCTTTTCTCAGTGGCTTCTCACACTCCACTTTACACCCAGCATAGGTTTCACTTCTTGAAGGGATAGTAAGGGCTCCTGGTCCTTTCCACTTGACCTGTCCATCATCGGTCTCTGGGACTTCCTTTTTTCCCTGCACCGGCAGTAAACATGGTTCAAGGAGCGACGACTGAATTCTCAGGGAGTGTGCTTGGTTGGATACACCAGAGTTCTGACTGAGCATGGTTAGCCGTTGAAAGAAGCTTGCGTTGGTGCCGATTATTACGGGAACTTGCTGGGGTCCTTGAGGTTCAGGGCAGACCAAAACAAGAATGGAAACTGGCTCTTTAACCCCAGTGAGGGAAACAGGAAGCAACACATCCACTATGATGTATCTCTTGTATGGATAACTAGAAGAGCTCAGACCCCAAATGGACAATCCAGTGAGTGGATGGATCGGTATCTGCGGTAAGTGCTTGGAATACCACTGGTCAAATACAATGGTGACCTGGGACCCACTATCCAGTAAAGCTTGACAAGGACATCCATTCAGCTCCACAGGGATGGTTGAGGCAGGACCTACTAACCCTCTAGGAAGTTGGCTTACCCCACAGACCACAGTTTGACTCTTTTTAGAGAAACAGTCTAGACTGTTGGAAGTGGCACTGTTTCCAGTCCCAGGGTTCTGTGCAGACTTAGCTTTTCGGAGAGCACGTAACAACTTCTGTATTACTTGAGCCGTGTTTTCAGATGATTGACACTTGGTAGCGATGTGCCCATCCTCTCCACACCGATAACAGAAGAACTCATCTCTGGGTTTAACTGGACTTTCTCTATAAGACTCACATTCCTCAGTCATTAATCTTGCTTATTCTATCCAGTTTTCTAGACTTTCTTCTCCAATCGGTATTGGAACAATGCCAGAAAAGATACGTAGCCGTCGATAAGCATTAGTTTCCCCTACTGGTTTTGTGGTCTTCTCCAGAAGTTCACCCACTGCACGTATGATGGACTCAGGGGAACTGGAACTTTGTGGAGAGAACAAGGCCTGTGAGTCAATCATAGATTTTCCTTCATCTGTTAAGAACTTTGACAATTTCTTGGAAAACTCAGAGGTTGGAACATCACTAGGTGTCACTGCCACTTTCCACGACTCTTCTCCATCAGGCCGCAGTAGTTCAGCTGGAATGCGGGCAGGGTCGATGACTTCCCGACACTCACATAGCACCCCTAGGGTATCAGGACTGGGCCCCACTTTTGAGTCTCGAACTCGCACTCTTCCAAAAACTTTCACAGTTTGAACAGCATCTTCAATAACTGCTACTTCGGTAGTTGCAGGTACGCCGATCAACAGTATAGCATGAGCCTCCTCAATCTCTACCTCCTTACACCATTTGGACAATTCAGCGAGCAGGAGTGGGCTACTTCCAAAGGCCATGCTGAAACTTCAGTCAGATACTTATTAGTCAACTTATTTAAGCTTAAACTATAACTCAGCTCTTGTTTTCAGTGTCTCTTTTGTCTTCATCAGGGTAACAGGAAGTACGTATCCCGAACGAGCCCCCAATTTATGTAGCGCCCCCTACCCTTGACCATTATTAGGGCGGAGCACCCAGGTTCTGAAAATGTCTCTCGACTTTATAATAATGTCCCTCCTATTACCCTAGCTGGCTACTGTACTCAGCTTAAATATAATTATATTCTTTGGAAAATGGCTAATATTTAAATGGCAATTAACCCAACAGAGAAAACCCTAAATCAATACAAATGTAAGGTTAAAGAAGTTAACAATAGGATTTATTAAACAGAAAAAAGGGGAAATGAACAAAATAAATGAATAGAGTATTAATAAACCCTGGATTGAATTATCAAAGGACAGAAATGTATATCACAGATGATAATACCTCTCACAAATACCTGTTGAGTACCTCACAAAGTCTCCGAAAATATATATATAGAAATGAAATTAATTTCACCCTAAAATATATTCAATTACACTTAGAAATAACAGAAAAACAGATAAATGTACTTGGGTACGATCAGTATCACACAGTACTCTTAGGTCGTATTAACAGTTTCGAAACCACCAACAAAAGGTATGGAACATAACAGAACAACAGTAAATATAAAAGCGTGGGCCCACACACACACATACCAGTCAAAACAACCCACCCCGTTGCAGGCCTGTAACGTTGCTGGGGAGCGTTGTGGCCGGGAAAACAACAAAATGCCTCTTCACTCGAATGAGCCAAAATAAATCAACTGATCACCTGAGCGCTGATGAACTCCGCGATTTTCCTCCTTAGAAAACGGCTGATCGTTCTGTAGTCTCCCAGGCACTCAGTAGCAGGGCGACGCGGTTGTCTCCATTGTGTCAGCGGGGATAATAGTGCGGCCTGTTCCGGACCCCCGGAGCTTTTACTCAGTCACAAACCGTCTTTGAAGTTCACTGATTCCGACCACTAGTCGCAGACAAACGGCACGGCAGTTGTCTGTTTTCTCAGTCTCAATAATCAACGAAGCTTCGTGCTGCGCTGGGAAACAGGCTCAGCTCACCCTTAATTTAAACTCTAGTGCCTCGTATAACACAAGCAAAGAAAAAACAAATCTTAATCGAGTCAAACTTGATGTCAACTCTTTTCCCGTTCTTCTTTTTTTTTCTTCCCCTCTCCCTCTCCAATCAGATCTTTTTCCCATTTCACAGAGGCGGGGATAAATCCAAAAATAACCAATCACCAGGGGTGTAAAGTAACGAATTACAAATACTCACGTTACTGTAATTAAGTAGTTTTTTTCAGAAATTGTACTTTTTTGAGTAAGTTTAAAATTGTGTAATTTTACTTTTACTTGAGTACATTTTAAGTGATGTATCGGTACTTTTTCTCCGCTATTTTCCTTCTGTTTGTGGTCGTTACTCGTTACTTGTTTTAATTTTATTTTTATCCATCAACGTGATTGGATCGAGTAATCGGTCTCGTGACTGTCATGTCATCAATTCAAATTAAGCATAGAAAACTTTAACCGCCTATTCCTGTTGTTACTCGTGACTGCTGTGGAAGTGCATTTATCACGCACCAATTCAATCCAGATATCAGCGACAGCGTCTTCCTCTAATATGCTAAGGTAAATTTCACATTTCTGCTTAATATGATATTTATAAAGGCTGGCCTGTCTACATGGCCTAACATTTGGTCTGAGGTTGGGGGAATTGCGAGACGAGTTCATAATGCGGTGAATTCCCGCTCCCATTTACTTCACAATCACATTATAGAGAGACGCGCGTCAACCTCTATGCACTGCCGCTTCTCGCGCACGCCATGCCGACAGATTCAGAATCAGTGCACGTGCCGTTAACTTGAACTGCATTACTTAATAAGAAATTAGCTCAGCTCGTTAATAAACAGCGTTTTTTGATTGATCCATTATATGACCCGTCTTCATTTGGCAAGTGCACTTGAGCAAAAACATTTTTCACGTTGAACTTTTTTTTGTGTGTGCTGCTGTTTAGCTTCGCTGAGACTTCAGAGACAAAGTGTGTTTGTTTCTTTTGTAAAAGTTTCCTGGATATAACTTCCCTAGCCTATTTAATGCACAATTTTCCTTACATTATCAGCATTACAATGTGTGTAAATGTAGCCGTGTTAAATGTAAGGGATGATACCACCCTTCTAGAACAATGCATTTACGTTTAAATTGTAACATATTTAATAGCATGGAATAAAAGTGTGTAATTAGTGTTAGCTCACTATCGTAGCCTTTTTCAGTGCATTAGTTGAGGTAATATGGTAATATTAGTGATTCTCATTTATCAAAACACTAACATTGGTACCGTTTTGGAGAGAAATGGGTATTTTTTTATTTTATTTTATTTAACCCATCTCTTGGTGTGTGATGCTGAACTATCATGAGTTTCTAAAGGTTTTTGAATTCTTTGCACAGTTATGAATATTGATATTTTATGTGCAACAATAGCATGCTCAGGCCCAGTGGCTTTTCGCCTAATTTTAAATGCTTTCCCCCCCAAATAATATGATTTAAATGGTGATGAGTGTAATGATTTGATGCATTTTAAAAAGATGGATGATAGATATCCTTCAATCTTTCTTACAAAGAACAAAATATAATGTGAATTCCAGTATGTGCATTTTTTTAATTTATAAATTGTAGTGCACAGTGTTTATTATAAGGGTTAGAATCCGCACCTCAGTACTCACTACTCACTACTCTTGAGTACTTTTAAATAAGCTACTTTTTTTACTCTTACTCAAGTAGTTTTTTGGACAAGTACTTTTTACTCTACTCACACTACATTTTTTTGAATGTAATGGTACTTTTACTTGAGTATGTTTTTACAGTACTCTTTCCACCACTGCCAATCACCAATAAAAGAACAAACATGCTGGGTAAAGACACGTTTTAGCATCTACATCCCAATCAAACTTTATCGTTTAACATAACTCTTAAGGGAGCAGGACCTATATATCAAATGAACCCATCTGAATCATAAAACTTATTAATACCTTTTTTAATCAGTAAATGACGGTTAAGGTACTTAATGATAACCCTCACTGGGTTACACAAATAAAATATAAAGTACAAAAGGAAAACTGAGAACTGGTTCAAATGTCTTTAAGCATTTCTTTGCTTGGCGTTCAGATTTCTCATACAGGCCAAACTTAAGTGACACAGATCCAGGCCGAGGTCAAAGACTGTAGCTGTGTCCCAATGTGAAGGCTGCGTCCTTCAAAGGCTGTAGACTTTGAAGGATGCAGCCTATTCGGCCTTCGAAGGACGCATCATGTAGCCTTTGTGGGACTTCCTAATTGCGCAACCAGGTGTTCCCTATTACTGCTCCTGGCGCCAAGCAACGGAGCGAGAGTACAGCTGCCACCATGATCATTCATTTAATAAAACTGAGTAAACAGCTATGGAGATTGGCTATTGTCATTTTTTTGTTTTATATTTTACTGGAAATTTTATGTTTTATATTTTCCTGTCTTCAAATGAGGGGCAATATATATAAAATCACATAATTTCAATTCACATAACCACTAAAAAAAATATTTCGAGTCATGTATTTTCGGCTCAAGAGCTGGCCAGAGCTGGCTTAATGCGTAGCTAGAGGCTGCGTCCTGAATATCCAGACAGATTACACTGTAAACTGTTCAAATATTGGGTGTTAATCTACGTAAATATTGTAATGAAATAGCCTAAAAAATAATAATAATGATAAAACATAGGCACATATATAGCCTATATTCAAATTCGTTCAGTTAATCGTACCTTGATGCGATTTTGTAGGGTTTTCTTTTTATTGTCTACAGAAATGGACCATGGTGAATATATTTATACAGGCTGTCAATCCTATTTGAATATTTCAAAGCAGATGGATATAAAAAGTCCAGTGCAAACGTCGTTACTCTCGCTCGTTGTCGCCAGCTGTCAGTCACAGTTGCTAGGCGACAAGAACAACCCTCCGCAGGCTAGACTGGTCCGAGCGCTTCAGGTGCGCACTTTGATATGGGATGCAGAAATACAATGTACAAGAAATACAATACAAGGCTATAAAGCCTTTTTCGCATTTCCACTTGACAAAACCATGCAATGCTGACGAATGAGTTAAGATGAATAAGAAAAAAAAAAGAAAAAAAAAAAAAAACGTTTGGCTGTTAACACTGGTTTCTCTTAACCTGGCCCTAGCCAGATGAATTTCGCTCCGCCTAGCTCCACTCATCCATCTGGAACCGATCCATTGAAATGGCGTTTCAGAAGGCTGGGCCTTATCAAAAATCCTTGCATATGATTGGATAAGCCACTTGTCTGTCATCTTTATCGACGTGCTATTTCAACCACTCACACCGAAGCCAACCCGTGACGCTGATGAGAGCGATGCAGGAAAAAGCGACGCTTGCCAAATCCGGTTGGGAGAAGGGCGAAAACATCGTTTCCACCAACAAAAGCCTTCAGAGTCGTTCTCTGATGTTCTTTTAATGAAACAATATTAGGTAGATTGAACAACACGGATGAAATAGCAGCATCAATGTTAACGCTTGCTTCCTCGATGCGAGCCGCCATTGTTGTCTGAATCAAAACAGTCTCACGGTCGCTTCTCCACTACGTCACATCTATGAAACTCCCGCCCTGCGTCCTGATTGGCTAAGCCATAAAGTTGGTTGGAGAAATCACTCTCAATGGAAGAGGTTCCAGATGGATGTGAGTGAAGCTAGGCGGAGCTAAACGGAACGACATTCATCTGGCTAGGGCCAGGTTAGGTTTCTCTGGCTATTTAAGTAAATTAAAACATAATACTTTTACATTTAAATGTGAATTTGCCGTCCACCACCGAACTCTTGGCCACCCTTTTTTTTTTAATGAAAATGCTGTCGTCGCCTGCGCAATGATTTATGGGGTAGGATCGGGTAGGATAGTCCGTGAAGTGTCCATTTATGTATCCTTCCTTTCACGGGGAAACGTAGGGTGCATTTGGCGTCGCTTTTGAATCAGGTAAGCCTTCGTGGCGCTGCAATGACGCAACCGGCCTTCGGATACGGACTTCGGAGGATGCATAACTGAATTGGGACAGCCTTCATCCCACCGCGATGACGCAATCGGCCTTCAAATGCGGCCTTCGCGGATGCAGCCTTTGAATTGGGACGTCCTTCGTCGAGCGGCTGTGACGCAATCGGCCTTCAAATACGGCCAAGCGTCCTTCAAACACGGACTTTGGAGGATGCAGCCTTCACATTGGGACACAGCTTGTATCAGCTGGCACGCCTTCTCCTTCTCCTATGCGCAACACACTCCAACTTATAGGATAGCGCCCTCTCTGGCTGTAGAAGGTGCACCACTCAAATGCAATGGAAACAAAAAACAATTATAAGTAAATTATGAAACCAAAAATAAAAATTAAATGCGGCTCCTACACACCGGCCGCTAATTGTTCTCTATAGAATCAATTATTCAAAATAAATAAATAAAAAATAAGGAGCCAGAAATCAAATAATCTCTCAATATTTTTAGAAATATATGTATACATTACGTCCCTTATTGGTGATCTGTAAGGAGCACCGGACACTCTTCATTTTCCAGAATTCGGCACAATTTGGTATGGGTCTATCAAGGACTGAAGTCTGTGTCTGGAGCTTCACGGATCGGACCAGCCCCTTTTGATCAGGCTTGGTCTCTAGAACTCTTCCTAATGGCCATGACCCTCTAGGAGCAGTGGGGTCAACCACCAGAACAAGATCTCCAACATCCAGGTTCTTCTTCACTACAGTCCATTTTTGCCTTTCCTGGAGTAGAAGAAGATATTCTTTGGTCCATCTCTGCCAGAAGAGGTCTGACATGTACTGGACCTGTTTCCAGCGGCGTCTACCATAAAGGTCTGATTTCAGAAAGGTTCTAGGAGGCATAATGGGCTGAGTCTTCAGCAGGAGAAGGTGGTTTGGGGTCAGCGGTTCTAGGTCGTATGGGTCTGAGGACACTGTGGAGAGAGGACGGTTGTTTAGAATAGCCTCTACTTCACAGAATAGAGTTTGAAGACCCTCATCATCGATGGACTGTTGATGGAGTGTGGAGTACAGTACATAACAAACAGATCTTATAAGCCTTTCCCAGACTCCAACATGGTGCGATGCAGCTGGTGGGTTGATTCCATCAGGGAGCAGGGCATCTTGGATCTTCGACTTGTCCAGTGTCATCAGAGCTTTCTTGAGCTCCCCTTGCGCACCCACCAAGTTCGTTCCGTTGTCAGATCTGATCTGCTTACCTGCCCCCTTCTGCAAATAAATCTCCTCAAAGCGTGAATGCATGAGTCAGTGTCTAATGAAAAAGCTACTTCCAAATGAACAGCTCTGCTAGACATACATGTAAACAGAACTCCATACCTTTTGATGGTGCTTCTTCCTCGCCTCACTTCAATTGGGCCAAAATAGTCCAATCCGACATTGGTAAAGGGAGGGAGGTCAGGTAGAATTCTTTCCGGCGGCAAATCTGCCTTTTTTTCTCACCTACTTTGCCCTTCACACGTCGACACATGACACATCTTGAGAGCACCCTTCTTGCTAAGGAGTTGGCCTTAATTATCAAATACTTCTTACGGAGCTCTGAGAGCATATGGTTCCTACCACTGTGACCAGAGCGTTCATGAATGTGTCTTAGAAGAAGAATTGAAACGTGTGAATCTTTGGGCAAGATACAGGGAAGTTTAGTATCATCAGGCATGGCAGATTTATGCATCCGGCCACCTACTCTTAAGATGCCTTCATCTAGCACAGGATCAAGCCTACAGATCCTGCTGCTTCTTTTCACTTTAGGTGGGTTCATTTGCAGTGTTTTAATTTCATCTGGGAATGCTTGCCTCTGAACATAAGAGATAACTGACCTTTCTGCCTGTAAGAGATCTTCCACTGTGAGGAGCTGTTCATGGGGTTTGGTCTTGCAAACCTCAAGTTTTGGGCTCCCCTTTTTGCTGTGGGAGCGGGTAGTGACTTGACAGGATGAGATAGTGTTGGGTCCGAGTCCACCTTTGTCGAGTCCGAGTCGAGTCCAAGTCCTTAACAATCGAGTCCGAGTTCAAGTCCGAGTCCAAAGAGGGCAGAGTCGGACTTGAGTCCGAGTCCTTAATATCCGAGTCCGAGTCGAGTCCGGCCGAGTCCACAAAGATTTAAATGATTTGAAATTGACCTTTCACAAAGACCCGCCCCTCTTAGTTACTGTTGTTACGTCTGACAAGCCATTCCGATCTCGCTCCACAAAATATATTGAAAAATATATTGAGGAGCAAAGAGAAAAAGGTATTTGCAAGGTAATGCTCAACAATGCAACACGATGCATTAAGAACCAGGGGTATAGTTTTGAGCAAGATGATGGTGATGTTTACATTTTTATTATTTTGTTTGACATGCTAATATCTTTTTTTAGCCTCTGAAGGGCAGGACTAAATTAATTAATTACAATTTACACCAATTTACATCCAGTTCCATCATTAACGGATGCTTCCTTCTTGAACATCACTAAATATTTGTAGGGTTTGTGATTGTGTATGAGTCCCTCACTTGTCTCCAGTGCGAAAAGATGGATCTCGGATGAATGTGCCAGAGCTGGAGGATTTTTCCTCATGAACAACCATTAAAAAAAAAAAAAAAAAAAACAGTTCAGTGCAGAATGTGGATCATTCAGGTAATATTAAAATCAAATAATTTGTCTTGTATTTTGTCTTGTGGACTAGGCCATTAAACATCTGTAATGTGAAAAAAGCTTTTTCAGTCCAGTACTGAATAGAAACAATGTTTTTATGATCCTTCCTATTAATATATAAAAAAAGAAAAAAAATACATTTTGGAAATTCTGAAAGGTCTATGTAAACTTATGACTAAAGTGTAACAAAAATCATACAATTATTAGTCGCCAAAATGTTGCAATGTTTATCACGTTGCTATGGTTACTGTCAATCATCGCAATTTCATGACTCACAGGACTAGAATTTAGCGGATTCACTCCCACAATTAAATTTATCACTGTTTTTGATTTACATTGTGAATGGAACCACTGGTGGCCTAGAACAGGGGTTCTCAAACTATCTGGAGATAGGGACCCCTCATAGGGCAAAAAAAATTCCAAGGACCCCCTCATAACCGCAACACAAATGTAATAGCTAAATCGTGTGTGTGTGTGTGTGTGTGTGTGTGTGTGTGTGTGTGTGTGTGTGTGTGATGAGAGAGAGAGAAAGAGAGAGAGCGAGCTTGAGTGCGAGAGTGTGTGTGTGTGTGTGTGTGTGAGAGAGAGAATTTGAATTTGAAAAAGAACTTTATTTCACAATCACCTTAAAATGCACAAATTAACAAGCTAAACCACAGAAAACAAATTAAGAAAAAAAAAAAAGAATTTATCTTCAAAAATGACACAACACACTCCCTTACAACACCAAATCGTCTCAAAAGTAACCAAATTATCCATAGTTTTATAATACACATAATCAATCATTACTCTTGATTTCACCAATGTTAAAAAAGAATCAATGATGTTTTGATCAGGTTTCTGTTCAACTTTATCCCTTCTACTAATATTGCCATTTTTGCTTGACCAATAATAAAATTCAATAACTGACAAATATATTTCTTTTTTTGACTACTTAAAACCCAAAATAAATACAATTTCATTAAATGCTTCATCAAAACCACAAAAAACATTTTTCCAAAAAATCAAACAACGATTTCAATTTTGTACATTGTACAAATGCATGAAAAATTGTTTCTCTTTGCAAACAAAAAGGACAAACATCATTAACTTCCACATTTAACACAGAAACAAAAGAATTAACAGCTAAAATACCATGAAGAATTCTCCATTGCAAATCCCCAACCTTTTTTGCTAATGGTGGTTTAATGGCGGTTTTACTCTCCATTCTGGTTTTACATTTTCCTTTAAGCCAAAATAATTCCTCCAAGGTGTATCAAGTTTATTAGCCAAATTATTCTTATTAAAACCCATCACACAAGCTCCATACAATATTTTCCCTTTAGTAGATAATACATCCAACCACTGGGAGTCCCAAGTTTTAAATGGAAAACCCCTAAAACCATCCAATTTTGGTGAAAGCATCAAACAAGGGAAAAAATCATTTTCATTAGGAATAGTTACTTTAGCAAAATATTATTTTACCATTATATTCTCCTCTGTTGTGAGGGTAAACTTTAACTTGGCTAAAAAAAGAGCAACCAATCGAATGGATCTAGTGCCTAAAAAATCAGCTACTTTTACAGAATTATCCAAATTTTCCCCAGCAATGTCCAACAATTGTCTAAAAATAAACACTTTTGATTCTTGCAACTTAAAGGAACACTCCGACTTTTTGGGACTTTAGCCTATTCACCTTATCCCCCAGAGTTAGATAAGTCCATACATACCTTTTTCATCTCCGTGCGTGCTATAAGTCTGTTTGACGCACCCACCGCTAGCCTAGCTTAGCACAAAGACTGGATGTGAATGGTTGCAGCTTTCATACTAATCCAAATGAGTGACAAAATAACGCAAACGTTTTCCTATTTACATGTTGTGGTTTGTATAGTCACAGACTGTACAAATATCAAGGCCATATGAGACACAGACATCTTTTAACCGTATAAATACTATATTTTCTAGAAGCACTGCTACATGGGCAGAGTGATAACCATCACCTGAGACGCACCGTGACGAGGAGCAGAGAGTTCGCTCAGTGTTGGAGTAAAGAGTCAGCAATTACTAACGTTAGATAGAAAAGCATAGCCTAGTTTATCATGTGTTTGCTTTATTGTATGAGCTGTGACAATAAACAGGGGAGACCAGGTAATAAAGTACCATGTTTCATTGAATTCCAACCAAAAACGCATCCAGATTTATAAATATCACAGAACATGAATAAATAATTATTATTACAGGAATCAATATATTTTAAATGCAATTTATTAGCTGAACCAAATGTATTCAACAGCATATAATATAGCCTACAGTATAATTGCATTACTATAGGATAGAATAAGGGGAAAGTAATAGCACAAATTGTTTTTGCACAATGAACTCACAGCCTATCGTACCCTTTTTTTACATGCTCAAGTTCGTTATTTCCATGGTTATTTCAAATTTAGGCTATTGGCGCGCCGCGCGCAGGGTGCAAGTTCAACGCGCTCGTTTTTTTCCAAGTGCGTCCGCGCCGCATCAAGATAAAAACATATTCATACCCTAATCATATAATAGTGTCACTAACGTTACATTAGATCTGGCTAATGGCACTGTTACAGTAGGTCATCTAAAAACATAACACTTACCTCAGCCGCAGGTGATCCACTTGTCCTGTCTGTGCTAGATGGGATGGCCGTATCCAGCACATTATGGTCCGTGTGGCAAATTCCATTTTTTCAAAATAGTCGTCCTCATTGAAATGTACCGAGCAAACATAATGTCCCTTGATAATCTATTTAGGTGTGTTTTGATCAATATCCAGAGTAAGTAAGTTAGCCATTTCTTCATCCAGTCAGCGTTTTTAGTTGGAATTCTGTGAAACATGGTATTACCTCCCCTGTTTACTGTCGCAGCTATTTACAATAGAGCGAAAACCCATGACTGTAAACTACGCTTTAAGAAATTGCTGACTCTGTTACCCAAACTCTGAGCGAACTCTCCTCACCACGGCGTGTCTCAGGTGATGCGGTTATCACTCCGTCAAAGTAGCAGTGCTTCGCCTTCAGAAAATAGTTCCCAGGTTTTATACGGTTAAAAGATGTCTGTGTCTCATTTGACTTTGTTATTTGTACACCCTGTGACTATACAAACCACAACATGTAAATAGGAAAACGTTTGCGTTATTTTGTCACTCATTTGGATTAGTATGAAAGCTGCAACCATTCACATCCAGTCTTTGTGCTAAGCTAGGCTAGCGGTGGATGCGTCAAACAGACTTATAGCACGCACGGAGATGAGAAAGGTATGTATGGACTTATCTAACTCTGGGGGTTAAGGTGAATAGGCTAAAGTCCCAAAAAGTCAGAGTGTTCCTTTAAGACCACAATTAAAAAAAACGTTACTTTCATTTACATCCAAATGAGACCCAAGAATTAAAGGCTCTTCAAGAAGCCAGTAAAGTGAATAAGGATTCAGATTCAGATTTCAGATTTTCCGGATGTGAAACAAACTCCAAACTTTAAAAAGACTCTTATAAAAGGGTGGTAAAACAGACAAGTCCATTTTTGAAGGGTTTAGTAAGAACAGATGTTTGTCCAGTCCGAATCCTCCAAAGTTTTGCAAAACAACATGGGCCATTGCCCTCCAACTGACGTCCGATGCACCGTCTAAAAGTCTCTGCAGGAACTGTAAGCGAAAAGCGGCAGTTCTGCTCTGTAAATGGACCAAGCCTTGTCCTCCTTCTTCTTTCGGCAAATAAAGAACACTCTGTCTAATCCAGTGCTATTTGTCCCAAAAAAAAGTCAACAAGAATCGCTTGTATTTTCGTAAGTAGTTGAGGAGGAGGATCAACACATGCAAGCTTATGCCACAGTGAAGACGCGACCAGGTGGTTGATGACAAGAATGTGTCCTCTATATGACATTTTAGGAAGCAGCCACTTCCATTTTTCTAATCGTCCTTTAATTTTTTCAATAACTCCTTCCCAGTTCTTTTGTTGATTTGCATCATCACCTAAAAAAACTCCCAAATATTTTAAACCACCTTTCCCCCAGACCAAACATTCAGGAATTTTTGGATTACTGTCTTTCCATTTTCCAACCAAGAGTGTTTCACATTTCTTCCAATTCACTTTTGCAGAAGATATGAGAGTAAAATCATTAATTACATCAAATAAACTTTGCACATCTTTTTGTCCACTTACAAACACCATTACATCGTCTGCATAAGCAGATAAACATATCTTTTTTGTACAATTAGGCAAATGTAATCCATAATTTTTTTCCCTTATTTTTTGTAATAAAGGCTCAATGGCTAGGGCATAAAACATTCCAGAAAGAGAGCACCCTTGCCTTACACCTCTTTCAACCTGAAATGGAGCACATAAACCGCCATTAATCTTCAATACACTTTCAATATCACTATAGAGTACTTGGACCATCATAATAAAATCTTTTTTAAAACCAAACGCTGCTAGAGTTCCCTATCGAGGGAACTCAACACTGCGTCGATAAAATCGACTCTTTGGGGACGCTCCCTAAGCGTGCGCCTCTGAAGTATGAATGAAACTAATCCAATCCTGATTGGTGTTGCGTCGTGACGTAACATGTGACGGCATACCCGGAAGTATAAATTAAAAGTGACGCTGTCACAACACACACTAGCTTTCGCTCTTCAGCAAGCGCTTTATGTTGAAACTGTCTGTCTTATTTGGTGTTGTTTGTCTTATTATTGAAAAGAATGGCCAGTGAACAGTTCAAGAAGTGTGTGCATCCCTGCCCTCGTTACATCACGGGTGGGGACGCACACTCTCTTTGTGTGAATTGTTTGGGAGTGCAGCACGCACGGGCAGCTCTCGAGGGGGCTGCTTGTGAACTTTGTGAGGCTATGCCTAATAGAGTGCTGCACTCCCGGCTGGCGTGCTTTGACGAGCACGGTCAGGCTCGCGTTCCCCAGGGTTCCGGTCCCGCATTTGTCGAGGCGATGCGGCGATTGAGATCCTGGGGTTCACAGCGGGATCTGGCAGAGGAGAGTGAGAATGCTGAGGCATTGTCTCGCTCTCCATCGGCTGATCCCGCGGCCTCTGAGAGTGGTGTGGGAGCCCGCGCTCCGGTTTCTCCTGCCCGCGATCAGGTCCCGATGCTTGAGCTGTCTGCTTCTGAGGAAGTGGACGTGCTCAGCATTGATGCGGACGACCGTGATCTCAGCGCGCCATCACGCGGCTTGAATTATGAGGAGCTGCTGGAGGTTGTGACACGCGCTGTGGCCAGACTAAACATCAGCTGGCCACAACATGAGCAGGAAACGCAAGTCACAAGTAAAATGGACGAGCGTTACCTGCAGCGCAGGTCACAGCCTCACCGCCGGGGTCTGCCGTTTTTTCCCGATCTCCATAAAGAGTTCACGAGATCGTGGGAAAGACCGCATTCGTCCCGTGTTTCGAGTCCCAGTATAATAGATTACAGCAATGTTTTGGGGGCTCGAGATATGGGATATGGGAAGATGCCGAAGGTGGAGGAGGCTTTAGCGAGCTATCTCTCTCCCGAATCGGCGTCTTCCCTAAAGACCCCGGTGTTGCCTAGTAAGCCCTGCAGGGAAACATCTGCATTAGTGGGCAGGGCTTACATGGCGGCAGGTCGGGCTGGCTCATGTCTGCACTCGATGGCGATTTTGCAGGCATACCAGGCCGACCTCCTGAAGGATTTGGATGAGGGGGAGGGGCCTACTCCTGAGGACATCTCAGAATTGAGGAAGGCCACAGATTTGTCTCTCCGGGCCACTAGGGAAACAGCCCGCGCTATTGGCCGCTCTATGGCGGCCATGGTGGCCACGGAGAGGCATCTGTGGCTGAACTTATCTGGTATGAAGGAGAAGGATAGGTCCTTCCTGCTGGATGCGCCGCTTTCGGCTTCTGGCCTGTTCGGCGACGCCGTTAATTCGGTTGTCGACAGGTTTCAGGAGTCGAGGAAACAATCTGCGGCGTTCCAGCAGTACCTCCCCCGGAAAGCGAAGGCCAAATCTAGTAGGGTGGGGCAAAGCGATCAGCCCCAGCCATCAGCCAGCTCCTCCCACAGGGCAGAGCAAAAGGAGAGCGTTTCCTCCAGAGCCCCCCCTCCGGGGTCTTGGCAACAGAGGAAACGCTCCCAAAAACCGAAGTCCTCCGGCCAGAGGGGTGACCTGAGGGACGTCATTCAGGCTAGGAGGACTTCGGAGAAGAAGTCCTAGCCACGACAGGACTTCAGAGGGCTGCCCCCTCCGCAGTGAAACAACCGAGGTTGTTCTCACAGCGGGGCCCTCTAGGAAAAGATGCATGTCCGCCGTTAGCAGCGTTTCGGGCCGCATCAATTTCCAGCAAAAAGACGATTTTAAAACATCGGTTATGGTCGCAGGGACCGAATCGACTACAGCCTGCCAATATTCAGCTTCAGGTAGTCGAAAAGAATACCCTGACTACACCCGAGGCCAGCCTCGAGAGGCTGGTACCCTTAGTAGATTTTGTAGAGGGATGGTATCATCTTCCCAACATATCTCCATGGGTCCTGCAGATAATATGAGCTGGGTACAGACTGCAGTTCGTGCACCGCCCCCCCAAGTTTTCTGGGGTGGTGCACACTGCAATGGTCCCAGAGCAGGCTCAGGTGCTGGAACAAGAAGTACAGACTCTGCTGTCGAAAGGAGCCATAGAACGTGTTCTTCTGGTAGACAGGGAGTCCGGGTTTTACAGCCGGTACTTTATAGTTCCAAAAAAGGATGGGGGGTTAAGGCCAATTTTGGATCTCAAGGGTGTTGAACCGGTCTCTGGGAAGGTTCAAATTCAGAATTTTGACCATTCCAACAATCGTGAGTCAAATCAGGTCCGAGGACTGGTTTGTCACGATAGATCTGAAAGACGCCTATTTTCACATCTCCATCCTTCCATGTCACAGGAGGTACCTGAGGTTCGCTTTCGGGGGCGAAGCGTACCAATATCGGGTTCTTCCGTTCGGCCTAGCACTCTCTCCCCGCACATTTACCAAGTGTATGGACGTAGCCCTTGCTCCACTGAGACTTCAGGGGATTCGGATATTGAATTATCTCGACGACTGGCTTATTCTGGCCCAGTCTCGGGAGATGGCAGTTCGGCATCGAGATGTCGTTCTTGGCCATATTCAAAAATTGGGATTAAGACTCAATTTGAAAAAGAGTGTGCTAGAACCGTCCCAGGTTCTTTTTTTGGGAGTCGTGTGGAACTCGACTACAATGCAGGCACGTATGTCTCCCGCACGTATCGAGTCAATTCTGGCGATGGTATCCAGGGTGAAGCTAGGCCAAGCCATCACTGTGAAACACTTTCAAAGGATGCTGGGCCTCATGGCAGCGGCATCCAGCATTATTCCTCTGGGCCTCCTTCACATGAGGCCCCTCCAGTGGTGGTTGAAGACCAAGGGGTTCTCACCCAAAGGGAATCCATTCCGTATGATCAGAGTAATGCGCAGGTGCCTTCATTCTCTGCAAATATGGAAGAAGCCTTGGTTCCTATCCCAAGGGCCAGTGTTGGGGGTGTCATGTCGCCGGGAAACCGTTTCGACAGACGCCTCCCTTACTGGCTTTGGATCCAGTAAACTGCCCAGTGGCTTCAGTTCTGGAATTCCTTCAGGATCGTTTCTCTGCGGGTCTCTCCCCGTCCACTCTTAAGGTGTACGTGGCTGCTGTTTCGGCTTTCCACGCGCCAGTAGATGGTGGACCTCTGGGGAGGCACCAATTGGTCATTCGGTTTCTCCGTGGTGCTTGGAGGATGAGGCCGGCGACCAGGTCCAGGGTTCCTGCCTGGGACCTGGCGATAGTTCCGGAAGGGTTATCCCTCGCTCCCTTCGAACCTTTAGAGTCGGCTTCGCCTAAGAACTTAACACTAAAAATGGTCTTTCTTTTAGCGATTACTTCTCTTAAGAGGGTGGGAGATCTCCAGGCCCTGGCGGTAACGCCAGCTTGCTTGGAGTTTGCCCCTGGCAAAGTAAAGGCCTTTTTGCACCCGAGTCCAGGCTACGTGCCTAAAGTTCCTTCGAATACGGCTCGCTCCATAGTCCTTCAGGCATTCCATCCTCCACCTCATGTGTCGGCGGAAGAAGAGAGGCTTCACTTGCTCTGGCCCGTCAGAGCTTTGAGTGTATACCTGGAAAGGTCCGCTTCTTGGAGAAGATCGGACCAGTTGTTAGTATGCTTTGGGTCACCTAAGAGGGGGCTCCCGGCGACCAAGCAAACTCTAAGTAACTGGATTGTCCAGGCTATTACTGAAGCTTACAAGGTGCGCGGGGTTCCTTCACCTTTGGCCTTAAGGGCTCACTCGACTAGAGGCATGGCTTCCTCTAGGGCCCTTCGGTCGGGAGTACCTCTACAGGAGATTTGTGAGGCAGCCGGCTGGGCTACCCCACATACTTTCATCAGGTTCTATAGTCTCAACCTTCCCAGTACGCCCGGTGCACACGTACTTGGCCCTTGCTGAGTGCCTAATCAGTTTCACTCTGGGGCGGGTCTGTTCGGTGTGTGGCCTAGTGGGTACTCGTTCCCCAAAGAATCGATTTTATCGACGCAGTGTTGAGTTCCCTCGATAGGGAACGTCTTGGGTTATAACTATAACCCTTGTTCCCTGAGAAGGGAACGAGACACTGCGTCGTGTTGCCACGGCCCTTTTTTAGACCCTTGAGCGTCTTGCTTCATCGCGAGGCTAGTGTGTGTTGTGACAGCGTCACTTTTATACTTCCGGGTATGCCGTCACATGTTACGTCACGACGCAACACCAATCAGGATTGGATTAGTTTCATTCATACTTCAGAGCTTAGGGAGCGTCCCCAAAGAGTCGATTTTATCGACGCAGTGTCTCGTTCCCTTCTCAGGGAACAAGGGTTATAGTCATAACCCGAGACTTTTTTTTCCACAAATGGAGGTGCTCAACCCTATCAAATGCCTTCTCCTGGTCCAGTGAGATCAATCCAAAATCCAAATCAAGCAACTTTGACACTTCTAAAGCATCCCGAACTAAAGAGATGTTATCAAAAATGGATCTGCGAGGAATACACTAGGACTGGTCTGGGTGTATTACTTGCCTTATTACTTCAGCCAATCTGTTTGCCAGCACTTTACAGAGCAGTTTGTAATCACAACAAAGAAGTGATACAGGGCGCCAGTTCCTTATATCAGTCAAATCTCCTTTCTTTGGTATAAGCGTTATCACTGCCCTCCTGCAGCTCAACGGCAACATACCTTCTGACAGACTGACACTCATCACTTGTAACAAGTCCGCACCCAACTCAGCCCAGAAAGACTTGTAAGGGTCAACTGGAAGGCCGTCAATCCCAGGAGCTTTTCCCGATTCCATGTCATGCAGGGCCTTACATAGCTCCCCCAGGCTTAGCGCACCTGAAAGAGCCACATTACCCTCTTCTGACATCTTTGGTAGGGAGCTCAAAAAAGGGCCATCAGTCTCACCCTCCATTTCATACTCACTTCTAAACAGATTTTTGTAAAAACCAACTGCTTTCTTTCGAATATCGCTGGGGTTCAGCAAAAACTGACCATCTTCTGCTTGCAAGGCTTTAATCAATCTCTTCTGCCCATTTTTTTTCTCTAAACAGAAAAAAAAATTTGACGGTGCATCCATATGATTTATATTTTGAAATCTTGATCTGACCAATGCGCCCTGTGTTCTGTAATCTAGCAGATCCGCTAACTGAGCTTTCTTTTTGAAAAATAGATAAAAATTATTACTTGTCCCAGTTGATTCAGCTATTTTTTGACACTCACATAATTCATTCTCCAAAATTTCCATAGATTTTTTAAACTCCATAGTGACATTGCGAGTATATTGTTGACAAAATTGTCTTATTTTAACTTTACCAATGTCGCACAACGCACGTCCTGATTTTGCCAAGTGGGAGTTGTCCTGAGACCAATATCTTTATGATGACCCTGGGACAACACCTGCCTTAGCCAATCAACGTTTATGATGTCATCACCGTGTGCCCCCTGTCGAGTCCGACAGAAAAAAAAGAAAAAAAACGCCAACAAGCGCACAAGTTACAAGGTAAGACCAACTTCTTACATTCTCCTATTAATTAACAGCAGCCTTGTACTACAACTAAGCATATTTGTTTTTAGAATAACGTTAGCATGTTTCCTCCATTGAACAAATGTAACGCTAATAATCTTAACAGGATGTGCTTAACAGTATAAGCAGCAATTAAACAGCATCGCTGACGTTCTGGCTCTTAAAATAAAAACTATAGAAGATTAACATACTGTTTAGATGTTAACGTATATTTGTTATACTGTGCCTAGCTACAAAAAAAAGTTTTTTTTTTTTTTTTAACACCAAACGACTCGGGGAGAAACGTTTAACGTTAATTGGCTTATTTCTGAAGTTGTCCTCAGACCATCATATAAATATGTCGACCTCAAGTCGTCTCTGATTTATTCTGTTACATGATGTTGTCCTCAGACCATCATATAAATATGTCGACCTCAAGTCGTCTCTGATTTATTCTGTTACATTATGTTGTCCTCAGACCATCATATAAATATGTCGACCTCAAGTCGTCTCTGATTTATTCTGTTACATGATGTTGTCCTCAGACCATCATATGAATATGTTGACCTCAAGTCATCACTGATTTATTCTGTTACATGATGTTGTCCTCAGACCATCATATGAATATGTTGACCTCAAGTCGTCTCTGATTTATTCTGTTACATGATGTTGTCCTCAGACCATCATATGAATATGTCGACCTCAAGTCGTCTCTGATTTATTCTGTTACATGATGTTGCCCTCAGACCATCATATGAATATGTCGACCTCAAGTCGTCTCTGATTTATTCTGTTACATGATGTTGCCCTCAGACCATCATATAAATATGTCGACCTCAAGTCGTCTCTGATTTATTCTGTTACATGATGTTGTCCTCAGACCATCATATGAATATGTCGACCTCAAGTCGTCACTGATTTATTCTGTTACATGATGTTGTCCTCAGACCATCATATAAATATGTCGACCTCAAGTCGTCTCTGATTTATTCTGTTACATGATGTTGTCCTCAGACCATCATGTAAATATGTTGACCTCAAGTCGTCTCGTCTCTGATTTATTCTGTTACATGATGTTGTCCTCAGACCATCATATGAATATGTCGACCTCAAGTCGTCTCTGATTTATTCTGTTACATGATGTTGTCCTCAGACCATCATATGAATATGTCGACCTCAAGTCGTCTCTGATTTATTCTGTTACATGATGTTGTCCTCAGACCATCATATGAATATGTCGACCTCAAGTCGTCACTGATTTATTCTGTTACATGATGTTGTCCTCAGACCATCATATAAATATGTCTACCTCAAGTCGTCTCTGATTTATTCTGTTACATGATGTTGTCCTCAGACCATCATGTAAATATGTTGACCTCAAGTCATCACTGATTTATTCTGTTACATGATGTTGTCCTCAGACCATCATATAAATATGTCGACCTCAAGTCGTCTCTGATTTATTCTGTTACATGATGTTGTCCTCAGACCATCATATGATTATGTCGACCTCAAGTCATCACTGATTTATTCTGTTACATAATGTTGTCCTCAGACCATCATATGAATATGTTGACCTCAAGTCGTCTCTGATTTATTCTGTTACATGATGTTGTCCTCAGACCATCATATGAATATGTTGACCTCAAGTCGTCTCTGATTTATTCTGTTACATGATGTTGTCCTCAGATCATCATATGAATATGTTGATCTCAAATAAACACTTCAGATCAATAAAAAATGTGCTCCATCAATTGCTTTCCTGATGATATAACCTCACAGAAAAAAAACAGTAAAATATTAATATTTATAACAAGTCTTTATCATTGCTTCTGTTTTTAGACTAAAGGACACCAAGTGGCAATAACAGCACACAATGGAAGGTATGTTTTTGTTTAGTTTTTTTTTTTTTTTACTTTATTTTGTGTAATTTAACCATGTTTCATTTTTTACATGTTTTCAAATCTAACGCAATGTATACCTTGCTTGTGGTTGGGGGAGAGGCTGCTTCTTTGTAAGCTACAGTACCAGAGAAGCAACTTCTCACAGCATGTTGTTATAAACATACATTTGCAATGTTATCAGGCATTTTAAATTGTATTGATTTGAAAATAAAACATTTGATTTTTTTATTGATGTATTTGATTTATTGACAATTTTATTGTTAATTAAAGCCCGATGTGGTTTGCAAGATGTGTCATCTATTAATTATTTTTCATATTTGCAGATGATAAAGCATTAAGTTGTCTCCTGAATAAAAGGCCAAAGTTCACCATAGGAAGTGTGGGGCCATACTATCTACAAGTGGAAAGTTTTAAAACTTTAATGGAGGACAAGGAGGTTTCTGACGAGGTAACTTAATTTCCTTATAGTAAGAAGCTATTTAAATTCTTACACTTTAAAACAAACAGCCATGGCCTCTGACTAGGATTTAGCCTTCACATTTTTAAAAAAAAGTTCTGCATGGGGTTCACAAACCTTTTTTTGCTAGTCAGATGCTAAATACACTGAAATACATAAACAAACTGGGAATGCATAAAAATAAATAGCCTGCTTTTTGTATTGGCTCTTGTCTAGCACCAAAACATGCCTCTGACATCTGGACATTTTGTACCTTAAAAGTCCATTCTAGAACAAGACTGATGATAAATGACTTACAACCTTTCTATTTGACTCAAAATAGAGCAGTTGAATTATTTTATCTCACATTTTTCCTTTAAATTTTCAGGTCATGGATTCCATATGTAATGTCCTTAGCAAGGTAAGTGTAATTTTAATAGCAATAATTTGAATTATATTGTACTGTATATAGTTGATTTGAAACATATTTATTTGTTCATCTCTGTTAAAAAAAAAGGGAAATATTTTATCCCTCTACTTTAAATCAGGATCACCCAGGGGTTGTGTACAAAAGCCTCACTCGCCCGCTCGATCCCCCATGATTGGCCCGAATTGCCTGCAGCTGCGACTCCCTCGCGTGTTGCACAGAAGACACACCTGTCACGAATTATTAGGCAGGGGATATAACTTACCTGGTCAAGCAGTGCCTCTGTTTGCATCCGGGTGTGACCTGACCGAACTCGCATCTCCTATTTCCAATCTCCTGATCTCCTGCTAGCCCTGTGATTAATCCTGTGTGCGTCTTCCAAACGTGAGTTACTTTCCTTTCTCCACTTGCAACTGTTAGACGTGGTGGTTGCGGTGGTATTACGATTGCCACACCAATCCCTAATGCTCTCAGCTGCCTTTGCTATCCATTGTGGGCCGTCAGCGTGCAATTGAGTTGGCTGCGAGTGTCTGTGCACTAAGCAACGGTATCGCGTGTACTATGCAACCGGAAGTAGCATAAACCGGAGCACACACACCCATATCCACACGCTCATATACCAGCCAGGAAGACAAGAGACAATTTAATAAATACACCCTTCGAGGTGAACTTGGCTGAATTCTGTCTGTGTCCTCCTCCTTCCAACCTTATTCAACTCTCCAACCATCTGACCGTGGTTTGCCTGTACCCTGCCTCTTTCCAAAGTGTCCCAGCCCCCCACTGAGAGTAGCTGCTAATTCGTTCAATGGTCCTTCGAGCCGGAGGAGAGAGACGATGTCAGGTAATGGGTTGGAGGCAGAGAGGCCAGGCGAAGAACGTGGTCTCCAGCGACCAGATGCGATCAGCCATGAATCTGAGCCAAGTGATGCCACTGTGACCGATCCACGCCCTCGCAAAGTGAGGAGACCACCAGACCACTATACTGTCCCAACGAGCTCCAGCCGTACCCCCCGTGCTACTTTAGCCATTAACTTGAGTTCCCCCCCTTCACCAGAGAGAGTGGACGGAGCTAATCCGGATCCACCTCCAGTCCCTGTAGAGCCCTTGGCAGAGCTTCATGAGCCCCCCGGGAGTGGAGGTCGAGCTGTTCCTCTTCAATCCAGTGATGCTGTGATCCCACAAGGTTTTGCAACAGTTCCTAGAGCTTCCGTCTCTGATGCTGCAGGCCTTACCAGGCCACATGTTAGCTTGCTGAAGGCTTCGCCAGGGGTCGTGCGGATCCAGCCAGTGACAGACAAGTAGCCACACTGGAGGAGAGGAGGAAGCTCCCGGCCCTGGAAGAGTTGGAGGAGCAAATAAGGGAAGAGCGAGAAGTGGATACGAGGTACCAGCAGCTGGATGAACAAACACACCAGGCCTTACGAGAAAGAGAGGGGATTACCAAGAGGCTGCAGGAGGAGAGAAGGCTGCGTAAAGCGAGACGCGAGATGGAAGAAGCTCGGCTGGTTGCAGCTCTGATCAAGGAGGAGCGTGAGACAGAGCAGCAGGTAGACATCCGCCCCTCCTGGAATATTCAGCAGCCGGGCGGACCGCAACTGAGACCAGGCCCTGCCCTACATCTCAGCTCATTCCCAACTGAGGATCTCCATCCTTCTCTATCTCGTCATGTCCATACCATCTCCCTTGGCGCGACAGAGCAAAATCAGAGCCCGAACGCTTACCCAATCACCTTTCCGTCAGCTTCCACAGACTGAAACGAGGGCGGGATACCCACGACGGGATGAAGGATCGTATGTGCCTCCCGTGCCTCTGGCGTCTTCCCGCGGTGGGGAACCATTCATGGAGCCGCAGGGCCGTCTAACCTCCCGTGATGAAGAGCCATTCCCTGTGACTCCAATGTATCCAAAGTCTCCCAGGGGTCATGAACCGTGTTCCGAATTTTCGTTGCCGACTTCTGATGGTGAGGGGCCAGATCCACAGCCTCCAGTGCCATCTCCTGGAGGGGACGATCCACCTCCAGGTCCCCGGCAGCCATCTCCAGCACCTCCCGCATGCCCAGCGGCTCCAAACAATGTCGGGCCATCACCATTACCTGAGAGAGGAACTGACCTGATGGAGCTATTAGTTGCATCGGCATATGGAATTCCAAGACCAAAGTTGCCTTACTTTGACAGTGGCAGAGAAAGCGACTTTGTTCTGCTGGATATGACTTTGGGCAATCTGGTGGGCATCCATACCCACCTTTCAGAGCATTTCAAGTTCCAGATCCTTCTTGACCATTTGAAGCTCCCGAGCGCCTATAGACTGGCTAAGTCACATATGTATGCCAGAGACCCCTATACATCCGCCCTGGCTGCTCTGAGAACTAGATATGGACAACCTCGCTAGCTAGTCCAGAATGAGATAAGCAGCATTTTGAACACCCCACCTATCAAAATGGGCGATAATGCTGCCTTTCAAGAATTTGCTCTCGCTGTTAGTTCTCTTATTGGGCTGTTAGAGTCAGTAGAGGGGAAGAATGGCAGTGAACTAAAGTGTGGCTCACATGTAGATAAGCTTATGGGTAAATTGCCCCCTTCATATCGTGATGGGTTTGTCGAGCACTGCTATGCTCAAGGCTACTTGAAGGATGGGACCACGAGAACATACACTCTTCAACATCTGTCGGCCTGGCTACGAGGGAAGGCAAGAGCCAGGAGTAGGGATGCGCGGTATACCGGTATTACAAAAATACCGGTATATAATAAATTTCAAACGGTACAATATCATAATTTTGTTAAATTCGGTATTTAATGCGCTGCTGTTCCGAAGTTCTCCACTAGGCGGCAGTGCGCTACCGAAACTGACGCGGGTCACGCGAAACCGGCAAACAAAGGAACACGACGGATCAAATGAAGCTCATTCGAATTTCTATAGAGAGAAGTATCAGTGAAATAAAGCATTACTTTGCCTGCTAAAGTAATGAGAATAGTAAAGTAACAGACCTCAATGAATGCACCACTCTGCAAACGTTGCTTTCAATAAAGTGTTTCCATGGGAGGCAACACATCAAATCTGCCGAAGCGCTCGTCAGTTGCTCATCCTGACTAGTTCAAAGAGTTCAGAGATCGACTGGTGAGTTCATCATTCAACTGATTTAATTTAGTCTTTTATTGAACACTGAACAGCGCACATACATTAGAGCTTATCAATTAAATATGGTAAACACGAGAGATCAAATCTTATTCTTGCATGACACGGTAGAACCAATTCAGTTTAGGTCTCATCATTTTTGCAATTTCAAACAAACATATTCATTTAATTTGAATTAATAAAGAATAAAAGTAATAGCAAAAACTAATAGCATTATTGCCGCTTTTGCGACCCATAGAAAGAGAGAGAGAGAGAGAGAGAGTATAATAAATATTAATAATATTAGCCTACAATTAAGCTACATTTGTCAAAATTCATTAAGAAACCTGGCCTAACAATATAGCATTGATTAATCTAGATCAATCAGTAATAAAATGACCTAAAAATGTAATACATGTTTATAACATTGCAATGCATTATATGCATAATCTATACCCAAACACAAACAGTAAGCAAACCAAGATGAATAAACGCTATAAATGTTGATAATTCTCTGTTGATGCATGACAGCTAATGGTTTACATGCCATTTCATTATTCTATTATTATATGTTAATCTATTATTATTATTATTATAGATATTAACCTATTTTAATTGTATAATTTCAGGGTTTTTTTTTCTTTTCCAAAATCAAAATTTTACCTACTGTATGTTCCTTGACTGAATTTATTTATTTTGAAAATTTTGATTTGTTTTTGTTTTTTGATACTTTCTGGTAGTTGAGAGTTTCAAGCAGTGTTTAATATAGTTGTTTCAATTCACTTAAATTTAGACTCTTTTTTTTCCCCCCGACTGTGGTATCGATTTAGTATCGATACCGAGGTATTAGGTTCTGGTATCGTACCGAAGTCAAAATTGTGGTATCGAGCCATCCCTAGCCAGGAGTGTGGTGCAGCAGTTGACCTCTGTCCAGTGGGAAAGGAAAGAACCTGTTGGTAAAGAGGTGAGGCACAGAGAGAGTCCAACCACCTTGTATCTCACCACTGCCTGTACCACGTCGAATGCCATTGCCACTACTACCTCCAACCCTGAACGGAGGCATATGGCCAGCACTATTGCAGAGGGACAGGGTAAGAAGTCTCCCTCCAAAAATAAGCATAAGTTCCAGCCTTACTGCCCTTATCACAACAACCGTGATCACTTCTTTGGATCATGCCCAGAGGTGATGAAGTTCACTCCAGCTCAGCTAAGGGATTGGATTGTGGAGAATAAAAGATGCCACAAATGTGCCCGCTGTCATTCGCCAGACAAATGCACACTGAAGAAACCTTGTAACCTGTGTAACCAGCTGCATTTGACCATCCTCCATGACATCAGCGGTCAGAATACGACCAAAATCTTGATGGTTCAATCTCCCCATGAGGAAGCGGTCTACCTTGACCTGCCCAGTCGCTCACCGAGGGTCTTGCTTAAGGTCTTGAGAGTGACCTTACACGCTGGGGGCCATAGCCTGGAGACATTCGCTCTTCTCGACGATGCCTCTAGTCGAACAATCATCTTGCCCACTGCTGGTCAACATCTTCACCTCCAGGGGGAGCCAGAGGTGCTTTATCTGCAGACTATACGGCAGCGGGTAGTCCCGGTGGAGGGCATGACTGTGTCCTTTTCTATATCGCCGGCAGGGCAACCGGAGATAAAATATCCCATCCAGAATGCCTTCACCTCTCTGTGCCTTAGCCTGGCTGAACACACCTGCCCTGCAGAGGCCCTTAAGAAGCAGTATCCCCACCTGAGAGAGTTGCCACTTCAGTCCTTTCCCCGAATAGCACCTCTTGTGCTTATCGGCTCAGATTACCCTGAACTGATCGTTCCGACTGAGCCTGTCTGGATGGGTCCGAAGGGTGGACCAGTGGCAGTTCATACAGCATTAGGCTGGGCCATGCAGGGACCTGTTAGTGTGACCTCCCGCCCGGATGTGCACCTCGAGTCCTGCCTCTTCATGACCTCTACCGCCAATCCGTTACCTTGTGCCACTGCGGAGCTCCTTAGGAATGTCGAGTTGTTGTGGAAGCTGGATGCTTATCCCCACCGAAGCAGCAAGGATGTGACTCGCTCGAAGCATGATGAGTATGCATTGGAGCTGTTACGGACCAAGACTGTCCCTGTGACCGTTGATGGCATTCAACGATATGCCACACCCTTGCTACGTGCCCCGAATCGCCCTTTGCTTTCGGTCTCCAAATATTCCGTCATGCCCTTGTTGCGGGGAACAGAAAGACGACTGGACAGGGATCCTGAACTCGCCAACATACACCATAATGAGATTGTTACGACCCTTGGCTCAAGGGAAGCAACAAAAACAAGGGACACACGCAAACCAAATTATAGGCTCAAAAATAATGTTTATTTAACTACAAATAATAAGACAAAACAGAATAATGAAATGAAAACAATTAAAGAAAATAAAAGTGTTTCTGTAGTAATCAGCAAAATCAGTGTGTAGAGCACGGTGCATGGTTGAAAGTGTAATGCAATGTTGAGGTTTGAAATGTGAATGCAAAAAACAACAAAATACAACGCAAGCCAAACACCAAAGCAAAGTCCGAAACCAAAGAGCCCTCCTTCCTTGGCTCAGATGGTGATCTTTTAAGCGTCTAAGGTCACAGGTGTTTCCATTGAGGCAATTAGGCCATTTGATGCAATTAGCGCGCTCAGGTACCAACAGCAACACTCAAGACCAACAGCAGGGGTCGTCACACCCCTCCCCATAAAGACAGGGACTCCCACAAAGATCCCTGTAACAGAACAAACAAATCTCAACAAATAGGCATAATATATTACTCAAGTTCAGGACCAAAGACAGCTCCCAATAACGCCAAAGGGAATGATGCATTTGAATCCAATAGATTAAAATGCATCACGAGCACGTGACAGCGCATCAGCTACCACATTTTCCAACCCTCGTATGTGTCGAATATCCAGACAGAAGGATTGCAAAAACAAGGACCAGCGAACCAACCTCTGGTTAGGACACTGCAAAGAATTGAGAAAGATTAATGGATTATGATCGGTGTATATCACAATAGGTGCACAGGCGTTAAGGTAAACCGCAAAATGCTGCAAGGCCCAAATCAGGGCTAATGCTTCCTTTTCGACCACAGAATAGTTACGTTGGTATGAGTTAAACTTTCTCGAAAAGAAACTAACTGGATGGTCTACTCCGTCCACATTCGACTGCTGAAGAACAGCTCCAGCCCCAACATTACTGGCATCAACGTGCAACGTGAAGGGTTTATCAAAGCACGGAGCCATAAGCACGGGCGCTGAACACAGCAGGGATTTTACGTTCTCAAAAGCTAATTCGCAACTGTTAGACCATAAAAACTTTGTCTTACCCTTTAACAAGTCTGTCAGTGGTGCTACCACAGTAGAGAAATTGCAACAGAAAGATCGATAATATCCTACCAACCCTAAAAACCTCATAAGCTCTTTCTTGGTCGTTGGGGAAGGAAAATTCTGGATGGCTTGCAATTTAGCCTGTATCGGACACACTTCTCCATTCCCCACTACCTTCCCAAGATACGTGATGGTCGCAAACTCGCATTTGGCCAAATTCACGGTAAGTCGAGCATCAGACAAACGTCTCAACACCGAACGCAACCGTGTTAAATGAGACTCCCAACTGTCACTAAAAACGACTAAGTCGTCCAAATAGACGGCACAACCCTCAAGACCACAGATTACACGATTCATGAGGCGTTGAAAAGTCGCCGGAGCATTTCGTAGACCAAAACTCATGACCCGGTAAGAATGTAACCCTGACGGGGTGACAAAAGATGAAATTTCTTGTGCTCTCTTGGTTAAAGGCACTTGCCAATAGCCCTTCAGCAAGTCAAACTTGCTGACGAACTTGGCTGAACCAACTTGGTCCACACAATCCTCGACTCGGGGCAAAGGAAAACAGTCCGGCTTGGTTAAGGCGTTAACTTTACGGAAATCCGTACAAAATCTTACAGTACCGTCTGACTTTCCAACTAAAATACACGGAGAAGCCCAATCAGAAAAAGAAGGTACTGCAATATCGTGATCCTGCATATATTTAATTTCCCTCTCCATCAGTTCTCGTTTCTCAGGCGCAACACGATAAAAACGCTGTTTAATAGGCTTTGCGTCCCCAACATCGATATCATGTTCTACCCATTCGGTACGCGATGGCACATCTCCAAACAATTCAGGAAAACTACGCAATATGCTACATAATTCCTGACATTTTTCAGGCGATAAATGATGGAGAGTAAACTCCAAATTGTGCAATGACTCGGAATTATTCAAACGGCCACGAAAGACACAATCATCGGGCGAGAGCGTCTCCTCTTCCTCACCCACCAAACTCTCAACATTACCCCCACCGATAGAAACGGTGGGAAGTGCTGAATGTAAAGAAATCACATTTGCTACAGGTTTGGTTTCTTTTTCATAATAGGGTTTTAATAGATTTACATGGCACCGTTTAACTGACTTTTTACGCGATGGCATCGAGACGTCATAATTTTCATCAGTCAATTTTCGTTGTACAACAAATGGGCCATCAAATTTGGCTTCAAAAGGAGAGGATACAATCGGCCGTAAGACAAGAACTTGATCGCCTGGTTCAAACACTCGATGTTCAACCGTACGGTCATACAATTGCTTCATATTTTTCTGATGTTTTCCTAAATTTAATTTAGCTAATTCTCTAGCCTGGATGAGTCGATTTTTAAACCCCAAAACATATGACGCCAAGTTTTTAGGAGGTTCTACAGCTTCACCAACCTGCTGAAAGACAGACAACAATCCACGAACATTATGGCCAAAGACCAAGTCATTAGGGCTGAAACCCGTACTTTCCTGCACTACTTCACGGGCAGCCAACATCATCCACGGCAAACCCTCCTCCCAATCTCTATCCAGTTGCACACAGTACGCACGGAGAAGTGACTTTAACGACTGGTGGAATCTCTCCAATGCACCCTGACTTTGTGCATGATACGCCGTCGATTGATTATGCTTAATGTGCAGCTGTTTTAACACCTGCTGGAAGAGATGCGAAGTGAGATTTGAACCTTGATCACTTTGAATGATTTTTGGAATCCCAAAAACAGATATAAACTGGGTCAAAGCTTTCACAATAGAACGGGACGTAATGGTACGTAGTGGATATGCCGCAGGAAAGCGCGTGTTCAAACACATCACAGTGAATAAATAACTGCTACCTGACTTCGAACGGGGAAGTGGCCCTACGCAATCAACAATAAGATGTTCGAAAGGTTCACCAGTAGCCTGAATTGATTTCAGTGGAGCTGGTTTCAACACCTGGTTTGGTTTACTCGTTAATTGGCAGGTTTTACATGTCTTAATATAAGCAGAGATGTCTCGTTTTAAACGCGGCCAAAAAAAATATCGCAACAGGCAATCATAAGTCTTACGCACCCCCTGATGACCAGATTGATCATGCGCAATTTCGATCATCATTTGTTGAAATTTAGTAGGAACAACAACCTGAAAAACAGGATCTCCCACAAAATTTTTGTGAGGACTCCATTTTCTCAACAACACTCCATCTTGAACAAAATATCCACGGGAAACGTTACACTCCTCTACTGGAGGCACTGCACTCCGTAAGAGTTCATCCAAAGAGGAGTCATTCCGCTGTTCCTTCCCTAATTCTTCTGCAGAAACAGGAAAAGACAAAGCAGACAAATCAGGCATAAACAACTTCATGCCGACTTTATCAGATTTAACCTCGTTTTGACCACATACTACATCCCTATTGGCACATTTCATTGCACGAGTGACGACACACGCTGAATCCTGACACAAAGAACTCAGTTCAGATTCAACTTTCTTATCAGTCATCACTATGGGAAACACTGAAGTATCAGCCCACACTCGTTCACCTACCAGTCCATTTCCCAGAATTATATGGACTCCCTCCACTGGCAAGGCTGGTCGTACTCCCATTACAACCTCACCTTGAATCAAATCAGACTGAAGCCTTACCTTATGAAGAGGCACAGACAGAGTATTCAGTCCTATTCCACGAATTAACACACTCTCACCAGTATGAGACTGTGAGGAAAAAGGCAATACTGATTCCAAAATAAATGAATCCATTGCGCCAGTATCCCGCAAGATTTTAACAGGGATTTCCTCTTTCTCTCCAACCAGGGATACACGCCCCTCTGTAATAAAAGGCGAGTAAGAAGATAAATCAACATCAAATTTTTGATTTTCAAAAATTTCACTCCCTGAAGACAGGACTGGTGCCGCGAGAGCAGAAGGTTTAACATGTGAGCTCTGTGCATTATGTTTGGACTTCTTTTTAAGGACCGGACAATCTGCTTTCCAGTGTCCTTTCTCATGACAGTAATTGCAAATCTTGTTTGGATCAAAAGTTCCTGTGGAAACGAGGTTACCGTTAGACGGAGACTTTATGTACTGAACATCACGAGCATGCCAATCGACAAAAGTGGTTTTGTGCGTCAGTACAAAATCATCGGCCAACCTAGCCGCTTCCTCTGGTGTTTTAACATTATGCTCACCAATGTACACAGCTATACGGCTTGGGACTGAATTTTTAAATTGTTCCAACACCATCAAATGCGTTAAATCCTCCAGTGTTTTAATGTCTAATGATGAACACCAATGATTAAAGTGTTTTCTCAGATCACGCACAAATTCTAAGTTTGTTTGTAACTGGTCTTTTTTCTGCCATCGAAAGCGCTGTCTGTATGCTTCGGGTACACATTCATACGCCTTTAAAATTAAAGATTTAACTCTCTCATAATCTTTACAATCATCCACCGACAATGAAGAAAAAACTACTTGTGCTTTCCCAGTTAACACACACTGTAGTAGAGCAACACGATTATCATCGGACCAGTTCCTTAATTCTGCCATGCATTCAAATAGAGTAAAGAAAGTATCAGGATCTTCCTCGTTGAATTTAGGAATGAGTTTTAAGTTTGAATTGATCGAAAAAAACACATTCTGTTCCTGACCAGAACCAGAAAGCTTACCTTCTTTCACTAGGTTGAGCTTGAGAAATTCCAAATCCAACTTTGCCTTTTCTAATTCCCTTTTACCTTGTTCAGCACGCAGTTTTATGTTCTCATGGTCCATCTGTAGAAGTAGCAGCTCTTTTTGCTGTTCAAAAGACAAATTACTTTTTAAGTCAGGTGCAATCGGTACATCTTTTTCCTCCATCTCGATATCTAAGATACCTTGTTTAATTAACTCAATTTTCAAAGCTGTCTTAACATTTTCTTTGAGCCTTTTATCTTTTATCACAATTTCATAATGTTCAGCAATACTCAATAATTGCTCTTTAGTACACCCGTTCAAAAGTTCATGAGAAGGTGAACTAACAAACTCATCAATATCAGCCATGCTAACCAGCGACGCCTTCAACACCACGGATGTGCTCCCGAGATAATTACTACTACCCACTTTCACCGCAACACTACACAAAAATAACAAACCCGACACATCTCAAAAGAAACATGCCGCTATGCCTATCAGAGAAAACTCACGTTCAAAAAAACAATATTGCACATTCACTTACCAACTGGTGATTTCACACGGTGAACAAATTAACTTTGGCAAAAAACATTTTCGTGTGTCCAACAAATAATCAATTATCAAATTAAGCATCCAAAAATGTACGCAATCAAATTATCAAAGGACGGACGAGCCCCCAATTTGTTACGACCCTTGGCTCAAGGGAAGCAACAAAAACAAGGGACACACGCAAACCAAATTATAGGCTCAAAAATAATGTTTATTTAACTACAAATAATAAGACAAAACAGAATAATGAAATGAAAACAATTAAAGAAAATAAAAGTGTTTCTGTAGTAATCAGCAAAATCAGTGTGTAGAGCACGGTGCATGGTTGAAAGTGTAATGCAATGTTGAGGTTTGAAATGTGAATGCAAAAAACAACAAAATACAACGTAAGCCAAACACCAAAGCAAAGTCCGAAACCAAAGAGCCCTCCTTCCTTGGCTCAGATGGTGATCTTTTAAGCGTCTAAGGTCACAGGTGTTTCCATTGAGGCAATTAGGCCATTTGATGCAATTAGCGGGCTCAGGTACCAACAGCAACACTCAAGACCAACAGCAGGGGTCGTCACAAGATCCAGAAGCTTCTTGATGCTGGTTATGTGACCATTGTGAAGGATGTGGGCGAGAGTCAACCTATTGAGTCGTGGTACTTACCTCATCATGTTATTAAGCAAGCTAGTGGAAAGCACAGGTTAGTCTTCAATTGTTCATTCACGTTCAGGGGCCAATGCCTGAATGAAGACTTGCTTCCGGGACCTACCTTGGGTCCATCCCTCTTGGGAGTGTTGCTCCGATTCAGGCAGCATTCAGTGGCCATCAGCGGCGATATCCGTGCCATGTTCCATCAGGTCCGTCTGCTGCCACAGGACCAGGCTCTCCTTCGCTTTCTTTGGCGGAATCTAGAAACAGAGAGGGAGCCAACCACTTATGAATGGCAAGTGCTTCCCTTCAGTGCAGCTTGCAGCCCATGCTGTGCGATCTATGCGCTGCAGCATCACACCAGGAGTTGTGATGACAGTGACCAAGAGGTAGTGGATTCGGTGGAGAACTCGTTCTACGTCGATAACTGCCTCCAGAGCCTGCCTTCTTCCGTAGCAGCCAAGACCTTGCTTGAGAAACTGCGTATCCAACTTGCTAAAGGCGGATTTGAGATCAGGCAGTGGGCGAGCAACACTGTAGAGGTGGTGAAACATCTCCCTCCAGAAGCAAGGTCAACCAGCACCGAGCTGTGGCTTTCCGAGATGGGTTTGGGCCCTCAAGAGCCAGCCCTGGGTCTCCGTTGGGCTTGTATCCCAGACACCCTTGGATACAAACACAGGGCAGGACTGACCTCAGCTTCACCCACCTTGAGGGTGGTTTACCGCACCTTAGCCAGTCAATATGACCCGTTAGGCTACATATTGCCTTACACTACGAGGGCCAAGGTGATTGTTCAGGACCTATGGAAGACCAAGCAGGATTGGGATGATCCTATTCGCCCAGCTGAGCTGATGGATCGGTGGCTTGAGTGAGAGCGTGAATTGGTGGATCTTCATCGAGTGCAGATGCCCCGGTGTTATGTGCCTGCATCAGTTGATTCCCCTGCAACAGAATGGGATCTCCACGTCTGTTGTGATGCATCTGAGAGGGTCTATGGGGCAGTAGCTTACCTCAGAGCACAGCCTGCAGAGGGTGAGGTTCAGGTTTGCTTTGTCTTGGCCAAGTCAAGAGTGGCACCAAGAAGGCAGATCTCTGTGCCCCGCCTTGAGCTCTGTGCTGCCCTCCTCGGAGCCCAGCTCTCATCCACTGTGCAAACTGAACTTACCTTGCCCATCCGCAAGGTGGTTTACTGGAGTGACTCTACCACCGTGCTCTCTTGGCTGAAGTCAGAGTCCTGCAGGTATAAGGTCTTTGTAGGGACACGCATTGCTGAGATACAAGACCTCACTGATGTAAATAGCTGGAGGTATGTGGATAGCCAGAGCAATCCTGCGGACGACATTACAAGAGGAAAGACACTGCAAGAGCTAGCACAACGTCAAAGATGGAGTGAGGGACCATCGTTCTTGTGGAAACCTGAAACTCAGTGGCCGGTCTTCCCTCCGTTGTCCATTCCACTGCCCGAGAGTGAGACGGATGAGCTCAGGAAGTCTATTGCCTGTTACCTGACTCACGAGATACCTGCCTCTCCGCTGCCTGATGTTTCACAATACAGCAGGTTAGAAGATCTGATTGCAGCAGTATCCAAGATGGCCTCTGATGGGGCGGCTACTGCTGCTTCTCACCTTGCAGCGGAAACACTGCTGATCCAGGGAGCTCAGACGGAGAGTTTCCCAGAAGAGCTTCAAGCTCTACTCAAAGATAGAGACTTACCGAGGAATAGCCGACTCGTCTCCCTCTCCCCTGAGCTGGACCCTGCATTGAACATGATCCGGGTAGGCGGAAGACTGCGCCGGGCGGAGTTGGAACCTGATGTCCTACATCCGATTGTCCTTGACGGTGGTGATCATCCTCTTTCCAGACTCATTATAAAGAGCTATGATGAGCAGCTTACTCATTGTAAAATGGCGGCGCGTGCACACGCAGCGGCTTAGCTCTCCACATATCGACATGTTTTGAGTAGTTTACTAATAGTTTATCTTGTTCTAAGAAACACGTATGCACAAGTATACATAAAATACAGCCAGCATGAACTTCTTGTCATTAGTTCGATGCCCGGGGGCTGTACTTTTAACCAGGAAGATCCTAGACACAACATACCGTCTGAGCTCGTCAGACCACCGAGGTCTCCGTGGATTACTCTCCCAGCAGAGAAGCAACAGAGGCGGCGCTGTGAGAGGAGACAGAAGCGGGGCTGCAGAGCCGGGATACGAGCTAGGCTAGGCAGAGACCCACACAAGCCTCCACTGCCGAGCCTCTTCGTCACAAACGCAAGATCCCTTGCCAACAAAATCGACGAGCTGGAACTCATTACATCTACGCAGAAAACCATCCAGGACTGCTGTGCTATGGTAAATACGGAGACTTGGCTTAGGCCAGCAATCCCAGCGGAGGCTATTCAGCTAACAGGCCGTGTAGCGCACCGAGCCGACAGGACCGCGGATTCCGGTAAGAACAGAGGAGGGGGGCTTTGTGTTTACACCAACAACAATTGGTGTACAAACGCTGTAATAACTGACACTTACTGCTCCCCGGACTTGGAGTATTTAACAGTAAAATGTCGCCCCTTCTACCTACCGCGGGAATTCACAGTTGTTGTTATCACTGCTGTCTATGTACCTCTGGATGCCAACATTAAAACAGCTTTGGCCTACTTGCTAACTGCCATTAGGAAACAACAGCGGGCTTATCCAGAAGGAGTTTTTGTTATAACAGGTGATTTCAACAGTGCCAACCTAAAAACTGTTCTCCCAAAATTCTACCAGCACGTAAAGTGCCCCACAAGAGGGAAAAACATACTCGACCATGTTTATAGTAACATCAAGCATGGATATAAGGCATCACCTCTTCCCCACTTAGGACTGTCTGACCATATCTCATTGTTTTTGACTCCAGTATATAGACCAATCATCAACCGGATCAAACCTACTGCCAGACTAATACAAATATGGCCGAAAGGGGCGTCTGAGGCGACTCTCATTCGCTTGCTAATCACACGTGACCAGCGGTGAAACTTCCATCCCTGCACTTCAAAGACAACAAACCACGCAACGGACCCGGCCGGGAAACCCCCCCTTCGACGCGACGCAGACAAAGGGAATTCCCTCAGCCACTACAAAGCGCAAGTACTCCAGGCTCTAACTGAACTGGTGCTTTAATGTTAATTGAATAATCTCTCTAAGAAATGAAGGTTCAAATTAATGCTTGGTGGTCCTTTCAGGTTATGTCTTACGTGCATATAGGAAGTTGAAACTTTCTTCCTCACTCTTTCCAACTCACTCTTTCCCTTTCGCGACTGTATGAATGTGTGTGTGCGTGATTATGTTTAGTTGTGTTTAGAATAGCTAATAAAGTCTTCCATATATTTGAAAAGATAAATCTTCTTGTGACGTGTTTGCACATTTAATGTCTTGTACTGTTCGATCTAAAGTTACCTTGCTAAGACATAGTGTTTCACTATAGATTCGGTTATAATTACGGCCCGTTCAAATGAATTCTAAGCGAGTCATTTGCTCGGTTCAGTGATTCGGTTCCATAGATTCATTGCAAATCAATTAATCATTTCCCTTTGAGCTAAATTGGCCTTCGGCCCCCTTAAATACATTTTTTGTATATTATTAAATGTTGCATTTGCTACATTTTTGGTGGAGAATGCAAGGCAGTTCAACCTAAATTGTGAACATATATCAAGAAATTATCTTTTCATTTTTGGTTGCGGATGCGAGATCCGAACCTCCGCGAGTCTGTGTGTGACGTATGCGCCGCGCGCACGTTGAATGTTGCTGCTGCTGTTATCTGTGAGTGAAGCTCTCAGAGAAAGCTGAGAAGTCTAGTCTGTCGCCTATTTTGTTTTCTTTATACCTGCATAAAATATAAGACCTCACACTACAATAAGGTAGGAATTAAGCGTGTTCCTTATTTCCAGAAAAATACCTCGTTATAGCTGATCGACATCTGCGTGTTCCAGAGTCTTTCATAGAGCTATAACGTTGTGTGTGTGTGTTTATATCAGTCAGAGAAGCCGAACGAAATCAAACTGCAGTAATTAAAACTAACCCTGTAAGTTACAATATTTTCCTGACAGAGCGTCAAGCGTGTTCCTTGTCGAATCTAGTCATAAAAGCCTTAAAGTTATCTGATCGCAGTGCGTGTTCCATTGCTTCTCCGTGATAAATGCTTAATGCTTTCTGTTTATTTTATTTGATCGCAGTGCGTGTTACATTGTCAAGTCAAGTCAAGTCATTGACTTGTCATTGACACATTGTGATAAACACTTAATGCTGATCTGTTTATTTTATTTGATCACCAGTGCGTGTCCCACTATCCGTGATCCCCGTGATAAACAGTTAACGTTAAAGTTAATGCTTTTCTGTGTATGTCTATTCAATTATTTATCGTGTAAACACTGCGCGTGTCCAAGTGTAATTGAATAGGACTTATTTTAAGTTTTGTCCAAGTAAAGCTTGTTTAGAAACTGAACCAAGTTAGACCCTGTTACTTTGTGTGAAACTAAACCTGCACAAAGACAGAGACGAGATCATCGTTCTCATACAGCGCACCGCCGCGTGCTTAAAGTTATCACTCTCAACAAACTGAGTGAAGCCCCATGTCGTAAACCCAGCTACGAGTGGTGTATTTTATTTGAACAGTGTGAAATGCGCCGACATTTCCCGTAATATGATCGATTGTTACTGTACATGTTCTGTGAACATTGAAATGCGCTCACATTGCATGGAACTCTAACAAACTGCTTACCAACTGCAATTCACTGTTCACCCACTAGCGTTCGCTTGATCGCTTTAGTCGCTATCGTGACACGGAAGTCTTAACCAACACTTCCGGGTGAACTCTGACCCCCTCGAACTTTGTAAACAAACCAAACAAACGCTACGCTAAGCTAGGCTAAGCTAAAGCTGAGCGGTTGTTTGCATTGAGGCCTGTGCTAAAGCCTTTAGCATCAGTTACTATTATCAATACTAACCCCAGCGGTTAGCTATAGCAGTGTTTCCCAACCCTGTTCCTGGCGGCACACCAACACTGCGTGTTTTCTTTGTCTCCCTAATCAAACACACCCGATTCAACCCATCAGCTCATTAACCCACCTGATTATGAGCTGATGGGTTGAGTCAGGTGTGTTTGATAAGGGAGACAAAGAAAACACGCAGTGTTGGTGTGCCGCCAGGAACAGGGTTGGGAAACACTGAGCTATAGTGTCTGTTTGAACAACGTTAAAGTGATTTAACCAGTTAGACACCTATCGATCTTTTCTTGTTTCTTCTTTTAACTTTCTCACACTTTTCTTTAAAGTTATCAATATTGTTCCTGAAAGGAAAATACTGATTAACCATCATTAATTATTTTACCTGCATTTTACTTGAAAAAGAAAATGCTGGTTTATGATTATTAATTGTCAAATTTCGAATTTGATTTTAAAGAACAAGAAAATATTAAACCAAATTGAAATTCTACTTTTTCTAGAAAGATCATTTCTAATGATTTCTAGATTTATTTTTGTAATAGTTCTAACTGCATAATTTTCATAATTTTTACATTTCTCTTTGAGATCTAATCACTTTAGGTGAATTAGGTTTGAACTTAACTCCGAAGTTAAAATTTGGAAAGTTGTTATTACTATTACAAAAATAGTGTTAGACTCAGATTTGCTTATTATCGTCATTGCGCTTTATCCTTTCGTCTTGTTGGTTATAAACATAACCACTATATTGGAATAATTCATTTGCGTGACGCTTCAATAGGAGACATTACCATCTCAATACGAGTTTCAAATAAACCAGAGACAATCGTCTTTTACAAAGTTTATTTGTGTGTTTAGTTGTTCATCAACTATCAATTATATACTCGTAGTAGATCTAAAGGTAGCGGGATCCAACCTCCTTGCTTCATTTCTCCCTCATCGCGTCTTTCCTGTTTTGTCCTGCTTTATTCCATCTAATTTTGCACATTTGTCGGGAACAAACCTGGAAGAACCATCAACCAACTCTAAAAAGAGACAAAGATAATCTTTCCCAACAGATTATTAGGTATTTGATTTTTAATCAAACCTTCTTGTGTTCTTCTCACTCTCCCTGTATTTGTAAACGCAATTTAAACGTTGACATCTTATCCAAGATTAATTAACAGAGACAAGTGTTGAGCAAACTCCGCCTTTAAAGCATCCCTGCTGTAAGCCCTGCTGTAAGCGGTCCAACCGAAGGTGTGTACGTCAATCCTGTCAAACTCAGAAAAGAGGTATCAGCATTATTATTGTATTATTTTTCATTGCAAACATAAACAGTAATATTGTTTACCTTTCTGGAAACAGATTGTCATTGATAGAAACATTTATGAGAAATGAATACTTTCCCTAGTTAATGATTTCCTTTTTGTTTCGTTTCTTTCTCATTTGAAATTGGTTGTTAACTTTTCTCTCTTCTTCTCTTACTCAGTTGAGTGAAGTCCTCACCTCACGAGTTGAAACCAGCTTTCCAGTGATAGAAAATATTCACAAAAAAATATTTTCTCCCATTGAAACAAAAAGCTTTTTTTCATTTGAGATTTGTTTTAACCTCTTTCTTTTTCTTTCCTTTACCCAGTTGAGTGACGAGATCTTCACATCCCTTGCCTCACTGTGTACATTTAGACCAACATTTAGTCATCACGACACTTCACTATTGGTGCACACTTACTGAAACTACACTCAGCCGTGCAACCACATATAGGCTTATACCACACAGATCTGTGTCAGTCTCTTCACCAAGCGTGCCAACATGTCATGGACGACAAACCCCACTGCCCAGCGGGAAGATGTGGACGCCTGGCTCAGAGGCATTACAGACTGCCTCACACCAAAGACAATTGAACTGTTATTATTCTTAATAATAATCATGATTCTTAGAAGATTCCTGACACACGATTCAAGCCTAACCAAAATAACCTGTTCCCTAAGCAATGCCTTCGCAGTCCAGCTAAAGCTAAGCCACCAGCACGTCACCCACCTTCAGGAGGAGCTGACACGTGCCCAAAGCCGCATAGACAAGCTGGAAGTGAAAGTCCAGGACGACCTCAAGAGCACCGGGTTCCTGAGAGAGCTGATGCACACTAAACACTGCAAAGACCAGCTCAAAGCGTCCGACGAAGCGGAGCAAGAAACAAAGACCCAAGTTGACAAGCTCCAAGAAGCCCGTGCAGTCACTGAACGTGACAAACAAGAGTTAAAGACTGTCCAGAAACACCTGGTAAACCAACTCCAGTCTGCTGAACATCAGCTAGAGAAAGCCAAAGCTGACATTGAAAGTAAGAACTCTAAAATCACTGCTCTGGAAGACCACCTGCAAAGGTGCAGCGTTGAAATAGATCATCTGATCCAACAGCGAGACGACGCCAACGACGAGCTCTACGCGGTCAGAAATGAACTCCAACATGTCTTTACACAGAAACCAGAGTCAAGAAGGGAGAGACCTCCCTCAGCATCATCACTGCTGAGCAGAACAGAGTCCTCCATCCAAGAACTGTCATCCTACGGAAGAAGTGAATGGCCACACCCCGAAACGTCACCGGCCTTCACCACAGAACTCTTCCCTGTCAACCGACAAAGAGAGATCATCCAGCCAGACTCCAAAGCTGCACCTGGAATGACCTTCAAAGATCTCAACCAGCTAGCTAAGAACATCACCCAGTTTGACCCGAACTCCACGGAGGGCCACAGCATCCAGGCCTACCTCCAAGATATTGACTTCCTCCTAGAGGTGAGACCCCATATGACTGACAGAGACATTTTATACCTCCTCAGATCCACATCCAGTCAAGAGGTACGAAGCGTCCTAGACCGACAACCTGCTCATGTCAAGTCAAACTACCAGCTGCTACGTGAGATCCTGATTAAAGAATGTACAAGTCCAGAGTCAGAACAAGGCGTGTTAGTCGCCTTGGAAACCAAACAAGGTCGTCAAGAGACTCCCCAAGCCTATTATCACCGTTTCCGACAAGCCTACTTCGATGCACATAGCAAACCTGAATCTGAAGAGGATCTGAACTTCAAAACCCTCTTCCTGAGAAACCTGCACCCAGGAGTCGTCATCTCGGCATCATGGCCTGCCCAGTCACCATGACGCTTCAACAGCTACGTGACCTGACACACAAGGCCTACATCAAACAAAAGATGACTTCAAAGAAAGGTTTGAAAACATCCACAGTGTCAAACTCCAGCAGCCAAGACACAAGCCTTGCACTGGAAGACACCCAGTGGCATGACAACGCCACAGTCCTTCATCAGGAGCACAGAGAACGTGACTCCCATGCCGATGACAGCTACCACTCCAACCACGTGGAAAAGTCATGGGACCCACCAGAAGGAAACAACTGGATTTAACGAGTGCATCCAAAAGCATTCTATGTGGGTAAGCGACAACGAAACCCACCTCCACACCACACTGAGTGTGTCCAAGAACACGACAGTCTCCCCTCAGAAGACATGGAGCAACTACTGAGTCGACTGCAAGTGTTCTTCAAAGACAAGCTGAACACAGAAGACCAGTGATCACCTTGCACACCTTCCTGAGACGTCCACCTGTTCTACAACAACACAGAACAAAGTGGCCTCTCACAGTCAACCACTGACAAACACCCAGAGGTACCAGAAAACACCATCCTGGTTACCCATCACACCACAAGCTCCAAACTCAAGAACCATCTGTGTGCTGCCGCAACACCAGTAAGCACAGAAGTCAGACTGTCTGTCACAACCAGAAGGCATCACAAGTGGAATGCAACAAGGAGACCATGTTTTGCACTACAGCTTCACGCATCTGTGCCAAACCACCTCCCAATGTCTGCCAGAGAACTTCCTGCCTTACTGGACTGACCCCCCATCAGATCACAGAAGATCCCTTTCCAAGGCAAAGATGTGACAAGCTCATCAAAGCTAAGCCATCAAGCAAAGGGGGGAGCAAAACAGACTGAGACAGATCTGACATACATACAGCATACATACAGTACATGCACTACACTACACAGTACTGACATACACAAGTTAAACACATCTACCATGAAAACATTCAACAAGCATGTTTTTCATTGTATTAGCTAACCTTTCCACCACAGGAAACATATAGCAGTACACCCAACAAGTATAACACCTCTCATTACATGTTGACACCTGTCACTGCATCACAGTACCCATACTGGAGTCACTCAACTGCTTTGTTTTGTTTTACCTCTTCCTTCCCTTCTTCTCTTATTAGGTAAAATCCCTTTTGCCCCATAAGGGTCAAGGTTACAATATAAGGATTGACGCACCACGCCTGACGTTTGCAAGTCACCTTAGAACGAATGTTAGCCAGAGAACTCCCTGCATCATTCGAATCAAAATTTGGAAGGTAAATTGGTCTAAACCTAGAACAATTTAGAAGTGGATAAAACAAACAAATCAAATTTAGTCACAAAGTTGATCAATCGCCGTTTAACACAAACTAGAATAACGGTCCTAAAATTGAACTAAACTTTTTCCACATAATTGACTATATTGAGAGAGTGAACTCGTTAGGCCTAGATAACCTAATGCCCTGCACCAGTAAAGTGACCAGTCATGGAGGAGTTGCCTTGTTGTTTGCTGTGTGTGTTTGCTTCTTCTTCTTCTGTTTCTCCAGCGTTCAATGATGTCTTCTTCTCAACCCATCATCGATCGAAGGGGGGATATGTAGGGAATCAAGGCGAATCAAACACAACTTAATCAAATTAATCTCTCATGGGATTAATTCACATGGCTTCAACACTCCAAGTTCTGGAGCCCACATTCCAGAGTCACAGAACGGCATTGAGGGTTTGCTTTGGGGGGACAATAAACCCCCCCCCCCCCCACCCCACCCCTCCGAAGACTTTTATGGTCCTGCAGATAGCAACAGAATGCCACAGGATTCTTCCGTGTCAATATGTTAATGTTTACTAAGACAAATCGGCTCCAAAATGGTGGAACGAGAGGCTCACAACCAAGACCCCTTTGATCCCCTGACAGAGATGTTCCACAGAACACATCTCCTCGTCCCCCTTACGAGTTGAACTCGCAGTAACCTTGCGGTTGAGATCGGAGATCTCACACATAAAATCATATAAACTCACCACAGAACAATTCTTGGACCTATAACCAATCATAATTGTTGTTGTTCCTACACTTCATGTGTTATTATGCTTAGATCACATAATAACCATGTAATTGTTGTTAACTATTAACTCTTGTAATTGTTATACAACCATTAGAAGTGTGAATGCCTCGTTTGCTCTTAAACGAACCGTATTCTCGTAATTCAAAAGATGGCTTGATTGAAAACTGTCTAAAATGCTTTGTTTTATGATTATAATATATAATCTTAAACTGTGTTCTCTTGTTCTCTGCTAAGTGCTGGAGACCAGCTCACAGACCATGCATAAATTATGATAAAGCAAGAAGTAGATCCACCTCCTGAGATCATGCCATTACCCATTGGCCTGAAGTTTCTTGGAGGTTGGACTAGAGTTTAAGTTAAAGATCCGAACAAAGGACCTCATGTTCAGATTTTTGTGATTTTTGTCAGATTTTAGTTCAGTTCGTTCAGTTCTGTAACTGTTAAGATCGTGCCTCTCTCTAAAACCAGCAAGAGAGTGTTCTGTTCGTGCTTATCTCTGAAACAAAGAACATGTCCGCATGCTTCTACATCGACTAGACCAAATTCGACCAGCAGACGAATAATCCATCAAGATCAGGGTTACAATTCAGCTCAGTCAAGCCATCCGACTCGCCTTACTTTCATTTCTTTCCTTTCTTTCCTTTTTCGTAAAAGTCTCGTTTCAAAGTTAAGTTTGCCACGCGCTTCGAATTGGAAAAGACTCTCATTCGCTTGCTAATCACACGTGACCAGCGGCGAAACTTCCATCCCTGCACTTCAAAGACAACAAACCACGCAACGGACCCGGCCGGGAAACCCCCACTTCGACGCGACGCAGACAAAGGGAATTCCCTCAGCCACTACAAAGCGCAAGTACTCCAGGCTCTAACTGAACTGGTGCTTTAATGTTAATTGAATAATCTCTCTAAGAAATGAAGGTTCAAATTAATGCTTGGTGGTCCTTTCAGGTTATGTCTTACGTGCATATAGGAAGTTGAAACTTTCTTTCTCACTCTTTCCAACTCACTCTTTCCCTTTTGAAACAACTACAGATTAAAACATGGAAGTTACTCTAGAAGTACTCCGATTCTATGTCTCTACACAGATTGTCTGTGTTCATTCAAATCATTTAATGCACTAAGGGTGCACTTAACAAAAAACCATTCACATCAGACACATGGTAGTCAATCCAGTCCATGTGATCACATCCCTTTGATATTTCATTGCCCACTGTGCAGTTTTGAGGAGCCCTGCACAAAGTCAATATTTTTTTCTCATTTACGGCAGCATCTAAAAAATCATGAAACTGTGCAGTGTCCATACAACAATTGCAATTTTGAGAGCAATGTCTACTCTACATTTAATTCCCATATATGTAGAGAACATGGTGCACTTGATCAAAGGCAATTGAAATCTGAGATTCTCTTACACGTTGCTACTCACAATGTAGATAATGTGCAACACGAAGAACCTTTGAACCCTGATCCAGTAGATGAGCAATTGGAGGAAAATGATACAGAGAATGAAAACCTAGATTTATTGCATCATCAATTGGAGCACAATTTAGCTGCACTATTTCTCAAAATGCAGGCAATTTTGCATGTTTCTGATTCGGCTGCGCAGGAAATAATTCAAGAAATAAATCAAATTGTACTTTTTTCAGAGCCGCTTGTCTATCGTGCAATTCAGCAAATTCTCCTTCAACATGGACTGAGTGACTGTGATTCATTAGTGAGAAAAATAGTGAATGCAGTTAAAGACAGTAACCCAATCTTGACAATGACCAAAGATGGTGAGCCTCTTTCCACAATAAGCAGAAGAGCATCATATTTTCAAAGGGAATTTCCAATTGTCATGCCGATTGAATACAAGCTTGATTCACAGTCAGTGTCTTATGTGCCTATTCTGCAAATGTTGCAGAAAATTCTAAACAGGGCTGACATTCTAAATAGGGTCCTTTGCAATGATCAATCAGTGAATGAATTAAAGACTTACAGAGATGGCACCAACTATCAAGAAAATGACTTTTTCAACACCGAGACCTTCAGGATTGTCCTGGGTCTTTATGTTGATGAATTTGAGCTGGCCAATCCCCTTGGTACTTCGAGAAAAAAACACAAAATGTTCGCTCTCTATTGGGTTCTAGCCAACCTTCCCTCAAAAGATCGTTCATTACTTCAGTCAATTCAGCTAGGAATTTTATGCAGAGCTACTGCAGTAAAACAACATGGTTATGCAGACATCTTGCGCCCACTTGTTCAGGACCTTGAAACTCTTGAAAAGCATGGTGTATACATTGAACAGTTAGGAGACTGTGTGAAAGGAAGTGTGCTTTTTGTGTCATCTGATAATCTAGGTGCTCATTCTTTTGCAGGACTAACTGAGAGTTTCACTGTTGAGCACCCATGTCGGTTCTGCTTGGCAAAGAAGAGTGAAATCCAGGAGAAGGAAGTCCGGTCGGGAGCATTTGAACTGAGAACCAAGCAGGAGCATGACAGGCATGTAGCTGAAGTGTTACACGATGCGAGTTTGGTAAAGCAATATGGTGTAAAAGGTAGCTGTGTTTTAAGTGAAAGGTTGGAACATTTTCACACAGTTGGTGGTTTTCCACCTGACCTAATGCACGACCTTATGGAGGGTGTCATCCCTACTGAAATGTCCTTGTGCATTAATGATTTGGTCTCAAGGAAATTAATCTCTCTGGAATCCCTGAATCAAACTATCAAGCAGTTTCCTTACAAATTTTCAGACAAAGTTGATCAGCCTCAGATCATCCCAGGCACATTTGAGGGAAAACATAAAGTCTTCAAGCAGGTAATCCGTGACACCAAGAACTTTAAAAATGTTACACAAACTTTGGCTGTTCGCCATCAAAGACTGGTGGCTTACCACATTGACTCCCCCTCCTTTCTCAAGCCACCAATTGAGACAAATAAGGTGATGGGTACTTTGATGTCAACTTTCCCTCAGAACATTCAGGAATTCCTGAGACACAAATATGCAGTTCAGAACACTGTCCTCGCAGCATCATCTGTGAGCATTGATGGAATCAAGTACAATCCAGATATGGTTGTATCTGTTGGCACTTGTTCAGGTCTACCTGATTTCAAACAGATTTTCAAAATTCTTGTCATCAAAAGTGATGTTCTGTTTGTGTGTAAAGATCTGACATGTTGGTACATTGAGCACCTACGTTCTTTTGAACTGTGCAGTCATGTGCTATCACTGTCAATTACCAAACCCTCAGATCTAAATGACCCATTTCCTTTGCCAGCCTATACAATTCGGGGCAGGACCTACGTTACGCTCAAACATTATATCACATGCTGAATGAATGACAATTCATGTTTTAAAGGGACTTCAAAATCATTATTTACTCTCATTCTTATTCTGTAGACAAAAAATATTATTTTTGAAAAGATTTCTGACTGCTTTTGTCAGTACTGTGTCAGAAAATAGTGGGCAAAGTTTCTCAAGCTTTAGGAGGACACAGAAGCATATGTAATTTCATTATACTATTGGTTCAAATAGTAGATCAATAGGTTTGGTGAGAAACAAACTGAAATGTTATTTATTTTCTTTAAATTGTAACATCCTGTATGCACTCGTGAGAGAGCCGCAATTTAATGCTATACTGTGTGAACGGGTGCTCCTTTGCACAGTATAGTTTGTTCAAGTTTTATAAATAGTTTTTTTTTTAGAAAAGTATATCAATCTTGAACAAATTCTCCTGTGCAAAGCAGCAAACCAGCAAACCTTCACACAGGATATACAGATAAATTGATTATATTGAAGTTAATTTCTCAACAATCCCATGTATGCCCCCTTAATGCTTGAACTGTATTGCACAAGTCACATGAAATTATTAATGCCTCTGTGTACTTCTTAAAATATAAAAAGGGATGAGTGGAACTTTTTCAAATCATATTTTTCCCAAAGGATGGGTTTAGAATGATGAAATTGGGGTAAGCAGTCTCTTTATTTTAAGAAAACTAACTAATTTCTTTACCTTTTGTAGAAAGAACAAGAATGGAGACAACAACCGTACTCAGAGTTATAGTTTGTGACAACGACATCAGAAAAATTGTACTTCCTATGAAACCACAGACCGTTGACTCACTGTTGGAACAACTTGAAGAAAAGCTGGGACTTCAGTACAAGTTCGCACTTCAGTTTGAGGATCCAGACTTCAACAATTCCCTCGTGAATCTTACCGACATTACTGACTTGCCAGATAAGCCCACACTGAAGATTGTCTCCCTTGTGACGACACCAACCCCTAGCACAGCTGACACTGAAGTCCTGTCTGTGGCTTCTGATCCTCCACTTCATTGTCTACGTACTGCATGGCCAGAAACTTTCGAGATCCCTACTTTTCCTGTTGACGTTTAATACAGATCGTACAATACGTCAGGGAAATCTACAGTACATGCGAGATCAAACATATCTACAATTGTCAGGAGAGCTTAAGCATGAGATTCTCGAAAAACTCTCGGAGACAATATACAGTTACAAAGCTTACCCAGATAAGGAAGATTTCGAGGCTGTTGCTACTGCTTTGATACAAAAACATCCCTGTCTTACCCAGCCTGGCTCATCCAAGGGGTGGAATGGGTGGTATGATAGCCTTAGATGGAAAATGGGTAATTACCGCTCAAAACTGCGTCGAGCTGGATGTTTGGAGGTATCCATAAATGGTGGGAAAAGAAGAGGACTGCAGCCTCAGAAAAACATCAAAAGACCTAAGAGGTTTGAAATCAATTTTCTACCGAATTTCCCTGATGGTGAAGATGAAGCCAGCATGGAGTCCAAAAGAAAAGAGATGGTGGAAGACATGAAGAAACGTCGTCTTAATGCTGCACTGATATCCCGGAACATGAATTCAACATTTGCCCTGCGTAGGAAGGAATTGGTAGAGAAGGAGCCTGCTGTGAAGATTACAGTTGAAAGGTGACCAGCCCTCTTCACACAGAGTCAGGTGAGTCTTTATTGCTTTCCTATATAATTTAGAGGGATAGTTCACTTTAAAATTAATTTTTGATATGTTTTATCTTACCTCAAGGGCATCCAAGATGCACGTGTCTTTGTTTCCACAGTATTTTAAATTTTGTTATTTTTCGGTCAAACCGTTGTTGTCTGTCAGTTATATAATGGAGTTTTATGGTGTCCTCCCTCGGTTCACGTCAAAGAGCATGCACAGAGAAGTCCAAATTAAACATGATTTAATGACTCGTAAATGTAAGTACGCATAAGAAACTAAACGAGTGGTTTGTGTGAGAAAACGAACAGTATTTATATCATTTTTACCTCGTGTAACCACAGCCATGTCCAACTGATCTGACAGCACGGGCGCTTCGGTCTGAACGCTGGTCCTTCCCTGGTCTCTTCTGTCGGGGAGCGGCCCTCGACTGTGCATCCGGGTGGGGTAACTCCTGCGCGCATGCCGGTCGACCCGCCTCGCTGCCCCTCCAGGGGGACGTCTGTGGTTCGTATGACCCCGCTGGTACACTTCCTGGAAGCTTGGCTAGAGCTTCCCGGTCTGTCTCGCTGGGTCATCAGAACGATCAGATTCGGCTATGTGATTCAGTTCGCACGGTCTTCTCCCCGTTTCAGGGGAGTTCGCTCCACTATGGTCGGTGGTAATGCCCCGGTCATGAGAGCGGAGATTGCGACCCTGCTGGCGAAGGGTGCAATCGAGACGGTCCCTCCAGCCGAGATGAGGTCCGGGTTTTACAGCCCCTACTTCATTGTTCCCAAGAAGACCGGTGGGTTTACGACCGATCCTGTATCTGCGCATTTTGAACCGTACTCTCCACCGACTTCCGTTCAAAATGCTCACAGCCAAACTCATTTTCGAATGCGTTCGGCCTTAGGATTGGTTTGCAGCGATCGACCTGAAGGACACGTACTTTCATGTCTCCATTTTGACTCGACACAGACCGTTTCTTCGGTTTGCTTTCGAGGGCCAGGCATATCAGTACGCGGTTCTCCCATTCGGGTTAGCTCTGTCCCCTCGCGTCTTCACGAAGATCGTTGAGGCAGCCCTTGTTCCCCTTCGCGAACACGGGGTTCGCATCCTGAACTATCTCGACGACTGGCTGATACTGGCACACTCTCGAGAACAGGTTTGCGAACACAGAGACCTGGTGCTCCGGCACCTAGCCTGTCTGGGCCTTCGGGTCAACCGGGAAAAGAGCAAACTTTGCCCCGTGCAGAGGATCTCTTTTCTCGGCATGGAGATAGAGTCGGTCACCATGTCCGCGCAGCTCACGAGCGAGCGCGTGCACTCACTGCTGACTTGTCTTCGACAGTTCGAGGGCAAGAGTGCGGTTCCACTGAAACTGTTTCAGAGGATCCTGGGGCACGTGGCATCCGCAGCCGCGGCAACGGCGCTCGGTTTGCTTCATATGAGACCGCTTCAGCTGTGGCTTCGCGATCGAGTCCCGAGGTGGGCATGGCATCGCGGCTCGCTCCGAGTTCCAGTGACTCCAGCGTGCCGCCGAAACTTCTTCCCGTGGTCGAACCTCAGCTTTTTACGGGCCGGTGTCCCTCTTCAGCGAGTTTCCAGGCATCTCGTTGTCTCCACGGATGCATCTACCACGGGTTGGGGTGCCATGTGCAATGGGCATGCAGCCGCGGGTTCCTGGACAGGACCCCAGCGCCTCATGCACATCAATTGCCTCGCACACGCAAGTATGCGTTTCCCCCAGTGAGCCTTCTTGCACGGGTGTTGTGCAAGATCAAGTTTAACGAGGAGCAGGTCTTGCTGGTAGCCCCCTATTGGCCCACCAAGACGTGGTTCTCCGAACTCATGCTCCTCGCGACAGCACCTCCTTGGCCTATTCCTCTGAGACAAGACCTACTCACTCAGAGACGGGGCACTCTGTGGCACCCTCGTCCCGATCTCTGGAGGCTGCACGTGTGGCTCCTGGATGGGACGAGGCAGGTTTGAGTTCACTGCCACCTGCGGTGGCGGCAACCATCACTTCCGCTAGAGCGTCGTCCACGAGACACCTTTACGCGTTGAAGTGGAACCTCTTCGTCAGCTGGTGCTTTTCTCGCGGAGCTTTCCTTCCTGCAAGAAGGGTTGGAGCGCAGGCTGTCGCCCTCCACCCTTAAGGTTTACGTCGCGGCCATTGCTGCCTCTCATGAAGCAGTAAAAGGTAAGTCCTTAGGGAAGCACGACCTGGTCATCAGGTTCCTGAGGGGAGCGAGGAGGCTACATCCGCCTCGTCCTCCCCTCGTACCCTCTTGGGACCTCTCAGTAGTTCTAAGTGCTCTGCAGAGGCCTCCCTTTGAGCCTTTGCAATCGGTAGAGTTAAAGTTTCTGCCCATGAAGACGGCACTCCTGGTTGCACTGGCCTCCATCAAGAGGGTGGGGGACATGCCCACCACTCCCTTCCGGGACCAGGTGGTGAACCTGCAAGCGCTGCCCCTGGAGGAGGCAGACCCAGCCTTGGCACTGCTCTGTCCGGTACGTGCTCTCCGCACCTATGTTGACAGAACACGGTGTTTCAGGACCTCAGACCAGCTCTTTGTCTGTCATGGGGGGAGCCAGAAGGGAAGGGCTCTCTCAAAGCAACGGCTGTCTCACTGGTTAGTGGACGCCATTGCTTTGTCTTACCAGCAGCAAGGCCGTCCGTGCCCCCTTGGTGTGACGGCCCATTCCACTCGGAGTGTGGCCTCCTCTTGGGCTCTAGCGCACGGCGCCTCGCTAACAGACATTTGCAGAGCTGCAGGCTGGGCGACACCAAACACCTTCGCGAGATTCTATAATCTGCGAATTGAGCCGGTGTCCTCTCACGTACTCGCTTCCACCAGTACTGGACCCGCTTAGGTGTCTTCGCTTGCTCGCCATTCCACTCCACGGATTGGATAAGTGCGATATTTCCTCAGTGTCTTCCGTTGAAGCCTTGAGTCCTCCAGCACCGACGATGCGTTCACCACTGCTGTTGCTATGGATGCTGGCTAGGTGCCTCCATGTGCACGGTTTCCTATTGTAACTGTCTCATGTGTATTATCCACTGTAAGCCTCTCTGAGCATGTGTCTTCCCTTGGCAAGCCATCTGCCACCCCTGGAGTTAAATTCTTGTAGCGACCTGCGGTTGGTGCTCCAGTGATCTCCATATGCGTTCCTATGCGGCCATATGCGTATTTGTAAGTCCTCCTTCGGTAGGCATCTGGTAGCATGTCCCTCCCGGGATATGTTTCCCAGTGTACCTTGGTATTCCCGTGTCAAAGTGGGATCCCTGTTAAAAAAAAAAGGGTTCAGGGGTCCAGACTTTCGCAGGGCACTGGAAGACAGCTTGAAGATGGCGTGATGGCACTGACCTCCATTTTCCGTCACTTCTGACGTAACTCGAAGTGACTACGAAAGGGAACGTCTCGGTTACGGATGTAACCCTCGTTCCCTGAGTAGGGAACGGAGACGTTACGTCTCCCTGCCACTTCTGCTGTATCGCTGGGTAGACGCCGGAGTTCAGCCTTGGCTCCTCAGCAAAGACATACTGCGGTTGCATTCACTTCCTCCTTTTATACCCACTGCGTGGGGCGGAGATACGCTATGCAAATTCCGCAGCCCCAAGGCATTTTCATGCCATTGGCTCGTTTTTAAATACTCGAAGAGGATTGGCTTTCTATGCGAAACCCCCATTCTCCGTCACTTCTGACGTAACGTCTCCGTTCCCTACTCAGAGAACGAGGGTTACATCCGTAACCGAGACGTTATTAAATGTACTCCAAACTTCCATCTCTAGAGAGACAGTATCATGAATTCTGGTGCAATTTTCTGCTGGTATGAGGTGTTGGACCATGGAACTTGGAGCATGTCAGGGCCGGAAGGCAGAGTGAATGGTAGTGCAATAAGTGTCTTATGGTGTTATTATAACTTCAAATATTTCTGGTTTAGCATTGCAATGTTGACAAAAGGTGCATCACCTACTTCAACTCCTTTGGAGAGACAGAGTGGCAGTGCCAAGCAGTTGCTCAACACTGGTGGTAGGTATTTATCATATTTATCATCTAATGGGCTAAAATCTACTAGGGCCATATTATGTAAAATGGCAGTACCTACCCTTTATCAACACTGTTAGTTCACTTTAAAAAAAAAAAAACTTTTGCTGATAATTTACTCACCCCCATGTCATCCAAGATGTCGATGTCTTTCTTTCTTCAGTCGAAAAGAAATTAAGGTTTTTGATGAAAACATTCCAGGATTTTTCTCCATATAATGGACTTCAGAAGTTTTAGTGCAAACTACAAACTGTTCAGAGGGCTTTAAACGATTCCAGAAGATGAATAAGGGTCTTATGAAGCGAAAGGATTGCTCATTTAAAAAAACGAGCGATTAGTCCTTTTTTTTTTTAAATGGACTAATCTTTTTTTGAGTCATTTGCTTCATTCATCGAACGAAATGAACAAATTGAATCGAAAAAAGATTTGTTCATTTTGATAAATGAGTTCGAACATGAGAGTCACACAGAAAAGAGCAAGGTGAGCATTTCAGCTTATAAAACTTAAACTTTGTTATTTATTTTTTAAATGAGCGATCGTTTCGCATGATAAGACCCTTATTCATCTTCTGGAATCGTTTAAAGCTCTCTGAACAGTTTTCACTGAAACTGTCTTTTGAACCTTGAACCGTTTGGTTCCCACTGTTCCCACAAATCCTGGAATGTTTTCATCAAAAACCTTTTTTTTTCATCAAAAATGTATTTTCGACTGAAGAAAGAAAGACATGGACATCTTGGATGACATGGGGGTGAGTGAATTATAAGCAAAAGTTTTTTTTAAAAGTGAACTACTCCTTTAAGTCCTTAGCTGATCGATTTCTAACCAACTGCCTCACAATTTGCACTATTTACAGTATACAGACCCACTCTAGCACAGTCATGCTCACATCACTAGCATAAGTCCTACTTTCTGTAGCTTTGTTACGAGGAAGCAACAACTGAAATATACAGTTTGGACTGACAATTGTATGAGTAGATGATTACAAAATATTTATTTTAAAATGAACTGTTGGAGTTGGATCTTAGTGGTGATAGTGATTTTGTTGATTACAGTGCATTTGCATCTTCAAGGGGAGTGAAAGGAGAGTGGACCATTAAAACCACAAAACACAATTTGCAAACTGATTCCGTGTCATGTGGTATCCACACACTTGCTGTAAGTTAATAATGTTACCCAGTGTAAATCACTGCAGGCATGTGTCAACCAATTTTAACCTTTTATCATATATAATCTACCCATGTACATTGATATATTACAGCACAAACATGTTTCTGATTATATAATTAGTGACAAATATCCTTTTTTTCTTGTCAAAAAACTTTTGCCTTCCTTCAAGTTTGCCACTGAATTCATGAAGTCTGCTGGCTGCATTACCTCCTTCCAGTGCCCTGCAATAAAACAAGAGAGAATGCGCCTAGCCTCACTTTTGTTTCAGTCTTTAGGTATGTACCTTATTGATTGAAATGTTATTAATAGGTATAAATATTTTTAAAGCTTAGAATTTTGTTGAATGATACCAGAGATCAGTATCAAAAATGTCAAAAATGTAACAGGCCGATATATATATATATATATATATATATATATATATATATATATATATATATATATATATATTAGATAGAGAGATTCAAAAACATTAATTAATCGATAACAGCTTTTTGCACTGGCTTAAAAAGTCAATTTATGTTTGTTAGGTATTCAGAAATGTGGATTTAGAACAGCATTAATTTTTAATTTTAAAATATTTACCCTTTTTTTTCATCAGTCCATGAAACTGGAAATGGTGCAAGTGGTCAAATGTGTATATTTACCTTTAATAAGAAAAAAAGACAAGTACATATTTATAAATATATATATATATATATATATATATATATATATATATATATATATATATATATATATATATATATATCCTGTATTTACAGATCGAACTAAAAAATGTGGAATTTGTGCCAAAAATGTTTCAGGGAGAAAGACAGTAAGTGCAGTTTTCCATTAGGAATGGAAACTTTTCATATATAGTATACATAATCTCTGTACCTGACATGTATATAATAATTTACCAACCTGTCATATATGTGGTTCACATCCCTATTGTATATGTGATTTTTCTCTTTGTTTTGTTTTAACAGGAGGCAGAGCCGGCTTCAGACCGCTTTTAGCAGGGGGGCATTTATTTTCAATGGGTGGGCACTAGGTAGGTATGGGGACTTTTTTTCCCGATATTAGATATCCTATATTTATTATTGCTACTGCCTTTTCTGTTAGCTATTAACATGAAGTAATGCAACCCACACAATAAACACATAAAACATTACACATTGTTGCAAGACGAGCGACTCTTAAGAAATTTGATCAAGGGTTAAATAGGCCTATACAAAAAAAAAATTGCAAGACCGACTCTGACCACAGCTTTATAATAGCAAAGCTAACGAACATGTACATAGTCTCTCACTGACAGAATAGCCGATTATATGCTATCTCAATGGCGGAAGTGAGAAAAAAAAAAGCTAAGTTACTCATCTTTATTCTGCTTTGTTCTAACATAAGCATTTACATTCGTAGCCTTAAAAAAGCATCATGTAGTTACCTTTATCAAATAAAACCTTTAACACCTTTAACAAATAAAAAACACCCACAACATACACAGATATTATTCTACAATTTCCATTTACAAGAAAATATAGGCTTAAACACCTGTTTCTCCAGCCCGATCTCATGAAAGTTCGTGTCTATGGCACGAATGTCATTTCTCGTGGCATTTATACGCCAAAAACAGTTTTTGCGTGTATTTGGCACGCGATTTTCGCGTACATATGATACGCACTTTTTTGCGTATAATACGCACGAACTCCCCACCCCCCTCCCCCCTAAACCTAACCCAGGGTTTTTTAGTGCGTACCATATAAACGAAAAAAACACTTTTGGCGTATAAATGCCACGAGAAATGACACTCGTGGTATAGATACGCATCTTCATGAGACTGTGTTGGTTTCTCCACGGCGGGAGTGAGTGACATTTCAGGACAATGGGCAGCGCAAAAACTAGGCCAACTAAACTATTAGTTTCATCACGTGACAACACATAGTGAACATTACAGTACATGCCAGTTAGATAAATAGCTACACTTACGACTCGGACTCGACTGTCTTTGGTCTCGGTCTCGACTACAACACTGCACGGTAGAAGCACCAAATACCAAAGCCGGGCTGTCGTTGTCTTGCTGTATGGGGTAATCGATGTGTAAGGAGAAACTGTGGTATTGAACCATTTTCTAATTTCCATTTTTGGAGAGTTTTCATCTGTTTGCTTTGTTTTGAATGCAGGAAGCTCGCGCGGTCGCGCCAACTGAAAATCATTTCATTCAAGTATTAACGTGCGTGATTGGGGGGGGGCGGCAGGGGGGTTTCCTCACGGCGTCACACTGGTTTTTATGTTGGCTTTATTGTATTTTCAGCTAATGAGCCGTTTGTAGACATATATTTGTACTATTTCTCACTGAAATGTGAATTAAATTAAACTGATATTATTTTGTAAATTATATCATAATTCAATTTGGGGGGGCACAAAATACATTTGGGGGGGCATTGCCCCCTAATGCCCCCCCATAGCGCCGGCACTGACAGGAGGCATGTACCTGTGGGGCAGTGATGCATGTAGAGTGTGCCACACACATGTGCTACATATGTCAAGGTAAAAGAGAATATTGCAGAAGTCTCTCTCTCTCTCTCTCTCTATATATATATATATATATATATGTGTGTGTGTGTGTGTATGTATTTTTTTGTATCTAACCTGTACCCTTGGCAGGTGAGTGTGTGCGTGTGTGTGCGTGTGTGTGTGTGTGTGTGTGTGTGTGTGTGTGTGTGTGTGTCTGTACATACTCACTCACTCACTCGCTCACTTAAACACTCACTCAAACACTCATTTACTGACTCTCTCTCTCTCTCACACACACACACACACAAACACACACACTCCCTCACTCAAACAAACACTCAATCACTCACCCATTCAAACACTCACCTATTAATTCACTAACTCAGTCACTCACTTAATCACACAAACACTCACCCACTTACAGTTTTTTTTATTCGCTTTGGTACTATTTTCACAAGTAAGGTGTACATTTTCAAAACTCTTAGTGCTAATATCACAACAGATCATCAAAAGTGCACTTTTTTCAAACATTTCATCATGTTTTCAACTGTGTTAGTACAATTCACACAATCACAAAGTATCCTTTTCACAACACAAAATAAGTGTTTCATCTACATTATTGTTTCATTCACAGTAACTGCCTTTCATAAAGCTCTTACTATCAAACTTTTGATTTGCATCTCTTTTTGTTCAGTTTGATACTTTTGTCTATTATTTAATCCAACAGATCTTAATGGTTAATCAATTAATTTTGGTAAACATATAGATTTTCATTTCAGCAATATACAGTATATGGATTTTGAGAACTAGAGAAATAAAATGTGTGTTTGTATGAATATTTAAATTACATGTAACCAGTAACCACACATGATGAATACTCGTTATAGCTAAATTTTTTCACATAGTGGTGACCAGTCTGACCACAATTGGCCACTATGTACTGTAATGTGTGCACTAAATGTTATGTTCCCATTCAGGGAACTTCGAGCTGCGTGTAAACGCCGTGGGAACGCCTCTGCGTGACGAGTCATGAAGCACGTATGAAATCTGTCCAATGGCGAGACGGAACGTCATAGGCGGGGTGACGTATCGACCAGGAAACTATAAAGCATCCCCGAAACACAAGCGCAACAGCTTCTGAGTCTTCACAAGCGCTCTATGTATGAATTTTGTCTGTCTGTCTAATATTGTATATTTATATATATTGATATGGCGAGCAAACAACAGCAGAAAGTGTGTTCATCCCTGCCCTCGCTTCATCACGGGTGGGGATACACACGATCTGTGTGTTGTTTGTTTGGGAGTGCAGCATGCTCAGTCGGCTCTCGAGGGGGCCGGCTGTGCACTGCGAGTGTCTGCCCATGAAGACACTTCGCTCCCGCCGGGCACTCTTCGAGGAGAGTGGTTCGGTGCGCGCTCCCCGCGGCTCGGGTCCCGCTGCTGCCGAGGCACAGCGAAGGCTTGCGTCGTGGGGATCGCAGATGGATCTATCAGCGGGGATTGAGACGGGCCCCGCCCTTTCTCTGCCCTTACCTGGTAGATCCAGTGCCTCAGTTCTCGCTGCGGGAGTCCGCGTTGCGGTTTTTCCTGCCCGGGCTGAGGCGCCATCACTTCAATTATCCAGTTCTGAGGAGCTGGATGTTGAAAGTGTGGATGCAGAGTCTATGGACTCAGTGGAGAGCGAGGGAAGCTCGTTTGCCATCCCAGTCTCCCGCGAATGTAGTAAAAATAAAGGGAAAAAAAAAAAAAAATGGAGGTTTTTGACTCGGGCTGTGGAAAAATTAACCATTGAATGGCCAGTTGAGACCTCTATGTATGCTAATATTGCTGGGTCTAGGAGATATGAGTGAGGGGGAGGTCGTCGGCACTGACGTGATTAATGAGATACTGCGTCAGGCGGCAGATATTTCTCTCCGTGCCACCAAGGAGACGGCCAGATCAGTCGGCCGCTCTATGGCAGCCCTGGTGGCCACGGAGAGGCATCTGTGGCTAAATCTGGCTAATATGAAGGAGAAAGATAAAGCGTTTCTCCTGGATGCGCCGCTGTCGTCCGGGAAAAAAACAGGCAGCGGCGCTCCAGAAATGTCTCCCCCTCCGTACTCATCCTTCGGGGGCTGCTGGGCGAGAGCAGCCCCGCCCGTCGAGAGAGCGTCGCGTCTCGGGCTCCTCCCCAGCAAAACTGGGCTGAGACGCGGCGTTCTCAGACGAGGTCTTCCCGGGATAGAACCGATCTGAGGACGGTTATTGTCGCCAGGAAGGCTTCGTCGAAGAAGTCCTGACGCCACTGGTGTCAGGCTACTGAGGGTGGTCCCCACCGTGAGACAGAGGTGTTCGCCGCTGAATCCGGCGCCCGCTCTCTCTCGGTGCCCTCAGGGGTTCGTTCTGCCAACCCTGCCTGTAATGGGGGGTGCAGACGGTCCCAGCGAGCGATTTCCCGAGGGACGCTCGTTTGCTCCGAGGAGCGATACAGAACGGTCGTTAAACCCTGCCTGTGCGCGGTCACAGGGCGCTGTTTCTGTTTTTAAAAACTACTCCAGAGGCCAGTCTCGAGAGACTGGTACCCTTAGTAGAATTTCTGGTAGAATGGGGAAGTCTTCCAAATATATCTCGTTGGGTCCTGCAGACTATCGAACGCGGGTACGCGATCCAGTTCAGGTCGCGTCCACCTCGTTTCCGGGGGGTTTTGCCCACAGTGGTGACCCCCGAGCAGGCTCTGGTTATGGAACAAGAAGTGAAAGCTCTGCTAATGAAGGGGGCGATAGAACGAGTTCTTCCTCCCGACAGAGAGCTGGGGTATTACAGCCGGTACTTCATTGTTCCAAAGAAGGATGGGCGGCTGCGTCCGATTTTAGACCTGCGCCTCTTAAATCGGTCAGTAGGGAAGCTCAAGTTCTAAATGCTGACTCTCAAGCAGATCGTGTCACAGATCAGGTCCGAGGACTGGTTTGTCACGATAGACCTAAAAAAAGACGCGTACTTCCATATCTCCATCCTTCCGCAACATCGGAAGTTCCTGAGGTTCGCTTTTTGGGGCGAAGCGTACCAATATCGGGTCCTTCCATTCGGCCTAGCGTTATCTCCTCGAACCTTCACGAAATGCATGGACGCGGCCTTGGCCCGCTGCGTCTCCAGGGCATTCACATTTTAAATTACATCGACGATTGGTTGATTCTGGCTCAATCGGAGCATCAGGCAATTCGGCATCGAGATGCCGTCCTCGCCCACATCAGAAGGTTGGGGTTGAGACTCAACGCTAAGAAGAGTGTGCTTTCGCCAGTTCAGCGGACCACTTTTCTAGGCGTGGTATGGGATTCGACGACGATGCAGGCACGTCTGTCGCCGGCTTGTATAGCCTCGATTATCTCGACTGTCAAGCAAGTGAAGCTAGGCCAGTCACTCACTGTAAAGGAATTCCAGAGAATTCTGGGTCTGATGGCAGCAGCATCCAACGTGTTACCGTGCGGCCTGCTGTACATGAGACCACTACAGTGGTGGCTCAAGACCAAGGGGTTCTCCCCGAGGGGAAAGCCGCTCCGCAAGATCAAGGTCACGCGACGTGGTCTCCGTGCCCTGGCTATGTGGAAAGAACCTTGGTTCCTGTCCCTGGGACCTGCGCTGGGAGCCCCGTGTCGCCGGGTAACGGTGACGACGGATGCCTCTCTCACGGGCTGGGGAGCGATCATGAGTGGTCGCTCGGCCCGCGGGTTGTGGCAAGACCATCATCTCCGATGGCATATAAATTGTCTAGAGATGATGGCGGTGTTTCAGGCTCTGAAACACTTTCTCCCAGACCTCAGAGATCATCATGTTCTTGTCCGGTCAGACAACATGTCTGTGGTCTCTTACATAAACAACCAGGGGGGTCTGCAGGGACCCGTTCTGCTGAACCTGCCTGTGAGGGTGGGCGCAGACGGTCCTAGCGAGTGGTTTCCCGAGGGAAGCTCGTTTGCTCCGAGGAGCGATACAGAACAGTCGTTAAACCCTGCCTGTGCGCGGTCACAGGGCACTGTTTCTGTCTCTATAATTACTCCAGAGGCCAGTCTCGAGAGACTGGTACCCTTAGTGGAATTTCTGGCAGAATGAGAAAGTCTTCCAAATATATCTCGATGGGTCCTGCAGACTATCGAACGCGGGTACGCGATCCAGTTCAGGTCACGTCCGCCTCGTTTTCGGGGGATTTTGCCTACAGTGGTATCCCCCGAGCAGGCTCTGGTCATGGAACAAGAGGTGAAAGCTCTGTTACTGAAGGGGGCGATAGAACGAGTTCTACCCCCCGACAGAGAGTTGGGGTATTACAGCCGTTACTTCATTGTTCCAAAGAAGCTAACGATATACGCCTCCCTCACGGGCTGGGGGCGATCATGAGTGGTCGCTCAGCCCGGGGTCTGTGGACTTTCTCCCAGACCTGAGGGGTCACCATGTTCTTGTCCGGTCAGACAGCACATCGGGGGTCTTTTTATAGACCATCAAGGGGGTCTGCGCTCATGTCCATTATTCAGGCTAGCGCCAGATCCTTCTGTGGGCCCAGGGGAAGCTTCTTCTTTGGCGATTTTATATCCCAGGATATTTAAATCGGGGAGCAGACATCCTGTCGAGGCAGGGGCCGAGGCCCGGGGAGTGGAGACTCCACCCCGAGGTGGTGGAGCTCCTATGGAGTCATTTCGGTCATACCGAGGTAGGCCTATTTGAATCCAGGGACTGAGACACTGCATGCTGTGGTTTCTCTGTATCCACCAGCCCCTCTGGGGTTGGATGCGATGGTACAGGAGTGGCCGAGGTCACCCCTGTACGCATTTCCCCCGATTGCTCTGCTCCCAGGAGTTCTGGAGAGGGTTCACCGAGTCGGGGTCTTTCTACTGTTAGTAGCCCCGCGTTGGCCGGCCCGAGTATGGATGCGGGTCGATACTTCACCCCCGCCCAGATCTATGGAGGTTGTGGCTTGGCCTCTGAGGGGGCCCAGCTCATAGAATCGGGTCTCTCGACTGAGGTCGTGGAGACCATCCTCCAATCCAGAGCTCCGTCCACGAGGAGATTATATGCCTTGAGGTGGCAATGTTTCACCTCTTGGTGGGGAGAACACCAGTTGGACCCAGTTAACTGCCCGGTGTGGCGGTGCTGGAATTCCTTTGGAGCATTTCTCCACAGGGTTATCCCACTCCACACTAAAGGTGTATGTGGTGGCCTATCTGCTTACCACGTCCCTTTGAGTGGAGCTTTTCACGGGAGATACCCATTGGTAATTCTTTTTCTTCGTGGTATTGTGAGGTCAGACCAAGAGAAACTAATCTGCTCTGCCCTCTGAGGGCTCTAGATGCTTATGTCCACAGAGCTGCCCTGTGGAGAAAGCCTGAACAGTTATCTGTTTGTTTTGGACCTCCGAAGAAAGGTTGTCCCGCATCTGAGCAGAGGTTGAGTAAGTGAGTGGTCGAGGCCATCTCATTTGCATATGAGTCCGCCGGTCAGCCTTCTCCTTTGGCTGTCTGGGCTCACTCAACCAGGGGTATGGTAGCTCCGCTCCAGGGGCGCAGGTGCTTTCGTCTAAATATGTGCCTGATTTCATACAACGGACACCTGCTCGCATGGCGGCGTTGGTATTAGCGTTCCCACGGCGTTTACACGCAGCTCGAAGTTCCCTGAATGGGAACGTCTCTGGTTACGTATGTAACCCTAGTTCCCTGAAGGGAACGAGACGCTGCGTGTCTATGCCATACTCCCAGCATGCCCGTGAGCGCTTGCTTCAGTCCTATCAGAAGCTGTTGCGCTTGTGTTTCGGGGATGCTTTATAGTTTCCTGGTCGATACGTCACCCCGCCTATGACGTTCCGTCTCGCCATTGGACAGATTTCATACGTGCTTCATGACTCGTCACGCAGAGGCGTTCCCACGGCGTTTACACGCAGCGTCTCGTTCCCTTCAGGGAACTAGGGTTACATACGTAACCAGAGACGTTTTGTTCTTCTTTAGTTACATTTCATTATAGAAAGTATACCTATGTTACAATTATATCTGAAAAATAAAAACTATAATTTGCCTAAATGATTGTAGAGGATGTCTTCATTGATCCTTGATTTGATTAGGCCTACATATATGATGGATATTTGGAAATTATAGATTATGTAAATGTTGGGTACTGCAAGTGTATTGCCTAATGTTACAGTAAAACTGTGTAATCTGTCTTTTATAGTACTGTAGCATATTCATTTCAGCACTTCTAAGGCCGATTTGAAACATGTATCTTGCATTGTTTGCTGTTGGATGAACTGATTGTTAAAAGTACTAAACTGAAAGAAGATCATATTGTTGTGTTTCAGTGATTAAACCAAATGTTCTCATTACATATTACAATAATCTTGTGTTTGAAATAATTATTATGTGGACTGAAAACATGTGCAACTGACTGAAAGCATTACATCAGGTTTTGAAAGAATGACTAGCTGCGTTACAAGTGTGATCAGTTTGGATTTTTGTACTAAGAGTTTTGAAAATGTACACCTTACTTGTGAAAATAGTACCAAAGCGAATAAAAAAAAACTGTAATCACTCTCACTCAAACACTCGCCATTCAATCAAACTCACTCACTCCCTCACTCAAACAAACACTCAAACAAACACTCACTCACTCACTCATTCACCAACTCAATCACTCAAACACTCACCCCCTCACTCAAACACTCACTCAAACAAACACTCAATCACTCACTCACTCATTCACTAACTCAATCACATTAAACACTCACTCCCTCACTCAAACACTCAATCAAACACTCATTCAAACAAACACTCAACCACTCACTCACTCATTCACTAACTCAATCACTCAGACACTCACCCAATTAATCACTCACTGAAACACTCTCACTCAAACACTCACTCATTCAATCAAACAACCTCACTCAGTCAATCACTCACTCACTCCAACACTCACTCACCCAAACACTCTCACTCACTCACTCCAACACTCACTTACTCAATGATGCATTCAGTGCATGTACATACTCACTCGCTCACTTAAACAAACACTCACTGACTGACTCACACACACACACACACACACACACACACTAACTCACTCAAACACTCACTCACACACTCACACAAACACTCATTTACTGATTCTCTCTCACTCACACACACACACACACACTCACTCACTCATTCACTCTCAATCACTCATTCACTAACTCAAACACTCATTCAAACACTCACTCAGTCACTCACTCACTCAGTCACTCACTCACTCAGTCACTCAAACACTCAGTCACTCAAACACTCTCACTCAAACACTTACTCATTCACACTCACTCATTTAATCATTCACTCACTCAAACTCAGTCCTTTAAACACTCAGTCACTCAAACACTCAGTCTCAGTCAATCAAACACTCACTCATGCAAACACTCAATCACTCACTCATTCACTAACTCACTCACTCAAACACTCTCACTCAAACACTTACTCATTCACACTCACTCATTGTGACGGTTCAATAAATGGTTGTGCTCATGTGTTTGTCCCCGAGTTATAGGCTGATTGCTGGAGGGCGTGGCTTTACACCTGAACCAGATCATGACGTTTTAAAAGATACTGGGTTAAACAGAGAGAGAACGATGGCTTACTGGTGTTGTTGCGGCTCTGGGAACTTCCAGAGAGCTCACAGGACATATGGGTCACGGGAGAGCACAACCGCTTCGGAGATCTGAGACGATGTACTTCCCCTGATGAGGATCTTTTGATTTTGGATTTTTGATTATGTTTGGTTATGTTTGGTTAAACTGACATCACTTGAGCTTGTTACTTACAAATACATGCTGACATACTAACTAACATTTATACTGATCTCTTGACATATCATATTTAATTACTTTATGTAAAATAAATCTTATGGTTTATGCAGCGGTTGTGTGGCGTGTCCCTTTCTTTGTTGCGATCTTTGAGAAGAATCGTAACATCATTCACTAACTCACTCATTTAATCATTCACTCACTCAAAATCACTCACTCACTCATTCACACTCACTCATTCAATCAATCAAACAAACCCACTCCCTCCCTCACTCAAACACACTCACTCACTCCAACACTCATTTAATTCACACTCACTCAAACAAACACTCACTCACTTACTCACACACACGCTTAAACAGTCAATCAATCTCACTCACTCAAACACTCTCATTCACTCCAACACTCATTTAATTCACACTCACTCAAACAAACACTCACTCACTCACTCACACACTCAAACAAACACTCAATCAATCTCACTCACTCCAACACTCACCCAAACACTCACTCCAACACTCACTTAATTCACACTCACACAAACACTCATTCACGCACTCAAACAAACTCTCAATCACTCACTCAAACACTCACTCACTCATTCACTGACTCAATCACTCTCACTCACTCATTCACTAACTCACTCACTCATTCAAACACTCACTCATTTAAACATTCACTCACTCAAACTCACTCACTCAAAAACTCACTCATTCACAATCACTCACTCTCTTTTATGTCTTGTTTCTTTTTACACAGCTGACCCAGACCTGTTAGGCCAACCCTCTGGATCCGCAGAAGCCTTTGTCCCCATTCATAAATTATGCTGGTCAAACCAAGAGAAAAGAGGTAAAAGCAAACCCAAACTTTGCCCTTGTTCTCAAATATGGTCTATACAGACTGTGTCTCATTTACTGTAGCAACATATGTTGCCTAACTATGCTGTTTCTAACAACATTATTCACCTTAAACAAAAATCTATTATTTTGACCAAATCTATTAGCTCTATAAAACTTTATCTATTTAATTGTACATTCAATTTAATTCAGTATTTTATATAGTTTAGCTTCCTGCAATGATGTGTATGTTTGATAATGTCTCTATGTCCCAGGGCAGAGCAAGTAAACAATAGTTGTTTCTTATATATAAACATTTATGTTTATATATAAGAAACAACTATTGTTTACTTGCTCTGCCCTGGGACATAGAAATAACAAACATGTCAACTCTTATAAAGGATTGACATTCCTCTTCAATTAATAGAAAGGTTTAGGTAGTAATTACATTTTTGTAGAATGTCCCACATTGTAAACCTGTGATGTTGACATGAATTCTGACATATTTTTTGAACAGAAGAGACCGTTATGTCCATGTTGGAGGCCATAGGAAAGCCTATGGCCATATCCAGTGAGGAAGAAATGGAGGAGGACAAGGAGGAAGAGCAAGAAAATGAAGAAAGATATAGGGATGATGAGGGAGTGGAGGAGGACAAGGAGGAAGAGCAAGACCATGAAGAAAGGCGTAGGGAAGATGAGGGAGTGGAGGAAAAAGAAAGGAAAGTTTACAAAGTATTAGGAAGGCTAACAGCGCAAGGAAAGAGCTACCTGGTAGATGAAGATGAGTTGAGGAGGAGGGTCAAAGGAGAAAACATGTCCACAAACATGTTCCGAATGTTGATAAGGGTTTTTATTCCTATTATATGCATACATTTAAGTATAAAAGAAGATCGAAAGTCAGATGTAGTTTGCCACTCTGCCCCTCATGGCTATTGATAGGCATGGTACGGTGTTTAGAAAGCTCTGCTCTCATGCTTTGCATCTGTGACACTGTATTTGTTCATACATAGGTTGGCAAAAAAGATGTTCCACCCAATGTGCTGCAGCAGCCTAGAAAGGCAAAGATAAAGCTGACAATATTCAGCACTTTAACAGAGGGAGAAGCAGAAGACCTAGCCAAGGGGTTTGGTATGGCACTGGCCAAACATGTCCCGAAAGAGAAACTACTTGCAGGTATACCTGAAGAGGACATCCGAGCAACACGGAAAAAAAACTGGCAGTGTAAATGAACCAAAATAAAACAATCCCGGGTCACATTATCCGTGTATTTTTCGGAATCTATGTGTGAAAGGGGCTATAGAGTATATCCATTTAGCCTCTTCCGGGTCCAATAACAATAGCGGAACCTGTTAATTTGTTTACGATCAAGTCATTTAGTGAAGCACCCTTGCCGGGAAAGGGTTTTTCCCTTTGTTAAATTTAATTGGCCTAATATGCATTTTATTCTAACATTACCATTGTACAAAGTCTCTGTATCAAGAGGTCAATTAATCAAGTGATAATGTCATGCATATTGTAATTCCATATGATCCTCAAGTCTTGGTCACCTTCCTATATTTATATAGCGCTTTTAACAATATGGGGCTATGGCTATGATGCAACAGAGTAACAATTCCAGGTAGTAACATGAATATTTTAATTTATTTACAGGAGGAGCATTGAAAAAATGAAAAGTAATGTGGAAAACCTTGGTCCTGAATCTGAGCTGGATTTGGCCACCCACCGCTTTGGGCCTACAGCGGCTGAGGTTTTCTTGTCCTTTTTAGAGGACTCTTTGAAATAAACAGTACCCATGTTTCTGCACACATGTACTAATTGTTGCTGTTATCAGCTTATTTCTAAATAAAAACATAAAAGCTCATTACTTTATTTGATATTTGAGAAGGCTTTTATTTTCGTTGTCAATTGTTTTATAGTACAATGTGAACAATCAAGTCAATTGTTTTATAGTAACTTTTCTGGAGGACTCATAGTGGAGAACAAGTAAAATGTTTAATAAAATGGCAAAACTCCATTTGAATAAAAATTTCTTGTCAAACCTTATTTGTATTATCTTTTTGGGCCACTGATTGCTTTGTTTTTTCTTCTTGATTTTATAGGAAAACTTCATGTAACATCTGTCCTAGTCTCTGAGGCAGTGTTTCTGTCAGTCTTTCTTTTTCTGTTTGCAAGTAGTGGGCGTATTTTACGTGAATTGTCCTCATCACAATGTAGCACAAATCTTTTAAAGTTTATATTTTCTTCCTTTGTTTGCTCTTCAAGTTCATTGACTTTATGGGCAATGTCCTCAGGAATTCTCTCCCAGGTCTGTAAAGTCTTCAATATGCTTTCCAGTTTCCTGACAGTTGTACTATGCCTATCTTCACCTGCATTTTCATCCTGTATAGGCCCCACTGAAATGTTAATTGCATGTTTTGATGTCATCTCACTCATCTCATTTGGTCATTTGACGCTCTAGAGCGTCAATCGGCACTCCCCTTACATATATTAATAACTTCGGATTGGATGACGGTATTAATTTACTTTTTTTTATGAAAAAGCTGACATTCGTCTGCATAAACTGTGTTGACTTCCGCGATTCAAAAGCATTTTGTATTTTAGTGCAAATCTATAGCATTTTACTGCAAAACAAACGTCTCGGTTACGTATGTAACCCTCGTTCCCTGAGTAGGGAACGGAGACGTTACGTCAGAAGTGACGGAGATTGGGGGTTTCGCATAGAAAGCCAATCCTCTTCGAGTATTTAAACACGAGCCAATGGCATGCAATGCCTTGGGGCTGCGGAAATTTGCATAGCGTACTCCGCCCTTCTCCGTGAGTATAAAAGGAGGAAGTGAACGCAACCGCAGTATGTCTTCGCTGAGGAGCCAAGACTGAACTCGGCATCTACCCAGCGATACAGCAGAAGTGGCAGGGAGACGTAACGTCTCCGTTCCCTACTCAGGGAACGAGGGTTACATACGTAACCGAGACGTTCCCTTTCGTAGTCACTTCGAGTTACGTCAGAAGTGACGGAGATTGGGGGTCTGTGCCATCACGCCAACTTCAGGCTGTCTTCCAGTGCCCTGCGAAAGTCTAAACCCCCGAGCCTTACCTGTTTTCCTTAGGGGATCCGACTTAGACACAGGATTACCAAGGTACACTGGGAAACATATCCCGAAGGGGACATGCTACCAGCTGCCTACCGAAGGGAGGACTTACGATTACACATATGGCCACATAGGAACACATATGGAATCACTGGAGCACCAACCGCAGGTGGCTACTAATTTCAGCTCCAGGGGTGGCAGATGGCTTGCCAAGGGAAGACACATGCTCAGAGAGGCTTACAGTGGATAATACACATGAGACGGTTACCAAGGGGGAACCGTACGCATGGAGGCACCTAGCCAGCATCCAGAGCCACAGCAGTGGTGCCCGCATCGTCGGTGCTGAAGGACTCAAGGCTTCAATGGAAGAACTGAGGAAATATCGCACTTATCCAGTCCGGGGAGTGGAGTGGCGAGCAAGCGAAGACACCTGAGCGGATCCAGAACTGGCCGAAACGAGTACGTGAGAGGATACCGGCTCAATTCGCAGATTATAGAATCTGGCGAAGGTGTTGGGTGTCGCCCAGCCTGCAGCTCTGCAGATGTCTGTTAGCGAGGCGCCGTGCGCTAAAGCCCAAGAGGAGGCCACACTCCGAGTGGAATGGGCCGTCACACCAAGGGGGCACGGAAGGCCTTGCTGCTGGTAAGACAAAGCAATGGCATCCACAATCCAGTGGGACAGCCGTTGCTTTGAGAGAGCCCTTCCCTTCTGGCTCCCTCCATGACAGACAAAGAGCTGGTCTGAGGTCCTGAAACACTGCGTTCTGTCGACATAGGTGCGGAGAGCACGTACCGGACAGAGCAGTGCCAAGGCTGGGTCTGCCTCCTCCGGGGGCAGCGCTTGCAGGTTCACCACCTGGTCCCGGAAGGGAGTGGTGGGAACCTTGGGCACATATCCAGGCCGGGGTCTCAGGATCACGTGAGAGTAAGCCGGCCCGAACTCCAGGCACGCTTCGTCAACGGAGAATGCGTGCAGGTCCCCCACCCTCTTGATGGAAGCCAATGCAACCAGGAGTGCTGTCTTCATGGACAGAAACTTTTAACTCTACCGATTGCAAAGGCTCAACGGGATGCCTCTGCAGAGCACTTAAAACTACTGAGAGGTCCCAAGAGGGTACGAGGGGAGGACGAGGCGGATGCAGCCTCCTCGCTCCCCTCAGGAACCTGATGACCAGGTCGTGCTTCCCTAAGGACTTACCTTCCACTGCTTCATGAGAAGCGGCAATGGCCGCGACGTAAACCTTAAGGGTGGAGGGCGACAGCCTGCGCTCCAACCCTTCTTGCAGGAAGGAAAGCACGACACTGATCGAACATCTCCGGGGGTCTTCTCCGCGAGAAGAGCACCAATTGACGAAGAGGTTCCACTTCAACGCATAAAGGTGTCTCGTGGACGACGCTCTGCGGAAGTGATGGTATCCGCCACCGCAGGTGGCAGCGAACTCAAACCTGCCTCGTGCCGTCCAGGAGCCACACGTGCAGCCTCCAAAGATCGGGACGAGGGTGCCACAGAGTGCCCCGTCTCTGAGAGAGTATCTTGTCTCAGAGGAATAGGCCAAGGAGGTGCTGTCGCGAGGAGCAAGAGATCGGAGAACCACGTCTTGGTGGGCCAGTAGGGGGCTACCAGCAAGACCTGCTCCTCGTCCTCCTTGATCTTGCACAACACCCGTGCAAGGAGGCTCACTGTGGGACACGCATACTTGCGTGGGCCCCGTGGCCAGCTGTGCGCCAGCGCATCCGAGCCGAGAGTGCCGCGGGTCAGAGAATAAAACTGGGCGCAGTGGGACGAGTCCCGAGAGGCGAACAGGTCTATCTGTGCCTCCCCGAACTCGTCCCAAATCAGCTGGACCGACTGGGGATGGAGTCGCCATTCGCCGGAGATGGGGCGGACCCGGGACAGCTCGTCGGCTGCCCAGTTCCGGTCTCCAGGAATGTAAACTGCACGAAGGGACCTCAGGTGCTTCTGACTCCATATCAAGAGGTGGCGGGCGAGCTGCGACAACTGGCGTGAGCGTAGACCCCCCTGGTGGTTGATGTACGCTACTGCCGTAGTGTTGTCTGAGCGGACAAGCACATGCTGGCCCTTGAGCAACGCTCGGAAGCGGTGTAGGGCGAGCCGTACTGCCAACAGCTCGAGGCAATTGATGTGCATGAGGCGCTGGGCTCCTGTCCAGGAACCGGCGGCTGCATGCCCATTGCACATGGCACCCCAACCCGTGGTAGATGCATCCGTGGAGACAACGAGATGCCTGGAAACTCGCTGAATAGGGACGCCGGTCCGTAAGAAGCTGAGGTTCGACCACGGGAAGAAGGTTCGGCGGCACGCTGGAGTCACTGGAACTCGGAGCGAGCCGCGATGCCATGCCCACCTCGGGACTCGATCGCGAAGCCACAGCTGAAGCGGTCTCATATGAAGCAAACCGAGCGGCGTTGCCGCAGCCGCGGATGCCATATGCCCCAGGAGCCTCTGAAATAGTTTCAGTGGAACCGCACTCTTGCCCTCGAACTGTCGAAGACAAGTCAGCAGTGAGTGCGCGCGCTCGTTCGTGAGCTGCGCGGACATGGCGACCGAGTCTATCTCCATGCCGAGAAAAGAGATCCTCTGCACGGGGCAAAGTTTGCTCTTTTTCCGGTTGACCCGAAGGCCCAAACGGGCTAGGTGCCGGAGCACCAAGTCTCTGTGTTCGCAAAGCTGAGCTCGAGAGTGTGCTAGTATCAGCCAGTCGTCGAGATAATTCAGGATGCGAACCCCGTGTTCGCGAAGGGGAACAAGGGCTGCCTCGAAGATCTTCGTGAAGACGCGAGGGGACAGAGCTAACCCGAATGGGAGAACGGCGTACTGATATGCCTGGCCCTCGAAGGCAAACCGAAGAAACGGTCTGTGTCGAGGTAAGATGGACACATGGAAGTACGCGTCCTTCAGGTCCATCGCTGCAAACCAATCCTGATACCGAACACATTCGAAAATGCGTTTGGCCGTGAGCATTTTGAACGGTAGTCGATGGAGAGAACGGTTCAAAATGCGCAGGTCCAGGATCGGTCGTAACCCACCGGTCTTCTTGGGGACAATGAAGTAGGGGCTGTAAAACCCGGACTCCACCTCGGCTGGAGGGACCGTCTCGATTGCACCCTTCGCCAGCAGGGTCGCAATCTCCGCTCTCAGGAGTGGGGCATTGCCACCAACTATCGTGGAGCGAACTCCCCTGAAGCGGGGAGGAGACCGTGCGAACTGAATCGCGTAGCCGAATCTGATCGTTCTGATGACCCAGCGGGATATCCCGGGAAGCACTAGCCAGGCTTCCAGGAAGTGAGCCAACGGGGTCATCTGAACCACAGACGTCCCCCCGGAGGGGCAGCGTGGCGGGTCGACTGGCACGCGTGCAGGGATGACCCCGCTCGGATGCGTCGAAGCCCGCTCCCCGACGGAAGGGACCAGGGAAAGCGGAGCGTTCCACGGGGGTCCGTTCCGCCGGGGGTCTGGCGACAGAGGGGGAAGGGATTGGCGTAGCCCGGGGACGACACTCGCACCCTTCCGCACCCTCAGAGACAGAGAGGAATGTGTGGGCTGACGCACTGGAACGTCGAGCGCACTCATTCCAGTCTGTGGGCTCAGTGATGATGTCAAGTCTTTCTTAACCAACTCAGGGCGCTGCCCACCCGTGGGCGAGCAGCGGGAACTGAAAACGAAAGATTTTCCCCCCGGCCCTCCACCGGGGGCAGGAGGGGGCCTGCTCCCGCCTCCTGGGGAAAAACTCAACTCCATCACTGAGCAGCCCGTATCAGGATCATCGCTTACCTGGCGTTTAGCGGGGTGTGCGGCCTGAGGGGGCTGTGACGCCTGCCGGCGGCCTCCTCCACGCCGTGGCCCGGATGAAGGCTGCTGCTGGGGCGGGGCGGGAGGCAGGGGAGCCGCGGGGGGGCGTCCTCGGCGGCGAGCAGCGGGAGGCATCTGTGCCGACGACTGGGTGGAGGCAGCAGCTGGTCGTCGGGGCAGAACATGTTTGATTGCCTCCGTCTGCTCCTGGGCAGTGGAGACTGCTGGGCAACAGTTCTCGACTGCACCGCCAAAAAAGGCCAACCTGGGAGAGAAGGGCGTCGAGCAGACGAATCCGCTCAGCGCTCCGAGTGTCTGCCAGGTTGACGCTCCTGGACCACACTAGTGGCCATCACCTGACCAACGGCGCGAGCGGCCACTTCCGTTGCCCTTTTGGAGAGCAAGGTCAGTGGCGGACCGCAAATCTTCGAATGCCGTTGGATCAGTCCCGCCCTCGAGCATATCTCTGAGCATCTGCGCTTGCACAGTGCTCATCGCATGCAAAGCGGAGGCCGCCCGTCCCGCCGCTCTACAGGAACGCGCCGCCATGGCAGACGAGAACCTACAGGCTTTGGATGGGTGCCTAGGAGGACCACGGAGGAGGCGCCCCGTGGACACAGCTGTATCGCAACAGAACGCTCCAGCGGGGGCATCCCAGTGCACCCACGGGCGGCCCCCCCATCGAGGGGGGAAAGGCGGGGGAGAGATCGCGCTCTCGAGTGGACAGAGGAGTCCCCCAAGAGCGCGATAACTCCGCATGCAGCTCGGGGAAAAAAAGGCAATGGAGTTGGCCGTGGCCTCGCGGCGGCAGCTTTGTCCAAAAACCAATTATCCCTCCGTGAGAGATCGGGGGAGAATGGAGGATGCCACTCTAACCCAATACTCCCAGCGGCTTGAGACAGCATGCCGTCAGCTCGGGATCCGACACGGGCAGCGCTGGCTCTCCCGAAGGGGGCAGTGCAGCCGCATCCTCATCTCCCGAGGACTGTAGCCCACCTAGTGATGCTGCGATCGACATCACATCATCATCTGGAGCGCTGCTCGAAGCAGCCGGTACCACTGAAGAGGCAGCCGACTGAATCGAACTAACGCTCGCTGGCTCACGCACTGAGGCGGGAGGTGTGGCCCGAGAAATCGTCGGGGCTTTATGCCACACCGTCACCGTTAATTCGCCGGGTCCCCGGTCGACGGGCCCCCTTTCGTGAAGGAAGCCGATCGAGTAAGGGGGACCGGGGCTCTCACTCTAGTGAGATTTTTATTTTTTTTTTTATATATATATATATATAAAAATATACATTCTATATATAAAATATAATTTTTCTATATATATATACATATCTTTTTTTTTTTTTTTTTTTAACCTCAGTGTGGAGATGGTCATGTCCCCATAGCAGGAACACGAGTCATCCACGAATGCTGCTGCTGCATGCTGAATGCCCAGGCATACAGAGCAGCGATCGCGACCATCAGATGACGACAGAAATCGACCGCATCCAGAAGAACACGGGCGAACCGTCTTTAAAAAGACGTGCCGCGTGTAGCTCTTTTACAGAGAGGAGGAAATTCACTCTTTCAGCGCTGAGGCGACCAGGGAGAAGCGCAAAGTCTGGCAGACCACTGCACAGATCGCAGGCAATGCAGAAACTCGCTGGGTACCGCCGTCACACCAACACTGAAGAGGACGCTCGTCTCGAAGAGTCTTGTAATAGCTTTCAGGAGTGAAGAGGTTCTCTTGGCTCCGAAGCGAAAAACATACTGCGGTTGCGTTCACTTCCTCCTTTTATACTCACGGAGTAGGGCGGAGTACGCTATGCAAATTTCCGCAGCCCCAAGGCAATGCATGCCATTGGCTCGTGTTTAAATACTCGAAGAGGATTGGCTTTCTATGCGAAACCCCCAATCTCCGTCACTTCTGACGTAACTCGAAGTGACTACGAAAGAGAACAAATATTACTTTACTCTAGTCTATTCAAATGAAGTGCAATGCTTTCGGTGTGTGTCCAATCAAAGATCTGTGTGTGAACCAATCACAGACCAAAACACAAGATGACGTTTTCAGACAACGTGAAGGGGTGTGGAGATTAGCTTTAGCCAGGTGTTTGCGTGTTAGCGGGTGCTAAATGCTAAACACGGTGTCCAAACGCGCACAGTTGGAAGTGATCAGATACAGCTTATTTGCACTTTCCAAGATTATTTTCAGAGAAGACCTGCCACAACGGAGATTCTCTGCCGATCAAGTTGCTGAAATGCTTTTTGCCGACAGTGATGAGAGTGAAATCGAATCTGATCTGATCCAGAGCGGTTTGATTTGGAGGAAGATCAAATATTCCACGGACTCGATCCATTTGAGGAGTAAGTATGAATGATAGATTACTGACAATATATTGTCTAATATATATTGTGTAGTTTTTAGTCAGATTATTTTATTATAGCTTTTCAGAAATAACGGATCTGTAATCAAACAATGTGTGTGCGCACAAACCATTTGCGCCAAGTCATGCGCAAAGTATGCGCGCAATCAAACTATGAACGCCATGTGCGTAATCAAACATGTGCGCGTTTTGCCCCAATGTAATCCATCTGCTTTTATAAGCTATTTCGTTTACTTTGCTTGTCTATTTATTGAAATGTTTTTTAGGAAAATGTTATTGTAGTTTTTCAGAAATAATGGTGCAGTAAGTTATATTTATCTATATAGGCCTATATTTGTCTATATGGAATAGAGTGCGGATCGGGCCGCATTTTTCTGTCCGAGCCCGACCCGCGTCCGACAGGGCAGTACCAGAACCCGACCCGAGCCCGACAGGCATTAAGATATTTATGTCCGAGCCCGACACAGTTAAAAATCTTCTTTTTTTTTCTCATACTAATGACACATACGTTTGTTTGTGTTGAAAGCCCACTTTTATTTAGCAACTGGAAGGCATTCGGAAAATGTTTACAGATGTGCGCAACGCATCAGCATGCGCCACACACGGCCAAAACAGCGCATGTTAACACAGGCGCGCACAAGAGGCCCAAACAAATAAACCAATTGAAATTAAATTAACAAAGCTAGGTCTATATTAAATTACCCAAGCTAACAAAACAAAACATTAACGTAACAATTTTTAAACGTAGGCCTATGAGCTTATTGAAATGAAAATCACTCGTCTCTTACCATTTTTCTCGGAAACTGTGAGGCTAACTGTAACATGGGATTCACATAATCTATCCTTCAAGGTTTAGGCTAATCCAGGTTCTTATGCAGAAAAAGGATTGCATCAACGGTGGATGGCTTCAAGGCTGTCCTCCTCTGCTCGATGGTCCTGCCAGCAGCACTGAAGTTGCGCTCACTGCTGCTGCTGCTGGCTGGAATAGCAAGGATGCCGCGGGCAAGGACACTAAGCTTCGGGTAGTTGAGTTGATGATCGCTCCACCAGCCCAAAACATCTCTGTCATCCTGCATTGTATGATTTTGAGTCGAGTACATCTCGACTTCGTCTGTCGCATCTGCCACAGGTACATTTTCCCACTCGTCGTCAAAGTCAACTGCAGCTTTCTTGGGCGCGGGTCCTTCAGTGGCGGTCTCCTGGGTGCGGAATGGGATGTCACTGAGCTGTCTCCGAACCTCCTGGAGAAGGTTGTCTCTCTCTGAGGAGGACAACATTCGGAGCTGGCTATATTTAGGCCAAAGGAAAGTTGCAATTTTTTGGAGTTCTTGGATCTCCACTTTACGCAAAATCCAACAGAGATGCCGCTCGCGGATGATGGCTTGATAGGGGCTGTCAGTCGTTTTTTTTTTTGCAGTGGCGCTTCAGCCGCTCAAACCACAGAAACACTAGGTTTATCGTTGGGTACTGGTCACCTTCAAGTTCAAGCTGGGCATCGTAAAATGGTTGCAGGAACTCGACAAGAAAGTCAAGGACATCTGGAGATATGGCATCGATCCGCCAGCCCTCTGCACGATCATTTAGTTTTTCGCGTAGTTCTTGATAAACCGAGCGGACAGAATTTAAGGTCAGATATACCGTGCTAAACCTTGTGTCTGCCATTTGGATGACTGTTTTTGACAGCAAAGCTGCCATGCCCGACTGTTTGACATATTTGACAAGTGCCTTGGTAGCTTGCAGAGTGTCTGCAACATTTGGAGCATCTTTGGCCAGCTGTGTGGGGTCTAGGGCGTGTCTCATCACCGTATTATACACATGATCTTGGCAGTCAAGTCTTCGATATGGTCTCAGGGCACTGATGATGTTTGAGCCTTGGTCTGTGACCCACACCACTTTATTCAGCAGACTCATATCCAGGCCATCCTCCGTTAGAAGTCTGATGATTTCTCTCCTAATATTCTCCCCCGTCTTAGCCTCTTCCAGTGGGAATGCGACTGTTGTTAATACGGTGCTTATCATTTTAAATGATCGTGTCACGAAATGGCAAGTGATGGTCAAGTAGCTTAATTTGTGGTAGTCCTCCGTCCAGATATCCGTTGTCATTCCGATTGAATTCACCTCAGACAGAGTATCATTTAGCTGCTCGACCAGCTTTGCGCGTTTCTCTATTGCCAGCTCACGGCACCGTTTTGACACAGTGGTGGGATCAGGCAGTACATCCTGCGCTGCCACTGAACCATATGTTGCACCGATGTTAATAAGCTGCTGGGCCAGCTCAATGAAACCCTCTCCTTCAATGGAACGAAATGGCCTTATGTCTTTACAGCAGTACTCAACGCATTTTTCAGTCAGTTTTTGTTTGTCCCGCTGAGGAATTTTTTTTGAGGAACTAGCAAAGGCAGTGATACTCGGCTGCAGTAGCCCAGGTGACTTACAATTTTTATCCACATGACGCTGCAAGGCGGAATTCCCGGTCCTCTTGCTGTCATATTTCATGAGAAATCCACAACTCTTACATTGAACATAACCAACATGTTCATCACTATCAGCCTTGACAACAATGTAGAAAAACTTCCACACAGTCGACTTTCCTTTATTTTCGGTGGTTTTAAAATCTCCTGAGGCCAATTTCTTTTTAACGTCTTCCATTTTTGCGCTGCCAGCCACATGTAGCCCAATATGCAATATTATGCACGCACGTGTTGCACGTTGTCACAGCAACATAAACAAATTTCCGCACACATGGAGATGGAGGTTAGGGTAATATTTAAAATTTATTTTAATCACAAAAACAAACATTTGCATCCAGTTAAACAATATAATAAAACTGTTTTAAATTTCAAATGTTAAATGCCTTATCGCGCCGACGTGACCGAGCCCGACCCGAACCCGAACGTCATTTCAAAATATTTGTTCGAACCCGGCCCGGCCCGTCGGGTACCGTCGGGTCCCTTCGGGCTCGGTTCGGGTATCCATCCTCTAATATGGAAGGGGCTTTGCTTTAGACATTGTATTTACTCTGTGCATTTTATTATAATGTTTTGTAGGGAAAAAGACATTATAAAACTTTTTTTGTGTGTGTAGCTTTTCAGAAATAATAGTGCAGTATGCCTTATCTAAGGCCTGATACTATTTTGTCTACATGGGAAGGGGTTTCATACATTTTATTTACTCTGTGCATATAGTATGATAAAGGCTCCAGTAATAATTTTGTCACTTTCCCCTTTCAGATGTCCAGCACCACCAGGGCAGTTGGAGTAAGGATTGGAGACTGAAAATAATACTGATGTGATGTGGCGCCCAATCCACACAGGTTTTGCCCCAGACTGGAACCTGGAGTGCAATTGGACACCTCCGTAGAGCAAAGCCCCATCAGCCTTTTCAAGCACTTTTTTTTAGTGCTGATTCAATCAGGACATTGTGTGCCAACACAAACAAGTTGGCAGAGAGAAACATTGCTGCTGGGAAAAGTTGGACCAGCATCAACCCTGCAGAGATGCTCAAATTCATTGGCTTGGTTTTGTACATGGGAGTTCTAAAGCTCCCAGCAGTAAGTGACTATTGGAAGAGCATTTTTTTACAATCAAACATCAAATATTGAAACATCAATATTTCAAGTCTTTCAAATGCAGTCCACAGTGCCATCTAGGGGTGGTTTTGTATATTTTATAAATTGAGAGATGAGAACATCCTTTGGATCCATCAGATGGCTGCCTTTATATTCTTATTTATTTGTTTTTCTCAAAAAAGTATGGTGACTACAGTTACAGAAATGTAAATATTTGTTTTGTTCCTTTATATTTTTTCACCCAGTTTTTTTTGCAGGTGTTCTAAAGTTTTTGAGGAATAAATATTTGTTGTAAAATCCCTTGTTCATTTATTTTTCATATTTTTATATAATAAAAACAAAAAAAATTAATTTCTGTTTTTGTATTTATTGGTGAAATATCACATTATAACACACATAATTGTTTCAAAAAGTGTATTTTCAATGCATCCAAATTGTAGCTGAGAATCTGTAGAATCCATAAATATGTCTCTCTTTTCTCTGCTATGAAAATTGACCGTTCCAGAAGCCAAAATATCAACATAGTGCCAGGTGGACTTAAAACCCCAATGACCTTGAAGGGTTAAAAGTCCCTTTGCAAGTAGTAGACAAGCACATTTTTTATGATATGAGAAAGTACAGCAGTCACATACATTTGTCACTATACATGGTTTTGATACTGCTCTTCCAAATAAGCTTTCAACCTCAAGTGTTTTGTGAGGCTTTGTAGAAATTATATACTTATTCTTTTGAATCAAGTTGTTGGCATGGGCTTGCAGTTGTGTGTCCATATCTGGAAAGATCTCACCATCACCACAAGTGAGAAGACTAAATAAAATGAGACGCTTACATGTACGCCCCCTTGTACCAGCGAGACAATTGCAGAACTGCTCTGCAGGGCATACACGGTAAACTACATCCCAGCAAACAAGCTTCTTTGGGGCCCGAATGGGGCCCTTGCGGGCAGCCCACTGTGGGCCCAGATACCGGCGTGAAATGCGGGGCACGTGTGGGCCCCACACTTCGGGACCCAGGTGGGGCCCCAGTGGGACAGCCCACAAGTGTGGGCTGACTGTGGGCAGGCCCACAGTAAGTAGAGTGGACCCCATTGGGGCCAGTTGTGGGCCCACGGTAAACCCTTATAGGGGCCGATGTGGGGCCATTGCGGGCAGCCCACTGTGGGCCCAGATACCGGCGTGAAATGCGGGGCACGTGTGGGCCCCACACTTCAGGACCCAGGTGGGGCCCCAGTGGGACAGCCCACAAGTGTGGGCTGACTGTGGGCAGGCCCACGGTAAGTAGAGTGGGCCCCCATTGGGGCCAGTTGTGGGCCCACAGTGGGCTGCCTGCAATGGCCCCAAATGGGCCCCTATAAGGGTTTGCTGTGGGCCCACAACTGGCTCCAATGGGGTCCACTCTACTTACTGTGGGCCTGCCCACAGTCAGCCCACACTTGTGGGCTGTCCCACTGGGGCCCCACCTGGGTCAAGTGTGGGCTGACTTTGGGCTGGCCCACACAAATTATAGCAGGCTGGATGTGGGCACACTGTGGGTGCAGTTGCAAAGTTTCAGCACACAGAGTAGGTACACCCATATTACTATATGCAGTACAATTGCACTTGTTAGCAGCAATAAATCGAGGGTCATGTTTTTTTCCCCAAATAATTTATTTATATTTAATAATAATTATAATTAATGATAATACAGTTTTAAACGGCAATAACCACAGAAAACAGGGGATTGAAAATTAAAAATCAATCCCCTCAGGGGAAACAGTAGGTATTTCTGCAGTTCTGGCCCTTCCTTGCCGTCCCCATCTCTGTCCCAGGGATTACGGAGCCATGTCTTCATAGAGGCTTCCACATCACATGCAGTGGCTTGACTGCTTTTTGTCACAGCATCTAAGTGAGAAAGGATCAATTGAAATACAAATGTTAAAAACAAAATAAGGGTTGTACTGTTGAGCCATTTCAACCTAAGAAAGTTTTCAACCTGCACTTTGAATGAGGAAACGTCTTCTGATTGTTCCAGGTGCTATTTATAAATGCTTAACTAAGAGAATGACTGAATAGGTCAATGAGAGAGCTGCGGTTTATAATAACATTTAGTTGTAAGTCATTTTGGTTGGTTAATGATGAACTAAGCTTTTACAAAACATTCATAAATGATTAGCAATTGATATACTAACATTTTATGTATGTTTTGTTAATTCTGTTACAAGTCATTTACAAGTGATTAGTAAATGATTAACTTATTTTTTATGAAACATGATTATGCATTTCATAAATGTTTAAGTGATGTTAATTATTGTATGTTTTGTAGATTCAGTTATAAATAATTTACAATTGTTTAGTTAATGATTAACTAATCATTTAGAAAACATTAACATGCATTTAATAAATGTTCAATAAAGGTTTTTATTTTCTCCCTACTTATTAAAATTTAAATTTAAAATTACAAACAACCACCAGCCTGAAAAACATGTTGTATGAAGACTGTTTAAAATACCCCTCCTAATCCTCACAGAATTTGCAAGACAGAACTGATAACACCTGGGCTTATCGATACTGCGGTCTTCCTTAAAAAAAGCTTGTAATTATTTTTTTTGTACTCGTAATGATTTGTCATTACAAGTGCACAGCTATGTGAGTGGTGTTATTAAGAGTGACCACGGTTAATAGATATGAAAGATATTAATAAAAATGATGTTAATTCAGCCAGCGCACATACCTCTATTTGCTTCCTGTTTTCGGGCGAAGCCCACAGTAGTCGATTGTCGAGTTCACGCGCGCGATCATAAGTGAATATCATCTCAAACCTCTGTGTGTTCAACATCTGATTCGGATGAACTATCCATTTGAGCTGATATTCTCAGAACACCACACAGTGGTAGGTTTGAGACGATATAAATGAACTCACGTGTGAGATCGACAATCGACTACTGTGGGCATCGACAGAAAACAGGAAGCAAATAGAGGTATGTGCGCTGGCTGAATTAACATCATTTTTATTAATATCTTTCATATCTACTGCAGTCAGATTGACCGTGGTCACTCTTAATAACACCACTCACATGGCTGTACACTCGTAATGACAAATCAAGGATGTTAAGAGGCTAAAAGCAGGTTTAGACCATGCCCCATTGAAGTCAGCAGGGTGCAAATTTTAAAAAGATGATAACACAGTGTAGGCAACACCAATTTTTGTCTGTACTGACAGCACTCCAAATGTACAAAAAAAATAGCTCAATGTTAAAATTGACCGGAGTTTTCCTTTAATTTGGCCCCAGGGCCCGTTTAATGTTTAATACCGGGTTTTGGTTACTATACCAACGTATGGGTGAGTTCTTATGGATGAAGGCCTGTTGTGTTCGGTCTCTTGGTTTGTGGTAGTGGCAGCTATTGTGAAACTCACCTTTGTCATGTACTGGGTGTGGATGGCATCAAGATCTGGTCCTGAAGAATCACAGGGTCAAATGATATCTCATCTGGTAACAAGAGCATAGTAACTTTAGAAACTCTAATGATATCTTTACCCCCTGATATTGCATTGTGGATTTAAATTCAAACATTTAAAGGCTAAGAATATGAGCCATGAGTAAACTGGCCAGATATCTGTGAAAAATAACTTGCGTGCCTAAAGTTGTCGACCCCCTGAATTCAGCATTAAAAAGTTAAAAGAACTTTAGTATTTATCATTAAAAAAAATTACATGAAAATAAATAAATACCTTAGCGCTGGACAGTATGGTGTCTCATTGGCCAACATAATTAAAAACACACCTAGAGAATATACCAATGACCATGATATCCATGTTATCATAATAGTTTAATTATTATAACTTATGACCATTATAACATTATATTATTTTGCCAGCTATTATTTAGCCTACAGGCTTCTCAAGGACAATATCACTGAAAAAAAACTGGGGTTAATGAGTGTGAGACTTAATTAAAAAGCATAAATCCTACAGACCCCAAACTTTTGAACAGTATGATTGAAGTTTTGCTTACTAGTCGAGTTCATAGCCGTGGAGGTTGTCTTGGGACAGGGCTGTAGCAGGACATCATGGTGATTTTCTAGACTAGAAAATAACATGCAATGTGTCACAGAGCCAACAATGTTACATAGGATTTGCAATAGAACAAAGGGTTTATTACAAGGAATCAAGCTAGAGATGCAATGCAGAAAAGAGAAAAAGAATATATAAAATCTTAACGTAATATATTGTGCAAGAAATGCATATGAAATTATTATCATGAAACAATAATTCCTCCTTTGTTGTGGAGGTTTTTTTCAGTCCCTTCTGAAATCACTTTTATTATCAATCTTTGTAAGTGACGTCACTGATCAACAGTACGTTACAGCAGGCACGTGCAGAGGGGGGGGCGTTGGGTGCTTCAGCACCTGCCCCTTTGCCCCTTGGTGCACAAAGTGCCCTTTTGTCAAAGCAAAATTTCCTCTATTTTTTTTTTTTTTTTTTTTTTGTATTAACATGCCCTTTTGTGAATGCCTTCCTGCCCATGCCCAATCTAAATATTAGTAAAATTTATGAATAATTAAACCCAATTAATAAATAAACCCACGTGATGACCTTTCACCTGACGACGACAACCTCATCATAACGGGACGATTCGCCGCCGCCCGGCCGCCGCCCGCGCATTTTTTTTATTGCCAGAGGATATTTTCAACACTGCGGCAGCTGGTAAGTGGTGTTTCATTCTCAGCAAAGTGATTTTGATGATGTTTATTTACTTATTATTATTTTACAAGATCGATGTGATGTGAAGAGAGCATGCAGATGTTGTTTTGTGTAGAGAGGTAACGTTAAATAACGTGCTGTTTCAGTTTGAGGGAGAAAAGTTTCACAGGCTTCGAAGGATCTGGTTATTTGACAAATGTTATTTGACTAAACTATTATTATATTACAATATTGTTTTTTTAAAAACGTACAGTGCCTTAAAACCAATTATCTTTTTTTTTCGAGTATTTTCCCGTACTCAAAAAAAAAAAAAAAAAAAATCAGAAATTAATTAAAATATATTTTAAATGTAACAAAATATTTTTTTTTCTACAATAGCAACACTGTTTACAACAGCAAGACCAATATAGCCTGTAAACTCAATAATATCTCTCTGGAAATAAATGTAATTTATATATCAATGTCAATATAAAATGAATAATATACCTGACCCTACATCAAAGTGCAGTGTGAAGAAGATGTGACCCTAGTAGATATCAGGAAAAGGTATGAAATGTCCTTTTGTGTTTGTTTTCTGCAGTGCAAAGATGCCTCGCAAAGAAAGGATAAAAAAGCAAAAAATGAAGGAGCTGCGTGAGGCAGCAAAGGGCAGTGGATCCCTTTCCAGCTGGTTCATGAAGAGCACAACAGGTAAGAATAACACATGTAGCCTGTCATTTGTTTTGCAAAGGTGTTCAATTTTAGACAACAACTACTACAACAACAGTAATAATAACATTAATTGCTATATTCCAGTGTATCAGTTGTTTAATGTTTTGTTTTGTATCAATATTTAAGGTGGACTTATTGATTAGGTGCAAGAGTAGTAGTGATGGTTAAAATAATAGATTTATGCTGAAATAGTAAATTGTGCCTTGTTCCTAGATGGACAGAGAGTGGAAAGTAATAGATCAGATGAGGAGATGGAGATAGAGGAAGAAAAAGAGGGAAATGTAAGCGCACAAGTGACAGAAAGAGAGCAGGGAACAGCAAGCCAGGAGACAGAGGCTGGTGAGAAAGAGGGAAATGTAGAGGCACAAGCGACAGAAACAGTGCAGAAAGAAGCAAGCATGGAGAAAGAGGCAAATGTAGAAGCACGAGCGACAGAAACAGTGCAGAAAGAAGCAAGCATGGAGAAAGAGGCAAATGTAGAGGCACACGCGACAGAAACAGTGCAGAAAGAAGCAAGCATGGAGAAAGAGGCAGATGTAGAGGCACGAGCGACAGAAAGAGAGCAGGGAACAGCAAGTCAGGAGAATGAGGCAGATGCCAGAGAGAGGCTATTTTCAAACCTGCTGAAACAACAACAGCCAACTGACCCTGCCCACGTCCTACAATTCAACATTAAATACGATGAGGCCTTTATCCAAATGTGTGACAATATTGGACCCTGCCAACCAATACTGTCATTTCCAAAGAATGTTGAGGGACGGTCATTTCAGAAGAAATGGTATGAGAACAACCCATGGCTGGAATATTCTCCTAGCACTGATGCCATGTTTTGCTTCAGCTGCCGTCTTTTTTTAAATGATGAAAAATACAAGTGTCACACTAACTGGAAAAGTGTTGGATTAAATCGCTGGAGGAAGGCTTTAGAAAAAATTAAAGAGCATTGTGCATCAGAGGCTCACATGTGTGGTATGGTGAGGTGGAACTCGTTCAAGAAAAAATTACTGGAGTCAGCATTTGAAGTGGGTGACCTTGAGTCGCAAGCTGCAAAAGACAAAGAGAGGGAAAGGAACAGAGAAGTGTTGTCTCGACTGATTGCCATTACTCTTTTCCTGGCAAGACAGGGCATGTCTTTCAGGGGAGATGATGAGACTTCATCAAGCCAAAATCGAGGGAATTTCTTAGAGTTAGTGGAGTTATTCAGCAAGTATGACAGTGTAATTAAATTACACCTTGATGCCGTAAAAGAGAGCCAACGAACCCAAAAAAGACCTCTTGTCTCGCTCCTCTCGAACAGAACCCAGAATGACTTAATCAAAGCTTTGGGCATATCAGTAAAACGTGTCATCAGAGAAGAAATTCAAGAGAGCAAAATCTTTTCGATACTCCTGGATGAAACGACAGATGTGTCCCACACTGAACAGGTTTCATTTGTTGTGAGATATGTACACAACATGAAAATAAAGGAGCGATTCATTCAGGTTTGCAATGTGCGTTCAACAAGCGGAGATTCTCTTGAAAACCTTGTGATGGCTCTACTGGAAGAAAATGACCTCAAAATAGAAAACATCCGAGGTCAAGGTTATGATGGGGCTGCGAACATGAGTGGGCACTATAAGGGACTGCAATCCAGAATCCTAAAGCAAAACCCAAAGGCTTTGTATGTGCACTGTCAGGCACACTGCCTTAATCTGGTATTGGTAGAAAGTGCAAAGTCAAACATCTGTTTTGTCAACTTTTTCAATCTAGTTGAAAAACTTTACACTTTTATATCCAACTCATCAAAACGGCACTCTGCATTTATTGAAATGCAGAAGAGGAAGCACCCCGATCAGCGTCCACTGGAGCTGAAGAAACTCTCAGATACTCGGTGGGCCTGTAGAGAGAGTGCACTTAAAACTCTGATGAAGGTCCTCCCATCTGTCATGCAGTTCCTTGAGGAAATGACACAGCAAGATCCCCCAGACTCCTCAGCTGGTGATGCAATGATCCTTTTAAAAAGCATCAATTTTGAGTTCTTCTTGTGTCTGGAGATGACCTGTCCAATCTTCCAGGTGACTGCAGTTGCATCTGATGCATTGCAGCAGAAAGACATGGACCTGGCTGCAGCATACAGCATTGTTGATGGAGTTTTAAAGAGGCTGGCCTACAGCAGAACAGAAGAAGAGTTTGAGAAGTTGTATAAACAGGCTGCAGAGAAGGCGGCATCAGTGGGCCTGGATCCTCCATCTGAGGTCCCTGGTCAAGCTAGGAGGAGGAAAGTGCCAGAGAAGTTCAAGTTTGCTGCCACATCAGCTACGACTGACCATGCTTTCCCAACTTTGCTGGAGTACTACCGTGTTAAAGTGTATTACGTTTTTGTGGACACGATGATACAGGAGCTTCAGAGACGCTTTAAAGGAGGAGATGATTCCAAATGGGAAATCTTGCATGCCTTCCATTGCCTGGCAGTCCCAGAGAACTGGAAAACAGCTAGCATTCCAACAGCAGCATTCCAGGCTGTGAAGAAACTGTGCCAGTTTTATAACATTGAAGATGAAGACAAATTGCAGACCGAATTGAAGGTCTTCCATACATCATACACATGCCCACCACCAGTCAATGTGTCATCTATTCTTTCAGTGGTCAAGGAAAACGTCTCGGGTTATGACTATAACCCTTGTTCCCTGAGAAGGGAACGAGACACTGCGTCGATAAAATCGACTCTTTGGGGACGCTCCCTAAGCGTGCGCCTCTGAAGTATGAATGAAACTAATCCAATCCTGATTGGTGTTGCGTCGTGACGTAACATGTGACGGCATACCCGGAAGTATAAAAGTGACGCTGTCACAACACACACTAGCCTCGCGATGAAGCAAGACGCTCAAGGGTCTGAAAAGGGGGCGTGGCAACACGACGCAGTGTCTCGTTCCCTTCTCAGGGAACAAGGGTTATAGTCATAACCCGAGACGTTCCCTATCGAGGGAACTCAACACTGCGTCGATAAAATCGACTCTTTGGGGAACGAGTACCCACTAGGCCACGCACCGAACAGACCCGCCCCAGAGTGAAACTGATTAGGCACTCAGCAAGGGCCGAGTACGTGTGCACCGGGCGTACTGGGAAGGCTGAGACTGTAAAACCTGATGAAAGTATGCGGGGTAGCCCAGCCGGCTGCCTCACAAATCTCCTGCAGAGGTACTCCCGACAGAAGGGCCCTAGAGGAAGCCATGCCTCTAGTCGAGTGAGCCCTTAAGGCCAAAGGTGAAGGAACCCCACGTACCTTGTAAGCCTCAGTAATAGCCTGGACAATCCAGTTACTTATAGTTTGTTTGGTCGCCGGGAGCCCCCTCTTAGGTGACCCAAAGCATACTAACAACTGGTCAGATCTTCTCCAAGAAGCAGACTTTTCCAAGTATACACTCAAAGCTCTGACGGGGCAGAGCAAGTGAAGCCTCTCTTCTCCCGCCGACACATGAGGTGGAGGATGGAATGCCTGAAGGACTACAGAGCGAGCCGTACTCGAAGGAACTTTAGGCACGTAGCCCGGACTCGGGTGCAAAAAGGCCTTTACTTTGCCAGGGGCAAACTCCAAGCAAGCTGGCGTTACCGCCAGGGCCTGGAGATCTCCCACCCTCTTAAGAGAGGTAATCGCTAAGAGAAAGACCATTTTCAACGTTAAGTCCTTAGGCGAAGCCGACTCTAAAGGTTCGAAGGGAGCGAGGGACAACCCTTCCAGAACTATTGCCAGATCCCAGGCAGGCACCCTGGACCTGATCGCCGGCCTCATCCTCCAAGCACCACGGAGAAACCTAATGACCAACTGGTGCCTCCCCAGAGGTCCACCATCTACTGGCGCGTGGAAAGCCGAAACGGCAGCCACGTACACCTTAAGAGTGGACGGGGAGAGACCCGCAGAGAAACGATCCTGAAGGAATTCCAGAACTGAAGCCACTGGGCAGTTTACTGGATCCAACCTTCGTTCTCCACACCAAGTGTGAAACACCTTCCACTTGAGGCCATATAATCTCCTGGTAGATGGGGCCCTAGAGCTAAGTATGGTTTCAACCACCTCAGCTGATAAGCCAGCATTTAGGTACTGAACCCCCTCAGAGGCCAGACCCACAGCTTCCACAACTCTGGGCGAGGGTGGAAGATTGTGCCCTCCGCCTGAGACAATAGATCCCTCCTCAGAGGAATCGGCCATGGCGGAGCTATGAGGAGTGATATTATATCCGAGAACCATACTCGTGTCGGCCATCTCGGGGCAACCAGAAGTAGACTGATGCCCTCTTGACGGACCCTCTCCAGGACCCCTGGGAGCAGAGCGATCGGGGGGAAAGCATACAGGCGAAGCCTCGGCCAAGCCTGTACCATGGCATCCAACCCCAGTGGGGCTGGATGTGAGAGGGAGAACCAAAGTGGACAGTGGGACGTCTCTCGAGACGCAAACAGATCCACTTCCATCGGTCCGAACCTCTCCCATATCGACTTCACCACATCCGGATGAAGTCTCCATTCCCCGGGCCTCAGCCCCTGCCTCGACAGGATGTCTGCTCCCCGATTCTGAACCCCTGGGATATACATTGCCCTTATTGACAATATCTTTCCCTGGGACCAAAGGATAATCTGATGCGCCAGTTTGCACAGAGGGCGCGATCTGAGTCCCCCCTGTCGGTTCAGATAGGCCACCACTGACGTATTGTCTGTCCGTATAAGGACGTGGCGACCCTCGATGTCTGGGAGGAAGCTCCTCAAAGCCTTGAATACCGCCATCATCTCCAGGCAATTTATATGCCAAGTGCGATGATGGTCCTGCCACAGACCCCTGGTAAAGCGGCCGTCCATGACCGCGCCCCAGCCCGTAAGGGAGGCGTCTGTCGAAACGGTTTCCCGGCGACATGACACCCCCAACACTGGCCCTTGGGATAGGAACCAAGGCTTCTTCCATATTTGCAGAGACTGAAGGCACTTGCGCGTTACTCTGATCATACGGAACGGATTTCCTTTGGGTGAGAACCCCTTGGTCTTCAACCACCACTGGAGGGGCCTCATGTGAAGGAGGCCCAGAGGAATAATGTTGGATGCCGCTGCCATGAGGCCCAGCATCCTTTGAAAGTGTTTCACAGTGACGGCCTGACCTAGCCTCACCCTGGACACCATCGCCAGAATTGACTCGATACGTGCGGGAGACATACGTGCCTGCATTGTAATCGAGTTCCACACGACTCCCAAAAAGGTCGTGCCCTGGGACGGTTCTAGCACACTCTTCTTCAAATTGAGTCTTAACCCCAATTTTTGAATATGGCCAAGAACGACATCTCGATGCCGAACTGCCATCTCCCGAGACTGGGCCAAAATAAGCCAGTCGTCGAGATAATTCAATACGCGAATCCCCTGAAGTCTCAGTGGAGCAAGGGCCACGTCCATACACTTGGTAAATGTGCGGGGAGAGAGTGCTAGGCCGAACGGAAGAACCCGATATTGGTATGCTTCGCCCCCGAAAGCGAACCTCAGGTACCTCCTGTGACAAGGAAGGATGGAGATGTGAAAATAGGCGTCTTTCAGATCTATCGTGACAAACCAGTCCTCGGATCTGATTTGACTCACGATTGTTGGAATGGTCAACATTCTGAATTTGAACCTTCTCAGAGACCGGTTCAACACCCTGAGATCCAAAATTGGCCTTAACCCCCCATCCTTCTTTGGAACTATAAAGTACCGGCTGTAAAACCCGGACTCCCTGTCTACCGGAAGAACACATTCTATGGCTCCTTTCGACAGCAGAGTCTGTACTTCTTGTTCCAACACCTGAGCCTGCTCTGGGACCACCGCAGTGAGCACCACCCCAGAGAACTTGGGGGGGCGGTGCGCGAACTGCAGTCTGTACCCAACTCGTATTATCTGCAGGACCCATGGAGATATGTTGGGAAGATGATACCATCCCTCTACAAAATCTGCTAAGGGTACCAGCCTCTCGAGGCTGGCCTCTGGTGTCTTTTCGCTGGAAATTGATGCGGCCCGAAGCGCTGTTAACGGCGGACCTGCATCTTTTCCTAGAGGGCCCCGTTGTGAGAACAACCTCGGTTGTCTCACTGCGGAGGGGGCAGCCCTCTGAAGTCCTGCCTTGGCTAGGACCTCTTTTCCGAAGTCCTCTTAGCCTGAATGACGTCCCTCAGGTCGCCCCTCTGGCTGGAGGACTTCGGTTTTTGGGAGCGTTTCCTCTGTTGCCAAGACCCCGGAGGGGGGGCTCTAGAGGAAACGCTCTCCTTCTGCTCTGCCCTGTGGGAGGAGCTGGCTGATGGCTGGGGCTGATTGCTTTGCCCCCCCCTACTAGATTTGGCCTTCGCTTTCCGGGGGAGGTACTGCTGGAACGCCGCAGATTGTTTTCTCGACTCCTGAAACCTGTCGACAACCGAATTAACGGCGTCGCCGAACAGGCCAGAAGCCGAAAGCGGCGCATCCAGCAGGAAGGACCTATCCTTTTCTTTAATACCGGATAAGTTCAGCCACAGATGCCTCTCCGTGGCCACCATGGCCGCCATAGAGCGGCCAATAGCGCTGGCCGCTTCCCTAGTGGCCCGGAGAGACAAATCTGCGGCCTTCCTCAACTCCGCGACATCTTCAGGAGTAGGCCCCTCCCCCTCATCCAAATCTTTCAGGAGGTCGGCCTGGTATGCCTGCAAAATCGCCATTGAGTGCAGACACGAACCAGCCCGACCCGCCGCCATGTAAGCCCTGCCCACCAATGCAGATGTCTCTCTGCAGGGCTTACTAGGCAACACCGGGGTCTTTAGGGAAGACGCCGATTCGGGAGAGAGATAGCTCGCTAAAGCCTCCTCCACCTTCGGCATCTTCCCATATCCCATATCTCGAGCCCCCATAACATTGCTGTAATCTATTACATTGGGACTCGAAATACGGGACGAATGCGGTCTTTCCCACGTTCTCGAGATCTCTTTATGGAGATCAGGGAAAAACGGCAGACCCCGGCGGTGAGGCTGTGACCTGCGCTGCAGGTAACGCTCGTCCATTTTACTGGTGACTTGCGTTTCCTGCTCATGTTGTGGCCAGCTGATGTTTAGTCTGGCCACAGCGCGTGTCACAACCTCCACCAGCTCCTCATAACCCAGGCCGCGTGATGGCGTGCTGAGATCACGGTCGTCCGCATCGATGCTGAGCACGTCCCCTTCCTCAGAAGTAGACAGCTCAAGCACCGGGACCTGATCGCGGGTAGGAGAAACCGCAGCGCGGGCTCCCACACCACTCTCAGAGGCTGCGGGACCAGCCGATGGCGAGCGAGAAAATGCCTCAGCATTCTCACTCTCCTCCGCCAGATCCCGCTGCGAACCCCAGGATCTCAGTCGCCGCATCGCCTCGACATATGCGGGACCGGAACCCTGGGGAACGCGAGCCTGACCGTGCTCGTCAAAGCACGCCAGCCGGGAGCGCAGCACTCTAATAGGCAAAGCCTCACACATTTCACAAGCAGCCCCCTCGAGAGCTGCCCGTGCGTGCTGCACTCCCAAACAATACACACATAGAGAGTGTGCGTCCCCACCCGTGATGAAACGAGGGCAGGGATGCACACACCTCTTGAATTGTTCACTGGCCATACTTTCTTTCAATAATAAGACAAACAACACCAAATAAGACAGACAGTTTCAACATAAAGCGCTTGCTGAAGAGCGAAAGCTAGTGTGTGTTGTGACAGCGTCACTTTTATACTTCCGGGTATGCCGTCACATGTTACGTCACGACGCAACACCAATCAGGATTGGATTAGTTTCATTCATACTTCAGAGGCGCACGCTTAGGGAGCGTCCCCAAAGAGTCGATTTTATCGACGCAGTGTTGAGTTCCCTCGATAGGGAACAATGCACATCTAGTTTTCCCCAACATGACTCAGCTGATGAAGACATATGGCACACTTCCAGTGTCCACAGCAACTGTGGAACGTTCCTTCTCTAAACTGAAGATGGTGAAAACCAAACTTCGCAGCCTTTGCAAAGAGGAGAGATTGTCTGACCTTCTTTTGTTGGCCATTGAAAAGGACATTCCAATAAATGACAATGATGTCATTAACATTTTTAGGGACATGTCCAACAGGAAACTTCTGTTATAAGTGCCTACAACCACTTCTCCTCCATTTATTGGTAAGTTTAAGGCTACACTGTGATTTTTAGTAGGTGCCAACAGAATGAACTCACATGCACACATTTTAGTTTCTTTATTTATATTTTTGATTAGACATAATCAAAATCCAACTACATCTCATAGTCACAATGCTATCTGAAATCATGATCCCAGTATTGTATACTGTAGATACACAAACACACACACCTCTGTCTATATAGATTTTTCTCATCCCCCAATTAATGTTTGTTTGTTTTTTTTCTCAGATAATTTTACTTTTTTTTTAAAATCTGGTCTCTTATTTTCTCTACCTGCAGCTCTTGGTGTGCAGCAGCCAGTTGGGAGCATCTCCCTGAGTCCCTCTTATTTTCTTGGAGCAGTCAGCCTTGGCAGGTCAGTGAGCAACTTCCAAACACTGTTAGCAATATTTACATATTGTCATGGTCACATAACAATAGTTTAATCAGCTAATATGTCTCCAATATGTTTGTTGTTTTAATGTCTACAGTCTACCGTCAACTCCATCAGCTGCAGCAGTGGCAACAACAACAGCAAAAGCAGCATACTTTTGCTGTATTTTTTTCTGTTTAATGTAAATATTAATGTAACTTGTATTTTTGTAATTCAGTTTTTGCCTTCAAAATAGTCACAAAATAGCCACAAATGCTGACATGGCATTGAATAAAACTATATTGAACTGAACGAAACATGGGCCACGTTGATTTTACTATAACATTTTCTATAGTTTTTACTATAACAGCTGTTCTTTATTATTCTGTAGAACAGAGAAGAAAAAGTCATCAGGTTGGGACAACTTAAGACATTTCAGTTTCTAATCCCAGAGTTATTATTAGGTGGACAGAATTTAAAACTTAAAATGGTCTTTTCTATTCTGTTTTTTTTCTTTTTTTCAAAACTGCATCACAGCATTTGCTGCCATATCAATACATATTCTTCCGCATCGATACGAGAATCAGCAATGAATATTCACAATATATTGCTGTATTGATATTTTGAGCAGCGCTATTTAAAGTCTTGTTCCATGTGCCCCTTTTTATACTTTGAGCACCTGCCCCTCCAAAGGTCTCTGCACGGCCCTGCGTTACAGTGTGAATTCTTTCAGGCTAGCTAGCAATTAGCTAATTTCCAATAACCCATTGACAAATTACCAGCAAAACAAAAACTGTAATCAACACAAAGATGTGGTTAAAACCCCAAACTTATGTAAAACAAGAGCTAACGTTAACTTAACTTAACGTTTAACGTTACATATTCTGAAAACAGTTGAGATGCTAACGGACTTTTTCGAAGACTCAAAACCTTTTCTACAAAGTAAATATTCAACAGAAGCGTATCAATTATACGTAAGAAAGGTGTCAGGAACGTTTGTATGTATTATTTGTGTGATTTTGTTAACCAAACTTACCTGAAAGCAGTGGAAAAACAGGGAGACGCTATTTTTTGCTGTTTGTCAGTTATAGAGGTTTCCTCGTTTCCATGGTTTCCATCTGCTCGCGTGCGCTCCTGTCTTTGAATCGGACAACTTTGAATGCGACTCGCACGCGCACGCGCGTTGAAATCATATCAATTCAAAAGGCACGCAGCATTTAAACATCTAGAATTATAACATGTAACAATTTAAAATATCATTCATTTTATATCATGAATTTAAAAATCATTATGTAGTTCTATGACCAATGTAATATTATTTTTTTCATTAGAATATGAAAGCACTAAAATGCTTTATATAAATGAAAGTTGGTAATGAAATTACGTCCAGTGACGTCGCAGTTTCGTTTGTGTCTGATTGGGCTCAGTCGTTACATCAGTGATGTAGGCCCATTTATTAGTAGCAATAATATATGTTATATATCAATAGTATAAATAATATAATATTATGATAAATATCCATCACTGATGAATACCAAAACATATCTGTAAACCATTGTATTGTTTTTATTGTGACAAATAAGTTAATTTTATTTAATAAATATGGTAACACTTTCTGTGCAGTCCATACTTATAATGAATTATAGCACCATTTCTACTTATTTATGAGCAATATTACAATTCTATAAATATATTTATAAAGACTCATTAAGACCTACCGCATTACAATATATAGTTACATCTATATTTTTTTTATAATTCCTTATAAGTCAAAAATTTGTTTTTAAATGCACATGCTCATAATCCATTATATGCAGTTTTAGTTAATTATGGACTGACATTTCACAGGATCGTTAAATAGTTTGATTAAGCTTCTAATATTAAACCTTCTAATGTTAAAACATTTGACTGTTAAACAACTTAACTTTGCATGGGCTAACTGCCTGGGGCCCCATGTGGGTTTTCTGTGGGCAAACCCACAGTGGGTTGCCAACAGTAAACCCTCATGGGGGCCCCATAGTGAAAAACAGCTGTGGGCCCCGTATGGGCTAACCCACTGGGGGCCTGTGTGGGTTTTCTGTGGGCAAACCCACAGTGGGTTGCCCACAGTAAACCCTCATGGGGGCCCAAATGGGCAAATCTGCTATGGGCCCCGCATGGGCTAACCCACTGCGAGCCCGTGTGGGTTTTCTGTGGGCAAACCCACAGTGGGTTGCCCACAGTAAACCCTCATGGGGGCCCAAATGGGCAAAACTGCTATGGGCCCCGCATGGGCTAACCCACTGCGAGCCCGTGTGGGTTTTCTGTGGGCAAACCCACAGTGGGTTGCCCACAGTAAACCCTCATGGGGGCCCAAATGGGCAAAACTGCTATGGGCCCCGCATGGGCTAACCCACTGCGAGCCCGTGTGGGTTTTCTGTGGGCAAACCCACAGTGGGTTGCCCACAGTAAACCCTCATGGGGGCCCAAATGGGCAAATCTGCTATGGGCCCCGCATGGGCTAACCCACTGGGGGCCCTTGTGGGTTTTCTGTGGGCAAACCCACAGTGGGTTGCCCACAGTAAACCCTCATGGGGGCCCAAATGGGCAAAACTGCTATGGGCCCCACATGGGCTAACCCACTAGGGGCCCTTGAGGGGTTTCTGTGGGAAAGCCCACTGTGGGCTTGCCCTCAGCAAGCCCACATGGGGCCCCAAAGGGTTTGCCCTTGCCCACACTGTCCCACAGAAAACCCACACTTACCCACAGTGGGCCCGCACTGGCATGTTTGCTGGGATGTTGATTATTTTCTGATGGAACATTGTATACGTATGTTTCTGTTGAAGCTGCAGTAACTGCTGTGTCCCAACCATTGTCTAGCATCCTCTAAGCAGACTTCTTTATTTCTTCCATTTTACATTCCAGAGGGTTATAGATCCTCCCAGCAGACTGCAAATCCTGTATTATGTTGAAATACCTGCCAGTCTTGTTCAGTAGCACATCAATCAAATGATCCAATCTACGATTCCGGACGCCACAGAGGAATTGGTATTTTAAACGGTGGAAGAAGCTATAACGTAAATGAAAGATGAGAGATCAGTATGTTGAATGAGGAGCAGCAACAGGTTTGAAAAAATACAATGTACTCTTAAACAAATTAAAAAATATGCAAAACACCATGCTAGCTTTCAGTTAGCCCACTAATAAATGAGGTGAACATGCATAAAAACATATACCGTTCTATTAGATTGTTTGTTTCTGAGTCTCCATGCTTATAACATCTTCCGAAGTTAGACCACAGATGTCCAATTGGCTCCCAGTGGTTCCTAAAGTACTTGCAGACATCTTTTAAGTTCTTAAACTGGCAGTGAAACGTCTCAGCTTTTTTCTTGAATTCATGTTCCTGTAAAAATGGACAAGGAAAATTATGTTGTTTTGTGTTATTAGTGTAAGAACTGAATTTATAGGTTATAAAGGTAATCCTTGACATAGACCTCAATCCTAGTGTGTGCAGTTAGTGTACTGAGAATGTCATGTTCTTGATACATTTTTCTAAAGCCATTTAGGCCTATATGAATGATAATAGCATAAACAAACATATTGATTCTACTTGCAGTAAATAAAACAATGATCCACCTCAAAGTATAGGCTGAAATAATTCTTACTTTTGTAAACTTTTGAACGGGGTCATTATCATAAATTTAGCAATTATTTTCTGTTGATGACTATATATAAATATCTGTTAAGTGAAATATCTCATTCAGGACAGAACTAAAATAAAAAATGTATGATCCCTCTTATTCTGTTATATAAGATACCCCATTCAATCTCGGAATTAAACTTCGAAGGCGGTAATATCGTCCACCTTGCACGAAAACTGGCCAAAAAGCTCACAGGATTTTATGGTCCAGAGGTCACAAATAAAGTTGCAAATCTTTTATCCTATTTTTTTTTTTATTTCTTTTTGGTTTTCTTGGATGTACTTTCTGCAAGATGTTTATTCATCTGTTTGCGGACTACTGCTTCCATTTTTTTCTTCTCTTATTCTGTTAAAATAATAACATTTTGTAGATACTGACCACATACATTGCTTGCTACCATTGAGAAAAAAACTAAAACACTACAACCTATAATTAATCTATAAAACAAATGAAAAGTAACACACCGTGGAACAGGATTTCAGCTCCGACATTAACTGCATGATGTGTGCTCTTGAATCTGCATTTTCAGGTCCACTCACTCCAGATTCAGATCTTGACAGCCAACGAGTTACTGCCTTCGTGTAATAAATAGTGGGGAAATATAAAATAATGTAAACTGGTGAGACATTCAAATAGTCTAATGCATTTGACTAGTATTATTGTGATCAATTGATGGCAACAATTGTCTACAGTTAAAGTGAACTCAAACCACATTAAAAATGTAATTATGTTATTGCTTTAGAAATCCCATATGTTTATAATTCCAACAATACATTAAAATGACATGGCAAAAAAAAAAAATACCAGTTTACAATATCAAGTGGCATTAACAGGCTGTTTTGAAAATGTAACTGTTTTTGATTGAAATTTTAGCACAACAATAATAGATTTATAATGCAAAATGAGAAAAATCAAAGCAGCCTCCATTCAAACTTAACTTAGTACTTACTTGGGTTACATGGTACCAACAAACGAGAACATGTGACTCGTTGAATACCTTTCGGATAGCATTGATTTCAGCCTGGTCTTTATCAACCATAAAGCACCTAATGAAAATAAGGTAACACTTTACAATAAGGTTCATTAGTTAACATGGAGATAACACCTAGGCTAATCAGAGAATGCAGTTACGAAATCAATACAAGTTTGTTCTGGTTCATTAAAGAAACAAAAAATGAAGTTGAATTAATAAACTGAATAATGAACCTGAAATAAAGACATGCATAAAAAGTTTAATCTTAAGGAACTGTGTACCAATACGTTATATAATAATATTCATTTAATTTGTTTACTAGTATATCTGTTTGTATTACCTGGTTTCAGCTTTTCCAGTGCCAACTGAAGCGTTGCCTGCTTTTCATTTCCCAAGATGATATAGTCAATGGGTATGCCATGACCATGACTGTCCCTGACAACTAATGTAAATAAAGGAAAGCCATACTGGTTGACGCCATGTGTTGCATCCATAAAAACAATATCTCTTCCATATTCTTGAAGGTTGTCTCTCATGGATGGTGTTTGTAGAACTATGACAAGATCTGTTTGAGGACTGTAAGGTTGATAAAAAATAACACTGTCTCTGAAAGCACCCTCAAGAAGTTGTGTTGTACTATTGGCATCATCTTTGTGTTGCTGATTTTTTTGCATCATACATGTCCGAACATTTTCAATGTCTTTTGGGGTAAAAAAACATGCTCGGTTGTTGAGATCAGTATGCCCTTGTTCCTTTGACCATTCGTGAGATTTTAAGAGAATTGTACCTGGCTTAACACCAAGAGATATTAAATCTTGAATATGTTTGACTAGCTCTGGACTAATTTTTTCTGAGTGACCCTCAGAAGAACTTGTTGGATCATGTCTGAATGAATCCTGTAAATCCTTTCAATTATAACAAGTTTGCTGAGCCAGTCTGTCCTCTTTTTAAAGGAAACATAGGCTTTACATCCTTTGGCCCTTCGACTTGGGGGTGTGCATGTTCCAGAGCGTTTGCATGTAAACAAGAAATATCAATTTTTCTGATTTTCGAGACTTGCAGAATTCACACTCCTGAAGTTGGCATCTTTGGACGCGTTTATGGTAGAGAGCCTTTCTCGAATAAATTCAAAAGTATCCAAATCCTTTTCTAAAACATGGATTGTTATATCTGTCTCTTTTTTGTTTCCTTTAAATCTCTCCTCTTTGTATACAGATGTCTTTATAAATTCCTCCATATTTGATGTACAACCTAAAAAGAAAAGACAAAAGATTAGGCTAAAAACATAAATAATGTAAAGACCTAAAAATCCATGATAATCTTATGAGTACTGTAGACTAATTGTTTAAACATTGCCGTAAAAACCAAGATTTTACAAACAAGTTAACATATTCATATGATGGTCTAAGGACAACATCGTGTAAAGAATAAATCAGAGACGACTTGAGGTCGACATATTCATATAATGGTCTGAGGACAACATCATGAAACAGAATACTGTAAATCAGAGATGACTAGAGGTTAACATTTTCATATGATGGTCTGAGGACAACATCATGAAACAGAATACTGTAAATCAGAGATGACTAGAGGTTAACATTTTCATATGATGGTCTGAGGACAACATCATGTAACAGAATAAATCAGAGACGACTTGAGGTCGACATATTTACATGATGGTCTGAGGACAACATCGTGTAACAGAATAAATCAGAGACGACTTGAGGTCAACATATTTATATGATGGTCTGAGGACAACATCGTGTAACAGAATAAATCAGAGACGACGTGAGGTCAACATATTTATATGATGGTCTGAGGACAACATCGTGTAACAGAATAAATCAGAGACGACTTGAGGTCAACATATTTATATGATGGTCTGAGGACAACATCATGTAACAGAATAAATCAGAGACGACTTGAGGTCGACATAATTATATGATGGTCTGAGGACAACATCATGTAACAGAATAAATCAGAGACGACTTGAGGTCGACATATTTATATGATGGTCTGAGAACAACATCATGTAACAGAATAAATCAGAGATGACTTGAGGTCAACATATTTATATGATGGTCTGAGGACAACATCATGTAACAGAATAAATCAGAGATGACTTGAGGTCAATGTCACCGGGTGAACCAACTAGGAACCAAAAAAATATTGACTCGTTTCCAGGGGGAAGAAGTGCCGGTGTAACACCGGGCCGGCTTTTGGTAAACATATCTGACTATAATGAGCGCCAGCTGAAGCCAATGAGCAGCGCTTCATTGAATCTCATGCCGGGAGGGAAGAATATAAAGAGAGAGGCTTGAAGCATAGGAGGTGAGCTTTTGCAATGGGAGAACTTCACACAAGTGCTCGAGGGGATTAGAGCAGTGACAGCGGGCGGCGGCGGCGGCGGCGGCGGCGGCGGCGGCAGCAGCAGCAGCAGCAGCAGCAGGATAAGGCTGGTTCCTTGTTCATGTCCGTGAGATCATTTGTCTTTGGATCATCCATCCTATGAAGAGAAGAGAGGCGAGTTGTTTTAATCACTGTGATGGTAGAGTGAGTTGCAGTGTCTGAAAGAGTGAAACAAACACGTGTGAAGATTTCCAAGAGTGATTTATGCACGAGTGTGGTGAGATCAAACAAATGTGTTCTCTCTGAGTCTCTGATGGATGAGATCGACCCATAACCTTAAGAGTTTTTTTCTGATCTGCTCTCCTGCCTGTGTTGAAGTAAAACAGAGCTGCTGAATCGAGTATTTCCCCCAGCTGTCATCCAGTCGTGTGAGTACAACACACTGAGTTAATAGTGACCTCCTCATCTGTCCCCTGCCTGTGTTGAAGTAAAACAGAGCTGCTGAATCGAGTATTTCCCCCAGCTGTCATCCAGTCGTGTGAGTACAACACACAGAGTTAATAGTGACCTCCTCATCTGTCCCCTGCCTGTGTTGAAGTAAAACAGAGCTGCTGAATCGAGTATCTCCTCCTGTTGTCATCCAGTCGTGTGAGTACAACACACCGAGTTAATAGTGACATCCTCATCTGTCTTCCTGCTTGTGTTGAAGTAAAACAGAGCTGCTGAATCGAGTATCTCCTCCTGCTGTCATCCAGTCGTGTGAGTACAACACACCGAGTTAATAGTGACATCCTCATCTGTCCTCCTGCCTGTGTTGAAGTAAAACAGAGCTGCTGAACTGAGTATCTCCTCCTGTTGCCATCCAGTCGTGTGAGTACAACACACCGAGTTAATAGTGACATCCTCATCTGTCTTCCTGCTTGTGTTGAAGTAAAACAGAGCTGCTGAATCGAGTATCTCCTCCTGCTGTCATCCAGTCGTGTGAGTACAACACACCGAGTTAATAGTGACATCCTCATCTGTCCTCCTGTCTGTGTTAAAGTAAAACAGAGCTGCTGAACTGAGTATCTCCTCCTGCTGTCATCCAGTCGTGTGAGTACAACACACAGAGTTAATAGTGACCTCTTCATCTGTCCTCCTGCCGGTGTTAAGTAAAACAGAGCTGCTGAACTGAGTATCTCCTCCCGCTGTCATCCAGTCGTGTGAGTACAACACACCGAGTTAATAGTGACATCCTCATCTGTCCTCCTGTCTGTGTTGAAGTAAAACAGAGCCGCTGAACTGAGTATCTCCTCCTGCTGTCATCCAATCGTGTGAGTACAACACACAGAGATAATAGTGACATCCTCATCTGCTCTCCTGCCTGTGTTGAAGTAAAACAGAGCTGCTGAACTGAGTATCTCCTCCTGCCGGCATCCAGTCGTGTGAGTACGACACACAGAGTTAATAGTGACATCCTCATCTGTCCTCCTGTCTGTGTTAAAGTAAAACAGAGCTGCTGAACTGAGTATCTCCTCCTGCTGTCATCCAGTCGTGTGAGTACAACACACAGAGTTAATAGTGACCCCTTCATCTGTCCTCCTTCCTGTGTTGAAGTAAAACAGAGCTGCTGAACTGAGTATCTCCTCCTGCTGTCATCCAGTCGTGTGAGTACAACACACCGAGTTAATAGTGACATCCTCATCTGTCTTCCTGCTTGTGTTGAAGTAAAACAGAGCCACTGAACTGAGTATCTCCTCCTGCTGTCATCCAGTCGTGTGAGTACAACACACAGAGTTAATAGTGACATCCTCATCTGCTCTCCTGCCTGTGTTGAAGTAAAACAGAGCTGCTGAACTGAGTATCTCCTCCTGCTGGCATCCAGTCGTGTGAGTACAACACACAGAGTTAACATTGACATCCTCATCTGCTCTTCTGCCTGTGTTGAAGTAAAACAGAGCTGCTGAATCGAGTATCTCCTCCTGCTGTCATCCAGTCGTCCTATGCAGCGAGCCTGACGACGAGAGAAGTCACTGTCAGTCCCACGAGCCTATGCAACGAGCCTGACGACGAGAGCAGTCACTGTCAGTCCCACGAGCCTATGCAACGAGCCTGACGACGAGAGAAGTCACTGTCAGTCCTACGAGCCTATGCAACGAGTTTGACAACGAGAGAAGTCACTGTCAGTCCCACGAGCCTATGCAACGAGCCTGACGACGAGAGAAGTCACTGTCAGTCCCACGAGCCTATGCAACGAGCCTGACGACGAGAGAAGTCACTGTCAGTCCTACGAGCCTATGCAACGAGTTTGACGACGAGAGAAGTCACTGTCAGTCCCACGAGCCTATGCAACGAGCCTGATGACGAGAGAAGTCACTGTCAGTCCTACGAGCCTATGCAACGAGCCTGACGACGAGAGAAGTCAATGTCTGTCCTACGAGCCTATGCAACGAGTCTGACGACGAGAGAAGTCACTGTCAGTCCCACGAGCCTATGCAACGAGCCTGACGACGAGAGAAGTCACTGTCAGTCCTACGAGCCTATGCAACAAGTTTGACGACGAGAGAAGTCACTGTTTGTCCTACGAGCCTATGCAACGAGCCTGACAACGAGAAGAGTCACTGCCTGTCCCTACTTTTATTCTTTTTTTTAAACTTAATAAAAAGTTACCCTTGAACCCACTTCTGTCGTCTGCCTCTTGGTGTCCTCTGGTGACTGCTCCTCCGGAGTGTGGTAGATTACCCTTGGTCTTGACCCCGGTGACATAACTTTTGGCGCAGTCGGCAGGGTTATCACTCGGAGTTGAGCGGCCAGAGGACCCAGGATGGCGGACGAGGATTTGCCGGCCGTCCGTCAGCCAATGGCGTCTATATTTATGGGAGCCCCGTGGGCTCCGAGGTACAGTGGGCCTGGCTCAGAGTTAAGCCTGACAGACTGGAAGACGCAAGTGGAGTATCTAGCCGGGCTGCAAGGGCTCCGAGAAGCCCAGAGGATACAATTTGTGTTAAATTCGCTCGAGGGGAGGCGAAGAGAGAAATACGAGCAGCACCTGAAGCCGTCCGAGCCACTACACAAGCAATCTTCGAGTTTTTATCCAAACAGTATGGTGATTCCACTCCAGTGGCAGTGTTGCGGGCTCAGTTTTTTAACTGTAAGCAGGGACCTGGGCAGACTCTGCGAGCGTTCGCTTTGCGACTACGGGAACAGTTCTCCAGGTTGAAGAGTCGGGAGCATCATGGACTAGGAAATGAAGAGACTTTATTGAGAGACCAGTTCCTGTTGGGATTGCGGGAAGGTCCAGTGCGACAGAGTCTGAGGTTACAGCTTCGACGGGATGCCGCCCTGACTTTCGAAGATCTACGCGAAGAGGCTCTAGCCCTGGAACAGGATCACCATCAGGCCATGGAGTCGCCGGTGTGCATGGCTGCAAGTGGAACTAGTGCCCCAGGATTGCCTGAATTGACGGATTGGAAACAAGCCTTCCGTGCAGAGCTGATGAAAGATGTTCGGGAAGAAATGGCTGAGTTCTCAAAGACTATTCTGGGAGAGTTCCGCCGGGGACGGCCAGAGCCCCCGCCTTTGCTCCGAGACCGGTCATATTCTGATGGAGAGAGAGATCCGGGAAGACGTACCGGCCGACCACTCAGTTCCAAGTTCCAGTGGGATGAGCAAGGGCGCCCGATCTGTAACAACTGCAGGGAGCCAGGTCACTATAGCCGCCAATGCAGCTCTCGGCATAACTCGCAAGGGGGTTTTTAGGACGACCGGCCACTGTGGGTCAAGTGGTCGGGACCCCCCGGATGGACCCCTTTCCAAGTTCAGCTCCACGAGACAGCTTGGTGGGACGTTGTCCCGTCGTGGAGATTAAGGTCAATGGAGTTATTGTTCGTTGCCTGGTAGATACAGGGTCCCAGGTCACCATGTTTGCCGAGAGTCTGTCCAGAGATCTGTTCGACGCCCATCACTTACTAGAGGCTGAAGTCCCCTGGCTCACCTTGCGAGGAGCAAATGGCCTGAACATTCCCTATATCGGATACCAGGTGACTGATTTTGAGGTCCAGGGCACCACGATTCCACAGAAGGGGGTAGTGATTGTGCGGGACTCCTGTCTGGGGGAACATCGTGCTTTGTTGGGGATGAATGTAATCATGGACTGTTGGGAAGAACTGTTCCAGGCTGGTCCTCTTCATTTTACTTCTGTAGCCGAGAAGCGAGAGTGGGAACGGGTTATCACCGACTGTCGACAGGTACAGGTGGCCAGCTCCCAACAAGATCGGGAAGACTCTGGTCGAGTGGTATGTCGATACGCCATCTCTATTCCTGCCCGGAGTGAGGCTGTGGTCTGGGTTCGTCTTCCTGAGCGGGCCTATGGTCGAGAAGAGTATGTCCTTATCGAGCCCCACTGGGAGTGTCAGTCGGTCGAAGTTGCTCGGGGGTTAACAGTGGCCCGTCGAGGCCGGATTGCAGTAAAAGTGAGGAACACAAACACTTACCCTGTCCAACTCCATCGTCACCAACGGATGACCCGAATTACGCCAGTGGATTCCCATCAGGTGAGGGAGGAGCAGGAGGTCCGCTTCTGCCAAGTGAGCGCAACGGTGGTCGAGGTCGGTCTTGCAAGGGAGGAATCTGGTCCTAGTCCCGCTGCGTGCAACATGCCGACCCATTTGCAGAGCGAGTCCCTGCAGGGGGAGGGCCTACAGGAAGAACAAACGCGTCGACTCCAGGGTCTGTTGGCCAAGTGGCAAGGCGTCTTCTCCACCCATGAGGAAGACTATGGATGCACCGACATCGTCAAACACGTTATACCTACCGGAGATGCTCCGCCTAGTCGAGAGCGGTACCGGCCGGTACCTCCAACCTTATACTCTGAGATTCGTGCCTTATTAAAGGGGATGCTGAGACGCGGAGTTATTCGAGAGAGCAGCAGCCCATGGGCCGCCCCAATTGTCCTGGTCCGTAAGAAGACCGGCTCTTGGAGATTTTGCGTGGATTATCGCAAGTTGAACCTTGTCACCAAGAAGGATGCTTTCCCCCTGCCCCGGATTGAGGATTCCCTTACAGGACTGACCAACGCCGCCTGGTATTCTACCCTTGACTTGGCGAGTGGCTACTGGCAGGTGCGGGTGGAGGAGCAGGACCGAGAAAACACCGCATTTACCACCCCCTTTGGCCTGTTTGAGTGGGATCGTATGCCCTTCGGACTCTGTAACACCCCTGCGACCTTCCAGAGGCTGATGCAGCGATGCCTGGGAGGACAGTTGATGGACTCTACCCTGGTGTACCTGGATGATGTGATCGTCTATTCTCCCGACTTTGACTCTCACCTGTTGCATCTGGAGCAAGTTTTCCGTGCTATGAGGCGGTATGGACTGAAGCTCCAGCCAGGAAAATGCCAGCTCTTTAAGAAGGAGGTCCAGTTCTTGGGGCACCGAGTGAGCGCCGCAGGAGTGGCTGTCGACCCGGAGAAGGTGTCTGCAGTGCAGGGTTGGATTCCACCAAAAACCATCAGGCAGGTGCGGTCCTTCCTGGGATTCGTCGGCTACTACAGGCGCTTCATAAAAGACTTCTCAAAAATTGCGAAACCCTTGAACCAGCTGCTGGCCGGATCTGGTTCTTCACGGAGCCGCAGCTCCCCCATGATTACTTGGACCCAAGAGTGTGAGACCGCCTTTCAGAGGCTGAAGCAGGAATTGCTGCAGGCCCCCATTTTAGCTTACGCTGATTTCACCCGACCCTTTGTACTTTACACCAACGCTAGCCACCGCGGATTGGGAGCCGTACTGGCCCAGCGACGAGACGGAACAGAGAGGGTCATCACCTACGCAAGCCGGAGTCTCCATCCAGCAGAGCGGAATGATGCCAACTACAGCTCTTTTAAAATCGAGCTGCTGGCCCTGAAGTGGGCTTTGTGCGAGAAGTTCAAGGACTACTTGTGGGGAGCGGAAGTATTGGTGGTGACCGACAACAGTCCATTAGTCCACCTCCAAACCGCAAAGCTAGGGGCAGTGGAGCAGAGGTGGGTGGCCCAGCTCGCCAATTTCAATTATCGGTTGCAGTATCGACCAGGCCGCGAACACATAAATGCTGATGTCCTGTCACGATTACCACCGGTGGGGGAAGGGGGAACCCCAGGACTGGAATCAGAGGAAGTGCTGATGGTAGGAATAGTAGAGGCGCAGGGAATGCGATCGGAGGGAGTACCGGCAAGTTGGGGATGGGACCCCCACCGATGGAGAGGGCGGCAGGAACAGGATGAGGAGTTGGCTATCCTGCGGGCTTGCCTGGAGCAGAATCGACTCCCCGGTGCGGACGAACGACGGGAACATCCCGTGGGATTGAAGAAGCTTCTGGGACACTGGAAGAGATTGAAGTTGCGGGAGGGAGTAATCTGTAGGTCTGTCTTGGACTCGAGGACCCATGAGATGGTCTATCAGGTGGTGGTGCCTAGAGCCCAAATCCGGCCGTTGCTTCAGGCCTACCACGATCAACTAGGACATCAGGGCCAAGAACGAACAGTGTCACTGCTGCGCCGGCACTTCTTCTGGAGCGGGATGGAAGAATCAGTGGGGACGTATGTGCAGGGATGCCCCCGCTGTACGCTGTTCAAAACCCGACGAGACGTGAGGGCCCCCATGGTCCCGGTGAGGCCCAGAGCCCCGTTGCATATGCTGGCTATGGACTTCCTGACCTTGAGCCGCCCAATGGATCGCTACCAGAACATCTTAGTAGTCACTGACTTGTTCACCAAGTATGCCTGGGCAATACCGACTTTGGATCAGACCGCCACCACCACTGCCGGTGCTCTGTGGAGACACGTCTTCCAGCCCTTTGGATGTCCCGAAACACTCGACTCGGACCAAGGGCCGAACTTCGAGTCCCGTGTCATCCAAGAATTATGCCAATTGTACGGATGCAAGAAGACCCACACCACCCCATACCATCCACAGGGAAACGGGGGGTTCGAGCGTTTCAATCAGACGCTTCTAAGTTTACTGGGGACTCTGGATGCGGACCATCAGGGTTACTGGACGGATAGCCTCCCGGCCCTGGTGCAGGCCTACAACAACAGTGTCCATAGCACTACGGGTTATGCCCCTGCTTACCTGATGTTTGGGAGACATGTGCGTCTGCCCACAGATCTGCTACTAGGGGCAGCAACGGCTGAGGCCCCCGCTACCACCACCGAATGGGTACACCGACACCATCGCCAACTACACTCTGCGTATGAGAAAGTGTCCAAGCACCTCGACGCGGCCGCCCAGAAGAACAAACGTCTGTATGACCGCACTGCTCGAGAGGCCCCTTTGTTACCTGGAGAACGGGTGCTGGTGCGAGATAACTGGCGCCAGGGGAAGGGGAAGCTCAGCGACCGGTGGGAAATTGTGCCGTATGTGGTGGAGAAACGACAGAGGCCGGACCAGCCCGTCTATGCCATTCGGCCAGAGGGGAAGACTGGCCCCGTGAGAATCTTGCACCGAAACCTGCTTCGCCCTTGCCCCAACTATCCGCGGCAAGAGACTGAGGCGCCACCGGCACCTGTGGCCCCTGTACCACCTTTGATGGGTTGGGTTGTGGTCCCTAGAGCCCCCACTCCTGAACCAAGGGAGGAAGAGCCCGTTGACCCAATTCGACATTCCCAAAGGGAGACTCGAGGAGTACCTCCTACTAGGTATGGAGACTGGGTGTCTGGACCCCGTTCTCGGGACTAGAACGGATCCGGTGGGGGAGGGTGTCACCGGGTGAACCAACTAGGAACCAAAAAAATATTGACTCGTTTCCAGGGGGAAGAAGTGCCGGTGTAACACCGGGCCGGCTTTTGGTAAACATATCTGACTATAATGAGCGCCAGCTGAAGCCAATGAGCAGCGCTTCATTGAATCTCATGCCGGGAGGGAAGAATATAAAGAGAGAGGCTTGAAGCATAGGAGGTGAGCTTTTGCAATGGGAGAACTTCACACAAGTGCTCGAGGGGATTAGAGCAGTGACAGCGGGCGGCGGCGGCAGGATAAGGCTGGTTCCTTGTTCATCTCCGTGAGATCATTTGTCTTTGGATCATCCATCCTATGAAGAGAAGAGAGGCGAGTTGTTTTAATCACTGTGATGGTAGAGTGAGTTGCAGTGTCTGAAAGAGTGAAACAAACACGTGTAAAGATTTCCAAGAGTGATTTATGCACGAGTGTGGTGAGATCAAACAAATGTGTTCTCTCTGAGTCTCTGATGGATGAGATCGACCCATAACCTTAAGAGTTTTTTTCTGATCTGCTCTCCTGCCTGTGTTGAAGTAAAACAGAGCTGCTGAATCGAGTATTTCCCCCAGCTGTCATCCAGTCGTGTGAGTACAACACAGAGTTAATAGTGACCTCCTCATCTGTCCCCTGCCTGTGTTGAAGTAAAACAGAGCTGCTGAATCGAGTATTTCCCCCAGCTGTCATCCAGTCGTGTGAGTACAACACACAGAGTTAATAGTGACCTCCTCATCTGTCCCCTGCCTGTGTTGAAGTAAAACAGAGCTGCTGAATCGAGTATCTCCTCCTGTTGTCATCCAGTCGTGTGAGTACAACACACCGAGTTAATAGTGACATCCTCATCTGTCTTCCTGCTTGTGTTGAAGTAAAACAGAGCTGCTGAATCGAGTATCTCCTCCTGCTGTCATCCAGTCGCGTGAGTACAACACACCGAGTTAATAGTGACATCCTCATCTGTCCTCCTGCCTGTGTTGAAGTAAAACAGAGCTGCTGAACTGAGTATCTCCTCCTGTTGCCATCCAGTCGTGTGAGTACAACACACCGAGTTAATAGTGACATCCTCATCTGTCTTCCTGCTTGTGTTGAAGTAAAACAGAGCTGCTGAATCGAGTATCTCCTCCTGCTGTCATCCAGTCGTGTGAGTACAACACACCGAGTTAATAGTGACATCCTCATCTGTCCTCCTGTCTGTGTTAAAGTAAAACAGAGCTGCTGAACTGAGTATCTCCTCCTGCTGTCATCCAGTCGTGTGAGTACAACACACAGAGTTAATAGTGACCTCTTCATCTGTCCTCCTGCCGGTGTTAAGTAAAACAGAGCTGCTGAACTAAGTATCTCCTCCCGCTGTCATCCAGTCGTGTGAGTACAACACACCGAGTTAATAGTGACATCCTCATCTGTCCTCCTGTCTGTGTTGAAGTAAAACAGAGCCGCTGAACTGAGTATCTCCTCCTGCTGTCATCCAGTCGTGTGAGTACAACACACAGAGTTAATAGTGACATCCTCATCTGCTCTCCTGCCTGTGTTGAAGTAAAACAGAGCTGCTGAACTGAGTATCTCCTCCTGCCGGCATCCAGTCGTGTGAGTACGAAACACAGAGTTAATAGTGACATCCTCATCTGTCCTCCTGTCTGTGTTAAAGTAAAACAGAGCTGCTGAACTGAGTATCTCTTCCTGCTGTCATCCAGTCGTGTGAGTACAACACACAGAGTTAATAGTGACCCCTTCGTCTGTCCTCCTGCCTGTGTTGAAGTAAAACAGAGCTGCTGAACTGAGTATCTCCTCCCGCTGTCATCCAGTCGTGTGAGTACGACACACCGAGTTAATAGTGACATCCTCATCTGTCTTCCTGCTTGTGTTGAAGTAAAACAGAGCTGCTGAACTGAGTATCTCCTCCTGCTGTCATCCAGTCGTGTGAGTACAACACACCGAGTTAATAGTGACATCCTCATCTGTCTTCCTGCTTGTGTTGAAGTAAAACAGAGCCACTGAACTGAGTATCTCTTCCTGCTGTCATCCAGTCGTGTGAGTACAACACACAGAGTTAATAGTGACATCCTCATCTGTCCCCTGCCTGTGTTTAAGTAAAACAGAGCTGCTGAATCGAGTATCTCCTCCTGCTGTCATCCAGTTGTCCTATGCAGCGAGCCTGACGACGAGAGAAGTCACTGTCAGTCCCACGAGCCTATGCAACGAGCCTGACGACGAGAGCAGTCACTGTCAGTCCCACGAGCCTATGCAACGAGCCTGACGACGAGAGAAGTCACTGTCAGTCCTACGAGCCTATGCAACGAGTTTGACGACGAGAGAAGTCACTGTCAGTCCCACGAGCCTATGCAACGAGCCTGACGACGAGAGAAGTCACTGTCAGTCCCACGAGCCTATGCAACGAGCCTGACGACGAGAGAAGTCACTGTCAGTCCTACGAGCCTATGCAACGAGTTTGACGACGAGAGAAGTCACTGTCAGTCCCACGAGCCTATGCAACGAGCCTGATGATGAGAGAAGTCACTGTCAGTCCTACGAGCCTATGCAACGAGCCTGACGACGAGAGAAGTCACTGTCAGTCCTACGAGCCTATGCAACAAGTTTGACGACGAGAGAAGTCACTGTTTGTCCTACGAGCCTATGCAACGAGCCTGACAACGAGAAGAGTCACTGCCTGTCCCTGCTTTTATTCTTTTTTTTAAACTTAATAAAAAGTTACCCTTGAACCCACTTCTGTCGTCTGCCTCTTGGTGTCCTCTGGTGACTGCTCCTCTGGAGTGTGGTAGATTACCCTTGGTCTTGACCCCGGTGACATCAACATATTTATATGATGGTCTGAGGACAACATCATGTAACAGAATAAATCAGAGACGACTTGAGGTCAACATATTTATATGATGGTCTGAGGACAACATCATGTAACAGAATAAATCAGAGACGACTTGAGGTCGACATATTTATATGATGGTCTGAGGACAACATCATGTAACAGAATAAATCAGAGACGACTTGAGGTCGACATATTTATATGATGGTCTGAGGACAACATCATGTAACAGAATAAATCAGAGACGACTTGAGGTCGACATATTTATATGATGGTCTGAGGACAACATCATGTAACAGAATAAATCAGAGACGACTTGAGGTCGACATATTTATATGATGGTCTGAGGACAACATCATGTAACAGAATAAATCAGAGACGACTTGAGGTCGACATATTTATATGATGGTCTGAGGACATCATGTAACAGAATAAATCAGAGACGACTTGAGGTCGACATATTTATATGATGGTCTGAGGACAACATCATGTAACAGAATAAATCAGAGACGACTTGAGGTCGACATATTTATATGATGGTCTGAGGACAACATCATGTAACAGAATAAATCAGAGACGACTTGAGGTCGACATATTTATATGATGGTCTAAGGACAACATCATGTAACAGAATAAATCAGAGACGACTTGAGGTCGACATATTTATATGATGGTCTGAGGACAACATCATGTAACAGAATAAATCAGAGACGACTTGAGGTCGACATTTATATGATGTCTGAGGACAACATCACGTAACAGAATAAATCAGACACAACTTGAGGTCAACATATACTATGATGGAATATAATATAATATAATGATGGTAATATATGATGGTCTGAGGATAACTTCAGAATAAATAAGCTAACGTTAATTCAAACATTTCTCCCTGGATCTCGCTGCAAATCACGCTGTACTGTCTGACCAAGCTGAATGGTCAGTGCGACGCGCAAATGCTAACGTAATATTACTTAAAACCGATTTTAGGAAACCTTTCTGTCGAACCAGTCTGATTCTATTTTTAATTTTATTTTTTGTAAAAAAAAAACTGTTTTTTTTATAGCTAGGTACACTATAAAAATATAAACATCTAAACAGTATTGTAAGAAATTATAGTCTGCTCCGATCCAACTTCCACTCCAATATAGATTATATTGAAAGGTTCCTTCACTTAAAATAGCTTATTTATCATAGAATCAATTCCTTACAATCTTAAAATAATCACATCACCTATAGTGTGGGAAAGACAGCAGGTATTCAAGAACCATCTTGATTAGGGGGCTTCAAAGAGATGTTATCACCTTAAACATTTGGCCGTATTGCTTTAAACATTTGGCCGTTATTATTTAAAAGAAGATCAAAGACAGAACACAGCTGTTACGACAAGAGCAACTTCATTTACATTAAGAGGACAGTAACAGGATAAAAGGTTGAAGATTTGAATGTTCGGGGTTCATTCTGACGCTGGTGAACCCAAGGTGCTTCGTGTGCCTTGCCACTGCTATGCTGTAATAAACTTCATTTTTGAGATCTTCGAAGTCCACTTCATTTTTTCTTACATTGGCGAGCCACCCTTCCAGGAGGTTTCCAACAAAAAGAGGGGAAAAAGGTAAGAAAAAGCTGTTTTCTTTCATTTAAGTGCAGTTTTGTCAGGAAACCCCTTGTTTAAAAAAATCTAGAAAAGGAAAATTTAAGGACAGAAGAGAATTTGGTTTATTCAGTCTTAGCAGGAGGAGTTGTTAAGCCTATTCTGTACGATTTTGTTTAAGATTCTAACGGAACTGAATCAACCCGAAGTAGTGTGGTGACAGAGTTGTAGGCTATTTGAATTGTTGTTTCTAAAGTAATCGAAACAAAGTGCTTAAGTGTAAAGTTTCTAAAGTAACTGAAACTCGGGATCGGTCTGTTATATAATTCTGTTGAGATTCTAAAGTGAGTGAATAAACCCGAAGTAGTGTGGTGGCAGAATTATATTAGATTTGTTGTTTCTAAAGTAACTGAAACAAATGTTTCTAACGTATTTGAAACTGCTGGTGAAGTTGTTATAATTCTATGAAATTCTAAAGTAATTGAATAGACCCGACGCTGTGGTCACAGAATTATTTCACAACTATTGCGTGTTATAGGAGGAGTTGTTAAGCCTATTCTGTACAATTACTAACTACAAGCGTTACCTTGTCATCCCGCAATGTTTACACAAGGTAACGCTTGTAGTTAGTTAGGAGTTAACATGTTTTTCACTTTAAAATAATGGACCACATCACTAGTAGTTCCTGAGGGATGACAAGGTAACGCTTAAGTAGTTATTGAGGAGTTAACATGTTTTTCACAAATGATACAAGTTATTTCATTTTATATTTGACACATACTGTACAGGTTCTGTGAGGCACTAATATTCTAACAAACACTGTAATCTGGAAGATGTGGTTTTGCGCTTATCGTAACATAAATGCAGCCAATTTCTTCATTAAAGATACAAATTGTTTTTGACAAGTGAACATCAATGTTTATATTCATGTCCTAAAGAGAAGTCCTCCTCAGGCAGCTACTGTAACATAAAGTTATAGGTCTTTGGAGTCTGAGATATATGTGACTGACATTCAATAGAGCTCATAATAGTGAACTAATCCAATCATGAGAGTGTCAGCAACACTTCCTAATTATTTAAGATTTATTTTTAAAAACTGTCTTTATTAGGATTATTTTATGTTTAAGTTTTAAATAAACAGAGAACATGCATCCATCCTTTGGCAAGAGTAGTGGTCACAATCTCAACCTAGCTAATGTATTTGGGGGGATGTGTAAACTTCATAAACTGGTTTCCACAAAGAACCCATTTGAGGCACATGCTTCTGAAATGTTATGACCATGTTAAGAGTATAAAACCCCCACAATTGTTCACTTTTTAGACATATTACTTTTGTGATTAGTAATTAATTGGTTATTATTTCTTAGTTCACAAGTAGTTCTCAATGAGGATATATTTCTTTAGTAACAATCAAATACCTACCAAGGAACTACCTTTGTACTGAATTACCTATTACTTAATGCTTAGTTAATATTGCTTCCATATTAGTTAATAGTATTAACTTCGGTGTTAATGCAGTACTACCTATTACTTCCTGCATAGCTACTTGTTAACTACTGACCATTATTTTAAAGTGTTACCCAATTTTGTTTAAGATTCTAACGGAACTGAATCAACTCGAAGTAGTGTGGCGGCAGAGTTGTATTAGAATTGTTGTTTCTAAAGTAATCGAAACAAAGTGCTTAAGTGTAAAGTTTCTAAAGTAACTGAAACTTGGTGTCGGTCTCTGTTAAGTTATAATTCTGTTGAGATTCTAAAGTGAATCAACCCGAGGTAGTGTGGTAGCAGAGATATATTAGATCAGTTGTTTCTAAAGTAACTGAAACAAATGTGTATGTTTCTAACGTATTTGAAACTGTTGGTGAAGTTATAATTCTGAGGAAATTCTAAAGCAATTGAATAGACTCGACGCAGTGTGGTCACAGAATTATTTCACAACAACTGTGTTTTAAAGTGTAGATTAGTGAGTCTGACACCGTGGGTGTGTGAAATTTAAAACAAAAAACCCGAAGCAGTGTGGTTTTGCCCGACGTGTGGCAGTGTTTTAAATTTTAGAAATATTGTTTAAGCCCAAAGTTCTGTGGATATCAACTGTTTTAAGAAAATAACATGAAACCCGACGTAGTGTGGTTTTGTCCGACGTACTGTGACAGTGTTATTTTTTTTAACTGTTTTGTCCAGTGAAATTTATGGTTTAAAAAGACTGTGGCCATGGTTAAGTTAAGCCTCAGGTGGTGTGGCTGTCTTGTTCAATTGCATCCGAAGTACTGGAGCTGTGAATAATAAGACTAACGAATATGCTAAAGGAACTGGATAATGTGTTGTGATTATATCAGACGTTGGGAATAACTATTAGATCACGAGATAGCCTACTGTAAAGTCCGATAACACATTTTGAAAATGGAAGAAATGATTGTGAAATACGTTGCTAAACACGGTACACAGGGAATGTTTGATGGAATAGAGAAAATTGTTGATAGTCCGTACAAGTGGGCAATCTCTAAGTTTGAAAATGATCCCAAAATGCCTAAGAACAAAAATGGGAAAATTGCTAATGCGCTCCAAGCTCTTTTTGCTTCATACAAAGTAACTAGGAGGAGAGTAGATGAGTTAGAGGCTGAAAATGAGCGACTCAGTGTTGGGGTAATTTCTACAAAAAATTACCTGGCTAGTGAAACGATATGGAAAGAAGAAAAGGTAAAGATGCAGAATGAGATCGCACTTCTTATAACTAACAATAGTATGTTCAAATCATCTATGGAAACATTGTCCAAAAATTTGGAGGAAGCAAAGGCGGCTTGTCAGTTCATGATAAAGAGTGACACCACTGAGAAAAACCATAGTAAGACATTGTTAGGTGTCAGATTCCAGAAATGCCAGATTTGCCAGATTTGCAGGAAGACAGAGCTGAGGGTTGGGAAAAAGATTCTCAGACATGCAGTAGCCAATACTTAGACTGTACAGTCAGATTTCCCATGGCACTGTTACATAATACGACGACTATGCGTGCTAGTGAAGGAAGAGAAGAAGCAATGACCTCTACCATAGTCTGAGGGTTTAATCCAACTGAACTAGAAACTATGATCAAGAATATTGGTAAATTTGATCCTGCCAAACAAGATCCATTAGATTTTCTGAAAAACTTGGAGGAATATGCTGAAGTGTACAATTTAACAGATGGTGATGTGTGCGTTGTGTTAAGATTGTGCTTGCCTGACACTTTGTCTGGAGCCTTAACTCGGAATGTAAAGGACAGAAAGGCTAATAAGTCAGAGAGGAAAAGGGCACTGCTTGAAGTCTTAGGTGTGATGTCAGTTAATTGGGATAGAATATCTGAGATGCGCATGAGGAAAGGGGAGCATCCAGCAGCTTTTTCAGAACGATTATTGGAGATGTTTAAAACTTTCAGTGGCAATCCTGACATTACTAAGAATGATGTCAGTTTCAAGACTGCCTTGATTAACAAATGTGACCCACTCACCCGGTCTGCTGTGACAATGCTTGTGACTCCACTCTCTGAATACAGTGACATCATTGGTAAAATGACACAGTTCCCTATCGAGGGAACTCAACACTGCGTCGATAAAATCGACTCTTTGGGGACGCTCCCTAAGCGTGCGCCTCTGAAGTATGAATGAAACTAATCCAATCCTGATTGGTGTTGCGTCGTGACGTAACATGTGACGGCATACCCGGAAGTATAAAAGTGACGCTGTCACAACACACACTAGCTTTCGCTCTTCAGCAAGCGCTTTATGTTGAAACTGTCTGTCTTATTTGGTGTTGTTTGTCTTATTATTGAAAGAAAGTATGGCCAGTGAACAATTCAAGAGGTGTGTGCATCCCTGCCCTCGTTTCATCACGGGTGGGGACGCACACTCTCTCTGTGTGTATTGTTTGGGAGTGCAGCACGCACGGGCAGCTCTCGAGGGGGCTGCTTGTGAAATGTGTGAGGCTTTGCCTATTAGAGTGCTACGCTCCCGGCTGGCGTGCTTTGACGAGCACGGTCAGGCTCGCGTTCCCCAGGGTTCCGGTCCCGCATATGTCGAGGCGATGCGGCGACTGAGATCCTGGGGTTCGCAGCGGGATCTGGCGGAGGAGAGTGAGAATGCTGAGGCATTTCCTCACTCGCCATCGGCTGATCCCGCAGCCTCTGAGAGTGGTGTGGGAGCCCGCGCTGCGGTTTCTCCTACCCGCGATCAGGTCCCGGTGCTTGAGCTGTCTACTTCTGAGGAAGGGGACGTGCTCAGCATCGATGCGGACGACCGTGATCTCAGCACGCCATCACACGGCCTGGGTTATGAGGAGCTGGTGGAGGTTGTGACACGCGCTGTGGCCAGACTAAACATCAGCTGGCCACAACATGAGCAGGAAACGCAAGTCACCAGTAAAATGGACGAGCGTTACCTGCAGTGCAGGTCACAGCCTCACCGCCGGGGTCTGCCGTTTTTCCCTGATCTCCATAAAGAGATCTCGAGAACGTGGGAAAGACCGCATTCGTCCCGTATTTCGAGTCCCAATGTAATAGATTACAGCAATGTTATGGGGGCTCGAGATATGGGATATGGGAAGATGCCGAAGGTGGAGGAGGCTTTAGCGAGCTATCTCTCTCCCGAATCGGCGTCTTCCCTAAAGACCCCGGTGTTGCCTAGTAAGCCCTGCAGAGAGACATCTGCATTGGTGGGCAGGGCTTACATGGCGGCGGGTCGGGCTGGTTCGTGTCTGCACTCAATGGCGATTTTGCAGGCATACCAGGCCGACCTCCTGAAGGATTTGGATGAGGGGGAGGGGCCTACTCCTGAAGATGTCGCGGAGTTGAGGAAGGCCGCAGATTTGTCTCTCCGGGCCACTAGGGAAGCGGCCAGCGCTATTGGCCGCTCTATGGCGGCCATGGTGGCCACGGAGAGGCATCTGTGGCTGAACTTATCCGGTATTAAAGAAAAGGATAGGTCCTTCCTGCTGGATGTGCGCTTTCGGCTTCTGGCCTGTTCGGCGACGCCGTTAATTTGGTTGTCGACAGGTTTCAGGAGTCGAGAAAACAATCTGCGGCGTTCCAGCAGTACCTCCCCCGGAAAGCGAAGGCCAAATCTAGTAGGGGGGGGCAAAGCAATCAGCCCCAGCCATCAGCCAGCTCCTCCCACAGGGCAGAGCAGAAGGAGAGCGTTTCCTCTAGAGCCCCCCCTCCGGGGTCTTGGCAACAGAGGAAACGCTCCCAAAAACCGAAGTCCTCCAGCCAGAGGGGCGACCTGAGGGACGTCAAGGCTAGCCAAGGCAGGACTTCAGAGGGCTGCCCCCTCCGCAGTGAGACAACCGAGGTTGTTCTCACAACGGGGCCCTCTAGGAAAAGATGCAGGTCCGCCGTTAACAGCGCTTCGGGCCGCATCAATTTCCAGCGAAAAGACACCAGAGGCCAGCCTCGAGAGGCTGGTACCCTTAGCAGATTTTGTAGAGGGATGGTATCATCTTCCCAACATATCTCCATGGGTCCTGCAGATAATACGAGTTGGGTACAGACTGCAGTTCGCGCACCGCCCCCCCAAGTTCTCTGGGGTGGTGCTCACTGCGGTGGTCCCAGAGCAGGCTCAGGTGTTGGAACAAGAAGTACAGACTCTGCTGTCGAAAGGAGCCATAGAACGTGTTCTTCCGGTAGACAGGGAGTCCGGGTTTTACAGCCGGTACTTTATAGTTCCAAAGAAGGATGGGGGGTTAAGGCCAATTTTGGATCTCAGGGTGTTGAACCGGTCTCTGAGAAGGTTCAAATTCAGAATGTTGACCATTCCAACAATCGTGAGTCAAATCAGATCCGAGGACTGGTTTGTCACGATAGATCTGAAAGACGCCTATTTTCACATCTCCATCCTTCCTTGTCACAGGAGGTACCTGAGGTTCGCTTTCGGGGGCGAAGCATACCAATATCGGGTTCTTCCGTTCGGCCTAGCACTCTCTCCCCGCACATTTACCAAGTGTATGGACGTGGCCCTTGCTCCACTGAGACTTCAGGGGATTCGCGTATTGAATTATCTCGACGACTGGCTTATTTTGGCCCAGTCTCGGGAGATGGCAGTTCGGCATCGAGATGTCGTTCTTGGCCATATTCAAAAATTGGGGTTAAGACTCAATTTGAAGAAGAGTGTGCTAGAACCGTCCCAGGGCACGACCTTTTTGGGAGTCGTGTGGAACTCGATTACAATGCAGGCACGTATGTCTCCCGCACGTATCGAGTCAATTCTGGCGATGGTGTCCAGGGTGAGGCTAGGTCAGGCCGTCACTGTGAAACACTTTCAAAGGATGCTGAGCCTCATGGCAGCGGCATCCAACATTATTCCTCTGGGCCTCCTTCACATGAGGCCCCTCCAGTGGTGGTTGAAGACCAAGGGGTTCTCACCCAAAGGAAATCCGTTCCGTATGATCAGAGTAACACGCAAGTGCCTTCAGTCTCTGCAAATATGGAAGAAGCCTTGGTTCCTATCCCAAGGGCCAGTGTTGGGGGTGTCATGTCGCCGGGAAACCGTTTCGACAGACGCCTCCCTTACGGGCTGGGGCGCGTTCATGGACGGCCGCTTTACCAGGGGTCTGTGGCAGGACCATCATCGCACTTGGCATATAAATTGCCTGGAGATGATGGCGGTATTCAAGGCTTTGAGGAGCTTCCTCCCAGACATCGAGGGTCGCCACGTCCTTATACGGACGGACAATACGTCAGTGGTGGCCTATCTGAACCGACAGGGGGGACTCAGATCGCGCCCTCTGTGCAAACTGGCGCATCAGATTATCCTTTGGTCCCAGGGAAAGATATTGTCAATAAGGGCAATGTATATCCCAGGGGTTCAGAATCGGGGAGCAGACATCCTGTCGAGGCAGGGGCTGAGGCCCGGGGAATGGAGACTTCATCCGGATGTGGTGAAGTCGATATGGGAGAGGTTCGGACCGATGGAAGTGGATCTGTTTGCGTCTCGAGAGACGTCCCACTGTCTACTTTGGTTCTCCCTCTCACATCCAGCCCCGCTGGGGTTGGATGCCATGGTACAGGCTTGGCCGAGGCTTCGCCTGTATGCTTTCCCCCCGATCGCTCTGCTCCCAGGGGTCCTGGAGAGGGTCCGTCAAGAGGGCATCAGTCTACTTCTGGTTGCCCCGAGATGGCCGACACGAGTATGGTTCTCGGATATAATATCACTCCTCATAGCTCCGCCATGGCCGATTCCTCTGAGGAGGGATCTATTGTCTCAGGCGGAGGGCACAATCTTCCACCCTCGCCCAGAGTTGTGGAAGCTGTGGGTCTGGCCTCTGAGGGGGTTCAGTACCTAAATGCTGGCTTATCAGCTGAGGTGGTTGAAACCATACTTAGCTCTAGGGCCCCATCTACCAGGAGATTATATGGCCTCAAGTGGAAGGTGTTTCACACTTGGTGTGGAGAACGAAGGTTGGATCCAGTAAACTGCCCAGTGGCTTCAGTTCTGGAATTCCTTCAGGATCGTTTCTCTGCGGGTCTCTCCCCGTCCACTCTTAAGGTGTACGTGGCTGCCGTTTCGGCTTTCCACGTGCCAGTAGATGGTGGACCTCTGGGGAGGCACCAATTGGTCATTAGGTTTCTCCGTGGTGCTTGGAGGATGAGGCCGGCGATCAGGTCCAGGGTGCCTGCCTGGGATCTGGCAATAGTTCTGGAAGGGTTGTCCCTCGCTCCCTTCGAACCTTTAGAGTCGGCTTCGCCTAAGGACTTAACGCTGAAAATGGTCTTTCTCTTAGCGATTACCTCTCTTAAGAGGGTGGGAGATCTCCAGGCCCTGGCGGTAACGCCAGGTTGCTTGGAGTTTGCCCCTGGCAAAGTAAAGGCCTTTTTGCACCCGAGTCCGGGCTACGTGCCTAAAGTTCCTTCGAGTACGGCTCGCTCTGTAGTCCTTCAGGCATTCCATCCTCCACCTCATGTGTCGGCGGGAGAAGAGAGGCTTCACTTGCTCTGCCCCGTCAGAGCTTTGAGTGTATACTTGGAAAAGTCTGCTTCTTGGAGAAGATCTGACCAGTTGTTAGTATGCTTTGGGTCACCTAAGAGGGGGCTCCCGGCGACCAAACAAACTATAAGTAACTGGATTGTCCAGGCTATTACTGAGGCTTACAAGGTGCGTGGGGTTCCTTCACCTTTGGCCTTAAGGGCTCACTCGACTAGAGGCATGGCTTCCTCTAGGGCCCTTCTGTCGGGAGTACCTCTGCAGGAGATTTGTGAGGCAGCCGGCTGGGCTACCCCGCATACTTTCATCAGGTTTTACAGTCTCAGCCTTCCCAGTACGCCCGGTGCACACGTACTCGGCCCTTGCTGAGTGCCTAATCAGTTTCACTCTGGGGCGGGTCTGTTCGGTGCGTGGCCTAGTGGGTACTCGTTCCCCAAAGAGTCGATTTTATCGACGCAGTGTTGAGTTCCCTCGATAGGGAACGTCTCGGGTTATGACTATAACCCTTGTTCCCTGAGAAGGGAACGAGACAATGCGTCGTGTTGCCACGCCCCCTTTTCAGACCCTTGAGCGTCTTGCTTCATCGCGAGGCTAGTGTGTGTTGTGACAGCGTCACTTTTATACTTCCGGGTATGCCGTCACATGTTACGTCACGACGCAACACCACTCAGGATTGGATTAGTTTCATTCATACCTCTGAGGCGCACGTTTAGGGAGCGTCCCCAAAGAGTCGATTTTATCGACGCAGTGTCTCGTTCCCTTCTCAGGGAACAAGGGTTATAGTCATAACCCGAGACGTTTTACAACAATAATGCTAATGCAAATAGTCAAATGAAAACTGTCAAATCTAGACATCCAGTTGCTGCCGTTGGCGGGAGAGAATGTTCTACTCCATGGTCTAATGGTTTCCATCATAGACCAAGGAGATTTGCAAGAATAAATTCAGAAGGTGTTGTTATTTGCTATGTCAAGACAATGAGAGACCTTTGCAAAGCTTTGTTTGTCATGCGTGTGGAAAGGATGGTCACATTGCAAGGCACTGTTTGGAGAAAAGAAAGGAAGATCAGGAAGTTGTTTGTTTTGCTTGTGGACTGATGGGGCACAAGGCAAGAAGGTGTCACTTGTCACACAAAAGAAAGATGAGCTGTCATGGTTTGCTTAAGAAAATACGCAATTTAGAAACCCAGTTGGCACTGTTGAAAGGAAATAAAGAAGTGGTTCACACCTTTTCCAATGTATCACCGCATGAGCAACAGGACTGTAGCTCAGTCTCAAGCAGATGCTGATGCAAATTAGAATTAGGTTCATGATAGTAACACGTTTTAGAAAAGGGTTTACTATCAAAAGGGGGGTGATTCTTTATGATTTATGAAACATGTTTTATTTGCATTGCTATGTAGTTGTAATTTATAACAAATGTTTTAATGGCATTACGTTTAGGAATATATATATTTTTTTAAAATGTTACCGATGTTTAATGTTTTGAGATTAAACTTCTGTGACTTTGATGTTTGAATGTGAAAAGATGATTGTGGGGGAAAGGGGGGGCAACCTCTTCTTTTGGTCATTGTTTCAGATATAAGCATCGAGATGTTTGCCTGAAACGTGTAACCTCCTGGAAAAAGATGACATGGTCGTTTGAAGGACGAGAAGGAAGTAGAACCAGTGGAGCCAGGGGATTCTCTCAAGAAAAAGAACAGAATACAGAGATTTCCAGACCTGCAAGATCCAGAAATCCAGGCCTAAAAGATCTAGAAACCATGAGACCCACCATGGTTTGGATGGAATTGATGAAGAGGCACAGACTCGAACAACACCAGTGACTGCTTCTTCTAGAAGAACATATGGTCCATGTGAAAAAGAATGGACAATGAGAAAAGAAACGAGAAGAGATAAAACCATTTCAGAGACTACGGACAGCAGTCTTTGCACATAGATGGAAAACAAGTGTACAGAGGACAGACCCACTCTAAGAAATGCACAAAGAGACAAAGACTGAACATGAAGAGACAAGTATATGCATACTCATTTGCATTGTTGTCAAGTGGATGCACACATGTGGATAAAGGATGTCCACACTGAGAAAATGAAAAACCACACACACACACACACACACACACACACACACACACACACACACTATATTGTCTATTGATTGTTGATTGTTTAAGTTATCAAAGCTAAAACAAAATGCTAACAACATTGAAAAAAAAAAAAAAAACAATGAAGTGTTGACAAAAACAAATGCATGATGGAGACTTGGCTATTGCCTATACTGGTTTACTTTGAGATGCAACTTTTAAAACTGCTGTTTGTGTATGTATCATTCTTATTATCGGTCAGTGCGTTATATTATGTTGTTTGTGTTCCATGTTGAAACGTCAGGTTGAAGATAATTCTATGATCAATATTAGACATTCCCGTTGGATGTGATGGTTCTTGATTACCTCTCAAAAACCCAAATATTTTTCAAAAAAACAAAAACAAATTATAATTCTTAACACAAACTATAAGTCTGCTCAAGTGAAGTAGAGCTGTAACCAGTGTGCATGAGGTGTCATTCCTATGACGGGTAAGACTTCTCCGATGGCCATAGGGGGGCAACCTAAGCCAGGGTGGCACCGCCACTGGGCACCTGCCCACCAAGAAAGGGAGGTGTTATTTAGGAAAAGGGAGTGGATGTGATGCTACTTGTGGCCAAGAGCATCATAGGGGGGACTGTAAGAAATTATAGTCTGCTCAGATCCAACTTCCACTCCAATATAGATTATATTGAAAGGTTCCTTCACTTAAAATAGCTTATTTATCATAGAATCAATTCCTTACAATCTTAAAATAATCACATCACCTATAGTGTGGGAAAGACAGCAGGTATTCAAGAACCATCTTGATTAGGGGGCTTCAAAGAGATGTTATCACCTTAAACATTTGGCCGTATTGCTTTAAACATTTGGCCGTTCTTATTTGAAAGAAGATCAAAGAGAGAACACAGCTGTTACGACAAGAGCAACTTCATTTACATTAAGAGGACAGTATTCAGTCCTCTTCATCAAAGATAACTTCAGTAGACTATGGAGTACCGCAAGGATCGGTTTTAGGCCCTCTGCTATTCTCAATATATATGCTGCCACTTGGTAATATTATAAGAAAACTGTTACTGTTAATTTCCACTGTTACGCGGACTATATATTTCATCATGACCAGATGAAAACACTAACACAATACAACTTTAATATAGACGGATGTCCTGTTACTTTATCCACTACAGTAAAAGACCTGGGTGTTATACTAGACCGCAGTTTGTCTTTCGAAAATCATATTTCATATGTTACAAGGATAGCCTTTTTCCACCTTAGAAACATTGCTAAGCTACGTAACATGCTATCTATCTCTGATGCAGAAAAATTAGTTCACGCATTCATGACCTCGAGACTAGATTACTGTAATGCTTTATTAGCCGGTTGTCCTGCATCCTCAATAAACAAGCTACAGTTAGTACAAAATGCAGCTGCTAGAGTTCTTACTAGGTCATGAAAATATGATCATATAACACAGATTTTATCATCTCTACACTGGTTACCTATTAAGTTCCGTATCAATTACAAAATACTGCTACTAACCTATAAAGCCCTAAATGGTTTAGCTCCTATGTACTTAACGGACCTTCTTTCGCCCTACAATCCACCGCGTTCCTTAAGATCACTAAATTCAAGGCTTCTGGTCATTCCTAGGATATCGAAGTCCACTAAAGGAGGGAGAGCGTTCTCGCATTTAGCTCCAAAACTCTGGAATAGCCTTCCCGATACGGTCCGAGGCTCTGACTCCCTGACACAGTTTAAAACTAGATTAAAGACGCATCTCTTTAGTCAAGCATTCACATAATGCTTACCTTTTAGTCCTCTGTTATGCCATACGGAACCGTTTGCCACTGAAACGCATTTCCGCGACAGTGGGGCTCGACAGCCTTAGTCAAACGGGTCGGCGCGTACAGTTGGGTTGGGTTGCGGAGAGTTCAGGTTACGGAGAGTTTGTGAGATAGTGGTTTTCTAACACCGATTCCCGTATAATGGAAATCATTATGAACATCAGCTATGCTAATTATTCCCCATCTGCCTTTCTGCTGTTATCTCGGGACACTTGTCCCGAGAAAAATGGCGTTCGTCAGGTCCAGTTTTGTCTCCAGCCTCTCACGGGGATTTCGGATGCCCCAACGCCTGCGATGAGAGGACCAACGCCTGTGAGGAGACGACTCAACGCCTGCGATATGTTATGGTGCATTTTATACATAAACAATATTTATATTTATTATTTATATATAAACAATATAAATGTAAGCCAGAGGAGAACTGGCCCCCGACTGAGCCTGGGTTCTCCCAAGGTTTTTTCTCCATCCAATCTGATGGAGTTTTGGTTCCTTGCCACTGTCGCCTTGCTTTTGGCTTGCTCAGTTGGGGTTATTTAGTGTTTAGCAATATTATTGATCTGTGTTGTACTACTTTCATGTTATCACTGTGAGGCTGCTTTGATACAATCTGTATTGTGAAAAGCGCTATATAAATAAATGTGACTTGACTTGACTTGACAGTAACAGGATAAAAGGTTGAAGATTTGAATGTTCGGGGTTCATTCTGACGCTGGTGAACCCAAGGTGCTTCGTGTGCCTTGCCACTGCTATGCTGTAATCAACTTCATTTTTGAGATCTTCGAAGTCCACAACTGTAAGAAATTATAGTCTGCTCCGATCCAACTTCCACTCCAATATAGATTATATTGAAAGGTTCCTTCACTTAAAAGAGCTTATTTATCATAGAATCAATTCCTACATTCCATACAATCTTAAAAGTATCACAGTCATGTTCATCACCTATAGCGTGGGAAGGACAGCAGGTATTCAAGAACCATCTTGATTAGGGGGCTTCAAAGAGATGTTATCACCTTAAACATTTGGCCGTATTGCTTTAAACATTTGGCCGTTCTTATTTGACGGAAGATCAAAGACAGAACACAGCTGTTACGACAAGAGCAACTTCATTTACATTAAGAGGACAGTAACAGGATAAAAGGTTGAAGATTTGAATGTTCGGGGTTCATTCTGACGCCGGTGAACCCAAGGTGCTTCGTGTGCCTTGCAACTGCTATGCTGTAAATAAACTTCATTTTTGAGATCTTCGAAGTCCACTTCATTTTTTCTTATAGTATTTTCATCTTTTATAGTTTTTATTAAGAGCCAGAATGTCAGCGATGCTGTTTAATTGCTGTTAAGCACGTCCTGTTAATTACATTTCATTACATTAGCATTACATTTCTTCACTGGAGGAAAAATGCTAACCTTATTCTAAAAACAAATATGCTTAGTTGTAGTACAAGACTGCTGTTAATTAATAGCAGAATGTAAGAAGTTGGTCTTACCTTGTAACTTGTGCGCTTGTTGGTGTGTTTCTTTTTTCTTTTTTTTGAATTTGGCGGACTCGACAGGGGGCACACATCATAAACGTTGATTGGCTGAGGCAGGTGTTGTCCCAGGGTCATCATAAATATATTGGTCTCAGGACAACTCCCACTTGGCAAAATCAGGACGTGCGTCCCACCACTGCTGTATTGATCTAAAATTAGACTTTGATTTTCTATAATTCTGCCAAAAATACTTAAAAGAGTCTCTAAAAAAACTATCGCTCAGTAAAGAAATATTAAAATGCCAATAGGCACTGCTCGTTTTACTGGAACTTAAAATAAAACTGCATTGTACCATACTATGATCAGAGAAACCTATTGGAACTATAGAGCATTTTTTGAAAATATTAAACTGATGTGAAAACCCATACAATCTGTCCAATCTGGCAAAGGATGCCCTGTTTTCCCTCATATGAACCCATGTATATTGTTTTACATTTCCATTTACTTGTCTCCAAATATCACACATTTCAAACTTTTTAATAAAATGAATAAGACGTTTCTGAGACGGTAAATGGGGTTCAACATGGTTCCTATCAATCATACTTTCTGTGCAATTAAAATCACCCCCCAAAAACAAATATTCCTCCTCTGAGCAACTTTGTACAGTCGTACCTAATACATCTAGAAAAAGCAATCTCTCCATAGGGACTGTTGGAGCATAAATACAAATAAAAACCAAAACATAGTTTTCATAAACAGCCCTGATTTTTAATAATCTTCCTTTCACAACTTCATCAATTATGTAAGAAATTGGACTAAAATTCTTAGAAAATAACACTGCAACTCCTGCACTTATTATAGTGTTATGGCTTGAATTGTTAACCCTTCAAAATCTCTTTCCCAGTCTGCTGCATTCCCCCCATCACTACGTGTTTCTTGTAACATTAAAATATCAAGATTCTTCTGTTTCATTAGTACATTTAACATTCCTCTTTTCTTAATATCTCTAGCACCATTTACATTCAGGGTTGCTAGATTAACTTCACTCATGGCCAATAGGAGAAAAGCCCACCAAAAAAAACCACACTCAATGTAGAAAATGAGCTTAACTTGTTATACATAATCCTTAAGTTTCTCTACGTTCCTCACCAATTTTTTTAAACGATAAACTTCTTTATTTGTGAAGCATCCTTCAGCCATAAAATTCCTTGTTTTCTCAACAAACTGTGTTATATTGGGGAAATAGTCTTGTACACATACCCCTCTCTTATTCTTCGTTGACTTAAGGAACATTTTTATCTCTTCACTATCATAGCTCCGAGCAGAGAAGTCACTCAAAGACAACGCCACACTGGAATCTGATGAATCACTTTCACTTTCAATTTCATCATCATTGCTACCATCTAAGTCAGCTTTCTTCCCAGTTTTTTTATTTTGAGACTTATCATTTTTTTTTCCTTTTTAGCGGTGCTTTGAACATTTCTATTTGTGCCTCCATTTCAATGTCCACACATTCAAACCCACTCTTCTTCTGTACAACCTGTGTTACACTTTCTTTCTCAGGATGTTTTGATTGTTTTACATCAGATACATTGTCAGTTTGGTCTTTTTTTCCTGTATCTATACCTGTCCCAACAACAGATTTTGTTCCAGCTACCTCCCTACAAATATCCACTTCAGTCTCACTATGATTATCATTCTGCAACTCTAAACTCAGTGAAACTACAGGCCCACCAGTTTCTCCACTCATACTTGGATTAGAAACCGTATCCCCTTTCTCCGTGGCTTTCTTTTCTGGGCAGTTACGAATCAAATGTCCTGCTTTTCCACAACCAAAGCATTTTGTCCTCGCAGTTGTAACAAAAATGATGTAATCAAAATCATCAACTCTAAAACTAAGCGAGAGATCCAATTCCTCATCATCCTTAATAATCATGTATGCAAATCTCCTGAAAGACACGATATGTTTCAACAGGGGAGAGCCCGTGCTAATCGGGATTTTCTTTATTGGGGACACCAACTTTCCATAACGTGATAAAGCTTCTGTTATAATCTGGTCACTGAGAAAGGGGGGAACGTTAGATAAGGTGACCCTCTTGATGGTAATGTGAGGGGAAGAACCTGAACAAAATCGCCACCAATCACAATTCCACTCTCAACTGCTTGATTCACTTTTTCAACGTTACTAAGAAAAATCACAGTAGCGTTATTCATCCTCGATGCGGATAAAATAGATCCATGTCCCACAACTTCGCCGATCGCCAAACAAATATCTATACTCGCCACAAACGCCACTTTCACCGCATTATGCCGCGTGAGCGTGGACAACACCTGTGTAGTTGGGGTCGTCATGCTTTCCCCGGTAAAGCCCGGCAGCATGCGGCCCAAAACCACACAGAACTACCCCAAACTAACTAAAGCAAAAATAGACACAAAACAAAACAAAAAAAAAACAAAAAAAAAAACGGAAAGAGAAAAACAGAAAAACAAATACACTCACCACACTCACACAGCAGCCCGCGGGCCAGCGCTCTCGCACTCCACACTCGCTCAGCTCAGACGCTCACGCATGCGCACACACAGAGAGAGAGAGAGAGAGAGAGAGAGAGAGAGAGAGAGAGAGAGCTTGAGTGTGTGAGAGAGAGAGTGTGTGGGTGGGTGTGTGTGCGGCTGTTCTCTGGCAGTTTCCACCGGTTTCAGTGCCTTTTTCGAACCCTCAAGATATTACAATTAAGTTAGCTATGGCTAAGACGAGATAGCATGACATTAGCGGCTACCGAACCTTGCTTGCCGCGATTATTAATATCGGATTCGGCTACCATATAAGAAGACACGACAGCTATATCAATGACATGAATGAGAATACTTCCCAGTCAATGTTGTAGAAATAAACAATAGCCTACATACTGACATAATCTCTCATCGATTGACCGCTTGACTACTTCTTCTTCTTCTTCTCTGGGTTTTATGGCGGATCGCAACCAAATTGAACAGGTGCATACCGCCACCTACTGTGCCGGAGTGTGCAATATCAGGATTTTAATACTTCAGGTTACAGGTTATACATATATATATATATATATATATATAATAAAAAAACTATATTTTATGATCTAATCCTGTATCTTTGAGAAAATTAAAGAGAGCTTTGCAGCACTCCCCTGTTTCCTCACTCATCCCTAAAATCACAGCTAAATTCCATCCCCGGCCTAATTTATATATCTTGTTTTGTAAGACGTTCCGCTCAGAATTATATTTACTACACTTCATGATGACATGCTCAACATTTTCAGGAACATTACAAGCCTCACATTTATCAGACAAACATTTTGACATTAAATAAAGTGTTGATTTTAACCCAGTATGTCCAAACCTTAATCTTGAAAACATCACTTCATCTCTTCTACATTTCCTTTGAAGCTCTTCACCTTAAATGATTTCTGTATACTGTAATAGTGTCTCCCTTTAGTGTCTGTGTCCCACTTCTTCTGCCATACGTCACTCACTGCTTTCCTAATTAATGATTTGGCCTCTCCTTTTCCAAAGGGAACGGTCATTATTTCATCTTGTTTTAATTTCAATGCTGACTTCGCAATCTCATCTGCTTTCTCATTCCCATCAACACCAACATGAGCAGGTACCCAAACAAAATGCACATCCACTCCAGTTCTTTGAATTCTCAGCATTATTGTGCAAATTTCAATCAATAGATTATCTCTTGCTGTCTTTTTGGAATTTAGACTATACAGGGCTGCAGCGGAGTCTGAACAAATTACTACTCTCTCAGGCCGCACCTCTTCTATCCATTGTAACCCCAAAATAATAGCAACCATTTCCGCTGTATATACAGATAATTTATCATTAATTCTTTTACATATACTTATATTAAACTCAGGTATGTATGCTCCTGATCCTACATGATCAGTCCCTGGATCTTTTGATCCGTCAGTGAATAATAGTATATAGTTATAATACTTTCTCTTTATATAGTCATTAACCAGATATCCAATATTATCTATATTATTTTCACTCCATTCTTTCTTCTTCTCTATAAGCATTAAGTCTACGTTGGGTACCGGTAAAATCCATGTAGGAACATTTACCCATACAGTAGTTGGTCCATAATCTTTGTAATTTAATCCATATTCTTCTGCTAATGTATTAATGTTCCAGCCAAATCCTTTACCTTTTCGTTGTTGAGTATATTCCCAGCAATGACCCAGGTGAAAAAGACGTTGTATTAAATGTATTAAAAATATATTTGAAATACAAATAGTGTGTTTATAATACATTTGTATTTACAACATGCTTATTTAAAGTGTACTAAAAATTTATTTTATTGCATTTTAGTATATTTCTAAAAAGTATACTAGAAGTACATTGGTAATAAATATATATTTAATTACACTTTTAAGAAATATACTATAGAAAAGCATACTTTTAATGTATTTATAAAAAGTATATTAGTAATATATTGGTAATAAATGTATGCTTTATTATATTTGTAATAAATATGCTAATGATAATTATACTTTAAATGTATTTCTAAAAAGTATATTAGAACTACATTGGTAATAAATATATGTTTAAATACACTTTTAAGAAATACACTATAGAAAAGCATACTTTTAATGTATTTCTAAAAAGTATATTATTAGTACATTGGTAATAAATGTATGCTTAATTATATTTTTAATAAATATGCTAATGAAAGTCATGCTTTAAATATGTTTCTAAAAAGTGTACTAGAAGTACATTGGTATTTAATTACATTTTTAAGAAATATGCTAAATACAAACATATTTTAATTGTATTTAAAAATGTTCTACTAGAAATGCAATGCTAATAAATATACACTTAATTACACTTTTAGAAATATGCTAAAAACAAACATAGTTTTAGTGACATTTTAGTGTATTTACAGAAAGCATACTTGTTGCTAAATTAAAGTAATTTTTGTGTTTACTTTGTGTGTATAGCAATTTGTAACCTTATAACTTATTTAACCTTGTATAGGACTAGAGCAATATATTTTTAATATTTATGTTATACTGTAGCATGTGCTTCAGCCCTGCTTTAAAAAAATATTGTGAAAAACAAATGAGACATATATATATATATATATATATATATATATATATATATATATATATATATATATATATATATATATATACATATATATATATAAAGTTTAAAAATTGCAGTAATGCACTTCTATACTTCTGCATTAATTAATCAAATAGTCTTTCCCACAAAACTGAATACCAGTACTTGCACACATCAACATAAAAGATCAGGTGTACATTCTAGAAAAACAAAATAAATTTGTTAAAGCTTGACTCTTACATTTGTTTAGCCAAAATGAATAAAAAAAACTGTTTATAAAGCATGTTATGTTTATATTAACAGAGTTGTTTCTTTTTTTGTGGCCGTTAGTTAGTTAGTATTTCCAGCTGCATTCATTTGGACCAATCAGAGCCAATCTTTTCAAAACAAGCTTGCCGGCAATTGTCCAATCACACACTGCCATTTGAACTTACATGTTGGGCGGGGCGCGGACAGCGGTACTGACTGTCTGTGGTATTCCATTATAGCTTCGGATATTTCAACGGAAATCATGTATTTTCCAAATTTTGCTTTGTTATTTCACTGACTCTGACCTAGTGAATGTGGATAGCACCGATTTAATATTAAGAGAACACACGAGCAGATTACCAGGTCGTCAGCTCCCGCGAACAATTTAGCAGTGAAGAGGACAACGCAGAGGTGCGCCGCCACGACATGGACAGAGCAAGATACTGCCAGAAAAGATCTTACTTCTTGGTGGTAAGTTTATTAGTTTAAGTGATTAGTATAATTGGCTTTATTCTCACTTTGGGTTTAGAAAATACTTTCAGAAGTTGATGTCGATGTTCTGTGGATTACTGCGTTTCTGTTTATTTGACACGAGTTATCGTCTATCCATTGACGTCTATCAACTTAATGTCATAGATCTAGACAGTGACATAAAACAACTATAAAAACATTGCACACTGTGTTTGCAGAAAAAAAGGTTATTTAGGTGATTACACAACAGGCTTGATTGTCCCCAAGTAACGTCTTGTGTTTTAAATATTATAATATATTTTAAGCTCTAATAAAACTTACACATTTGTGATATTTAATTCATAGTAAAATCTAATTAATTATTAGTAGGCTGTCAGTTTTCATGTCAATTCGATAAATAAATTGAGTTGTAATCACCAACTATAAGCTTTCACAAAACCAATTATTAAATATCTTGCACTGAGAAATTAAAACGATGTTAAATAATGAAATGAGAGATTTTATATTTAATATTTAGCCTAGCCAAGGAATTTGCACATTGCAAAGACATTTTTTTTATTAAACCTGTGAGTAGATGAGGTCAAGTCGAGTAAGTAGTAGTTGATCCTCTTGATTTGTAACTTTTTGTTGGTGAAAAACAACAAAAACAGTCAATAGTGTGTCATGTAGCAGCTAAGTAGCTAAGTGACCTATTATATATTAACAGATATTTGAAAAATTGCGTCCCCCGCATGAATATGTATTTTGCCTGATTATGCATTGAATTATGCAATCGCATAATCGTGTTTTTCTCGAGGGACTGATTCATATGATTTTATGTGTGGTATTCAGCTTTTTTACATTTAATCAAGTCGTTATCAGCTGTCACCAACTTGTAACTTTCAATAGAATGTTCTGTCTTTATTAATAATGAATAATTACTTTAATAATAGCGTGGAAGTTACAGTAATGGTTCATTAAATCATTTAAACAAAATACAAATTATATATGAAGAATCCTATTTGTTATAATAATTATATCTGACTTTTTGTGCATTAAGTGTTCTGAATTAAGTAACAAAGTGACAGCTTTTTATTAGAATTATAAATGAACAAGTTTATACTAATGCTTGTTTTATTTATTCTTTCCAGATTTCCCTCAGTGGTTCTGATGTCCCCAAAAGAGTCTATGGCAGACTGAACAAGTCACAAACTTCTCTTTTTACTCACGACTTGGCCACTTTACTTTTTGCTATTGCATTTCACTTTGTTTGACTTAAAGGATTAGTTCACTTAAAAAAAAAAACTTTTGCTGATAATTTACTCACCCCCATGCCAAGATATCCATGTCATTCTTTCTTCAGTTGAAAAGAAATTAAGGTTTTTGATGAAAACATTCCAGGATTTTCTCCATATAATGGACTTCATTGGGAACCAAACGGTTCAAGGTCCAAAAGACAGTTTCTGTGCAAACTGTTCAAAGGGCTTTAAACGACACCAGACGATGAATAAGGGTCTTATCAAGCGAAACAATCGGTCATTTAAAAAAAAAAAACAACGTTTAAGTTTTATAAGCTCAAATGGTCGCCTTGCTCTGTTCTGTTATGCATGTTCATGACTCTCCTATTCGAACTCGTTCATCAAAATTAGTCATTAGGTTCATTCAACGAACGAAATGAATGAATTGACTCGAAAAAAGATTTGTCAGGGCTGACAACTCTCAAGCATTCAGCACGAGACTCTCGCAATTGAGCCAATTCTCATGCTTTCACGACAAATTGACTGTTAGCCATTGGACCTTGAACCGTTTTGTTCCCAGTGAAGTCCATCATATGGAGAAAAATCCTGGAAAGTTTTCATCAAAAACCTTAATTTCTTTTCGACTGAAGAAAGAAAGACATGGACATCTTGGAAGACATGGGGGTGAGTAAATTATCAGCAAAAGTTTTTTTTTTTTAAAGTGAACTACTCCTTTCAGTTAGTTAATTTATTTATTTATTTATTTTTTGTTCTGTTTAATACCTCTGTAAATCAATGCATTTTATGTCAATGTATTTTGTTTAGTTTTCATAATGCTTTACTGATGTAGTGCATTAAAGTTTATCTTTCAAAGAGTGTTTGTGTGTTTTGTAGAAATATTTGTTTTGTTGAATTAAAATGTTTAACTGTATTTTTAATACATTAAAATATATTATTTTTATATTAAATGGTTTTTGGATAAAATATATTTTTAATATGTTAATAGTGGGTCCTAAAGTGTTCTACTAATACATTATTAATAAGCTGAAATTATATTTAAAATATACTTAGAACGCATTAATGTGAAGCTAAAAATATACTAATGCTGTATTTCTAAAGTCTATTTAAAGTGTATTAAAATACACTTTAAATAAGTGCTATTATATTACATTAAATGTACTTAAAATGGTTCCATTTTAGCACAATTTAGTATAATAAAATATATTACTATTACCTTAAAATTGAACTTAAATACATATTAAAATACACTTAATATACTTGAAGTTGTTTCAATTTAGCACATTTAATACATATTTAATACGGTACACTTAAAATACATTAAGTATATCAAAATAAGTACAATTTAAATATATTTCCTTTTCACCTGGGGACACAGAACCTTTGTTGCAGGTTGTTGTTCTCCAGATCCTTTTAGCTTGACCCAATATGCTAAAGATAATTTAGTACGTCTTAAACACAGTGGCAATTCATCAGCTTCTACCAGCAGTGCATAGGGGTTGTTTTCACTGCACCTAAACTGATTCTTAGTGCTCTGAGCTGTATTCTGTCTAGTTTTTCTAAGATACTCTTGGCTGCTGCTCCATATACCATACATCCATAGTCAATACATGATTGTATTAAGGCTCTATAGATATCTAGTAGTGATTGTTTGTCTGCTCCCCATTGGTAACCAGAAACTGACCTCATGAGATTCAATACCTTTTTACATTTTGTTTCAACCTGTTTCACATGGTTTCTCCATATACATTTCTCATCAAACCAAGAACCTAGATACTTGAACTCTTTCACTCTTTCCATATTTTGTCCATATAATGTAAGCTGTGTGTTATTAAGATTTCTCTTCCTGGTAAAGATCATATAACACGACTTTGCGACTGACATCTTAAATCCCCACTCATATGACCATCTTTCAACTTTTAATATAGCACTCTGTATACTGTTATTCACATGTCTAATGTTTTTCCCTCTTTTCCAAATAGCCCCATCATCTGCATAAAGTGATGACCCAATATTTCCATCTACATTTACAAATATATCATTTATCATGATGTTAAACAAAATAGGGCTTATAGCGCTCCCTTGAGGGATACCATTTTCAATTCTAAAATCATCTGACACAGCATCTCCAACTTTAACACGAAAAGTACGGTTAGACAGAAAATCTAAAACCCAGTTGTATAGTCTCCCGCCAATACCCATTTTTTCCATTTTAATTAGTAGACCTTCTCTCCACATTGAGTCATAAGCTTTCTCAATATCAAAATATACTATAACCATCTCTTTCATACTAACCGCCTTTTCTGCCTCATTGCTAACTTTAATCAAAGCATCTATCGTAGATCTTCCTTTACGAAATCCACTTTGGTATTTGCTTAGCAATCCTCTTTGCTCTAAATAATAAGATAGCCTGCATACAATTATTTTTTCCATCCATTTACACAAGTGCGATGTTAAGGCTATAGGTCTGTAGTTTCCTGCATTAGTTATGTCTTTACCAGGTTTACCAAACGGTAGTATCAGAGCACTTTTCCAGCTATCAGGCATTACACCTTCTCTCCATATCTTATTGAACAGTTTAAGTATAATTTCCAATCCTTCTTTTGGTAATTGTCTAAACATAGCATAGCACAGTTGGTCTTGTCCTGGAGCTGTATATCCACTTCCCTCCAGGGCCACTTTTAACTCGTGTAAAGAAAAGTCCATGTCAAGTGCTGATTCATCACTATCTTTTTTCTTATTTACATCACTATTTAAAATATCAATCTTCCGCTGCTTATGTATTTCATCTAAATGGCTTCCACTATGAACATTTGCAAATTTCTTACCTAGCAGTTCAGCTTTTTCCTTATTTGTAATTGCTAGATGTTTCCCTTCTATCAGCACTGGGATTTTAATTGTTTTTCTTTTCCCACTCATCTTTTTGATCATTGCCCAAATATCATTTAAATTAACTTCTCTACCAATGGAGGAGCAGAATTGCCTCCATGCATTCTTCTTCGATGCCTTTATTATTTTCCGTGCCATAGCCCTCTTTCTTTGATAGTCAACCAAGTTATCTTGGCTCAAGTGCTTTCTTAAAATTCTGAAAGCATTATTTCTGTTTTTTATAGCATTTTTACATTCATCATTCCACCATGGAACTATTTTCTTCTTCTCATTCACTGTGCTCTTAGGGATACAGGTTGTTGCAGCACTAATAATCATGGAAGTCACTGCTGCTGCACAGCTATTTACATCACCCTCCATCGATATTCTTTCAGTATACTCAATACAAAGTTCCTTGAATTTTTCCCAGTTAGCTTTAGAAAAGCACCATCTCTCTATTACGTAACCCTCTTGAATGTACATATCAAAGTCCATGGAACATATTATTGGAAAGTGATCACTCCCTATGTTGGTATCATTCTTTATATCCCATTCACAAATATTACTCATATTTACAGAGACTAAAGTAAGATCTAAACAGGAGACTGAATTTCTTATAACATCAACCCTGGTGCCTCTTCCATCATTAATGCAGTAAAGTGGTCTCTCCTCGATGAATTCTTCAACTACTTCTCCATTATTGTCTGTATGGTCACTTCCCCAAAAAATTATGAGCGTTAAAGTCTCCACACCAAATTTCCCTACTATCAACACTTTCTGATATCTTATGGAATGTTTGCATCGATAATTTCTTGCATGGATTATAAAAATTGACAACTTTGATATTACCTCTGGGACTGTACATTTCTACTACTACACATTCATACTCATTTGGAACATGAAGTTAGCTTCTGACCAAGGCTGTATTTCAATACTAGTCCTACTTGATCTTAGCGCTGCGTTCGACACTATAGATCATATAATACTCTTGGATCGACTACAAAACTTCACTGGTGTCCAGGGACAGGCATTAAGCTGGTTTAGATCGTACTTATCGGACCGTTCTCATTTTGTCTGTTTAAATGGGAAAAAATCAAAGATAACGTCAGTAGACTATGGAGTACCGCAAGGATCGGTTTTAGGCCCTCTGCTATTCTCAATATATATGCTGCCACTTGGTAATATTATAAGAAAACATGGAATTAATTTCCACTGTTACGCTGACGACACTCAATTATATATTTCATCACGACCAGATGAAAACACTAACTCATCTAAAATGACAGAGTGTCTCAAAGATATAAAATGCTGGATGACGCGTAATTTCCTGCTATTAAATTCAGATAAAACGGAGGTATTACTTATTGGTCCAAAAAACTACTCACAAAACGTCTCTGGTTACGTATGTAACCTTAGTTCCCTGAAGGGAACGAGACGCTGCGTGTAAACGCCGTGGGAACGCCTCTGCGTGACGAGTCATGAAGCACGTATGAAATCTGTCCAATGGCGAGACGGAACGTCATAGGCGGGGTGACGTATCGACCAGGAAACTATAAAGCATCCCCGAAACACAAGCGCAACAGCTTCTGATAGGACTGAAGCAAGCGCTCACGGGCATGCTGGGAGTATGGCATAGACACGCAGCGTCTCGTTCCCTTCAGGGAACTAAGGTTACATACGTAACCAGAGACGTTCCCATTCAGGGAACTTCGAGCTGCGTGTAAACGCCGTGGGAACGCTAATACCAACGCCGCCATGCGAGCAGGTGTCCGTTGTATGAATATCAGGGTGCACATTCTGACGAAAGCATCTGAGCCCCAGGGGTGGAGCTGAAGTCCAGATGGTAAAACTTCACAAATGTGTGAGGTGAAGACCATCCTGCCGCCTCACAGATGTCACACAAGGGAACTCCTGATAAAAATGCCTTAGAGGCAGCCATACTCCGGGTTGAATGAGCCCGGACAGCCAAGGGAGAAGGCTGACCAGAGGACTCATAAGCAAGTGAAATGGCCTCGACCACCCACTTACTCATTCTCTGCTTAGACGCCGCAGAACCTCTATTAGGAGGCCCAAAGCAGACAAATAATTGTTCTGATTCCCTCCACAGGGCAGCTCTGTGGACATATGCGTCTAAGGCCCTCACCGGGCAGAGCAGATTTAGTTTCTCCTGGTCTGGTGTCCGAAACGGAGGAGGACAGAAGGCCTGTAGCACTATAGGTTTGACAACCGTAGTTGGAACCTTCGGAACATACCCCGGTCTAGGGAGGATGAAAGCCTTCGCCATACCGGGAGCAAATTCCAAGCACGAGGGGGAAACCGACAGCGCCTGAATATCTCCAATCCTCTTTAGGGAAGAGATGGCTAGGAGAAAGATGGTTTTGAGAGTAAGAAACTTCTCAGGCACCTCATCAATGGGCTCGAAAGGGGCTAAACAGAGCCCCTCCAACACAACCGCTAGATCCCAGGTCGGTACCCTCGTACGCACTACCGGCCTCAGCCTCAGGATACCACGAAGGAAACGGGTTACCAGGGGATGTCTCCCAAGAGAAGCTCCACTCAAAGGGACATGGTAAGCGGATAGGGCCGCCACGTACACCTTTAGTGTGGAGTACGATAACCCTGTGGAGAAGCGTTCCTGAAGGAATTCCAGCACTGCCGGCAACGGGCAGTTAACTGGATCCAACTGTCGCTCTCCACACCAAGAGGTGAACAGTTTCCACCTCGAGGCATACAACTTCCTCGTGGATGGGGCTCTGGACTGGAGGATGGTCTCCACGACCTCAGTCGAGAGACCTGAATCTATGAGCTGGGCCCCCTCAGAGGCCAAGCCCACAACCTCCACAGTTCCGGACGGGGGTGGAGTATCCCCCCGTCCGCTTGAGACAGAAGGTCCCTCCTGACCGGAATCTCCAGAGGAGGACCCTCGAGAAGGGAAATCAGGTCCGCAAACCATACCCTGGTTGGCCAACGGGGGGCCACCAGAAGTACACTGGCCCCCTCCTGGCGAATCCTTTCCAGAACCCCTGGGAGCAGAGCAATCGGGGGAAAAGCGTACAGGGGTGCCCTCGGCCACTCCTGTACCAACGCATCCAGCCCCAATGGAGCTGGAGGACTCAGGGAAAACCACAGCGGGCAGTGTGAGTTCTCCCTGGACGCAAAGAGGTCCACTTCGGCCTGACCGAAGTGTCTCCAAAGGAGCTCCACCACCTCGGGGTGATGTCTCCACTCCCCGGGCCTCGGCCCCTGCCTCGACAGGATGTCCGCTCCCCGATTTAAGTATCCTGGGATATAAATCGCTCTCAGCGACCGAAGTTTCCCCTGGGACCACAACAGGATCTGGCGCGCCAGCTTGTACAATGGACGTGAGCGCAGACCCCCCTGGTGGTTTATGTAAGAGACCACAGACATGTTGTCTGACCGGACAAGAACATGATGATCTCTGAGGTCTGGGAGAAAGTGTTTCAAAGCCTGAAACACCGCCATCATCTCTAGACAATTTATATGCCATCGGAGATGATGGTCTTGCCACAGCCCGCGGGCCGAGCGACCACTCATGATCGCTCCCCAGCCCGTGAGAGAGGCATCCGTCGTCACCGTTACCCGGCGACACGGGGCTCCCAGCGCAGGTCCCAGGGACAGGAACCAAGGTTCTTTCCACATAGCCAGGGCACGGAGACCACGTCGCGTGACCTTGATCTTGCGGAGCGGGTTTCCCCTCGGGGAGAACCCCTTGGTCCTGAGCCACCACTGTAGTGGTCTCATGTACAGCAGGCCGCACGGTAACACGTTGGATGCTGCTGCCATCAGACCCAGAATTCTCTGGAATTCCTTTACAGTGAGTGACTGGCCTAGCTTCACTTGCGTGACAGTCGAGATAATCGAGGCTATACGAGCCGGCGACAGACGTGCCTGCATCGTCGTCGAATCCCATACCACGCCTAGAAAAGTGGTCCGCTGAACTGGCGAAAGCACACTCTTCTTGGCGTTGAGTCTCAACCCCAACCTTCTGATGTGGGCGAGGACGGCATCTCGATGCCGAATCGCCTGATGCTCTGATTGAGCCAGAATCAACCAATCGTCGATATAATTTAAAATGCGAATGCCCTGGAGACGCAGCGGAGCCAAGGCCGCGTCCATGCATTTCGTGAAGGTTCGAGGAGATAACGCTAGGCCGAATGGAAGGACCCGATATTGGTACGCTTCGCCCCCAAAAGCGAACCTCAGGAACTTCCGATGTTGCGGAAGGATGGAGATATGGAAGTACGCGTCTTTTAGGTCTATCGTGACAAACCAGTCCTCGGACCTGATCTGTGACACGATCTGCTTGAGAGTCAGCATTTTGAACTTGAGCTTCCCTACTGACCGATTTAAGAGGCGCAGGTCTAAAATCGGACGCAGCCCCCCATCCTTCTTCGGAACAATGAAGTACCGGCTGTAATACCCCAGCTCTCTGTCGGGAGGAAGAACTCGTTCTATCAACCCCTTCATTAGCAGAGCTTTCACTTCTTGTTCCATAACCAGAGCCTGCTCGGGGGTCACCACTGTGGGCAAAACCCCCCGAAAACGAGGTGGACGCGACCTGAACTGGATCGCGTACCCGCGTTCGATAGTCTGCAGGACCCAACGAGATATATTTGGAAGACTTCCCCATTCTACCAGAAATTCTACTAAGGGTACCAGCCTCTCGAGACTGGCCTCTGGAGTAGTTTTTAAAACAGAAACAGCGCCCTGTGACCGCGCACAGGCAGGGTTCAACGACCGTTCTGTATCGCTCCTCGGAGCAAACGAGCGTCCCTCGGGAAATCGCTCGCTGGGACCGTCTGCACCCCCCATTACAGGCAGGGTTGGCAGAACGAACCCCTGAGGGCACCGAGAGAGAGCGGGCGCCGGATTCAGCGGCGAACACCTCTGTCTCACGGTGGGGACCACCCTCAGTAGCCTGACACCAGTGGCGTCAGGACTTCTTCGACGAAGCCTTCCTGGCGACAATAACCGTCCTCAGATCGGTTCTATCCCGGGAAGACCTCGCCTGAGAACGCCGCGTCTCAGCCCAGTTTTGCTGGGGAGGAGCCCGAGACGCGACGCTCTTCTTCTGCTGCGCCCTATGCGAGGAACCCGACGGGCGGGGCTGCTCTCGCCCAGCAGCCCCCGAAGGATGAGTACGGACGGGGAGACATTTCTGGAGCGCCGCTGCCTGCTTTTTTCCCTCTTGGAATCTCTCAATCACTGCGTTCACAGAACCACCAAAAAGACCTTCGGTCGACAGCGGCGCATCCAGGAGAAAAGCTTTATCTTTCTCCTTCATATTAGCCAGATTTAGCCATAAATGCCTCTCCGTGGCCACCAGGGCTGCCATAGAGCGGCCGACTGATCTGGCCGTCTCCTTGGTGGCACGGAGAGAAATATCTGCCGCCTGACGCAGCTCATTAATCACGTCAGTGCTGACGACCTCCCCCTCGCTCATATCCTTCAGCAGATCTGCTTGATACGCCTGGAGGATGGCCATCGTATGCAAGCAAGATGCTGCCTGTCCCGCCGCTGAATAAGCTTTGCCCACCAAAACCGAAGTATTTCTGAGTGGCTTGGTGGGCAACGCCGGTGTTTTAAAAGATGATGCCGTCTCAGGAGAAAGATGGCTCGCCAAAACTTCCTCCATCCTCGGCATCGCCCCATAACCGTGTCCCCTAGACCCAGCAATATTAGCGTACAAAGAGGTCTGTTGTGTCAAAATTCTAGCTGACACTGGTTTGTTCCACGATCTACACACCTCGGTGTGTAGATCGGGAAAAAAGGGCAAACACCGGCGTGGAGGTAGTGAGTGTGATTTTAAAAATCTCTCATCCATTTTACTTTTTACTCTCGACTCTTGTTTTTCAACTGGCCATTCAATGGTTAATTTTTCCACAGCCCGAGTCAAAACCTCCATCAGCTCTACATTCGCGGGAGACTGGGATGGCGAGTCCCCGATCTCCACTGAGTCCATAGACTCTGCATCCACACTTTCAACATCCAGCTCCTCAGAACTGGATAATTGAAGTGATGGCGCCTCAGCCCGGGCAGGAGAAACCGCAACGCGGACCCCCGCAGCGAGAACTGAGGCACTGGATCTACCAGGTAAGGGCAGAGAAAGGGCGGGGCCCGTCTCAATCCCCGCTGATAGATCCATCTGCGAACCCCACGACGCAAGCCTTCGCTGTGCCTCGGCAGCAGCGGGACCCGAGCCGCGGGGAGCGCGCACCGAACCACTCTCCTCGAAGAGTGCCCGGCGGGAGCGAAGTGTCTTCATGGACAGACACTCGCAGTGCTCACAGCCGGCCCCCTCGAGAGCCGACTGAGCATGCTGCACTCCCAAACAAACAACACACAGATCGTGTGTGTCCCCACCCGTGATGAAGCGAGGGCAGGGATGAACACACTTTCTGAAATTCTGCTGTTGTTTGCTCGCCATATTTTCCAATATATATATATATACAATATCAGACAGACAGACAATATTCATACATAGAGCGCTTGTGAAGACTCAGAAGCTGTTGCGCTTGTGTTTCGGGGATGCTTTATAGTTTCCTGGTCGATACGTCACCCCGCCTATGACGTTCCGTCTCGCCATTGGACAGATTTCATACGTGCTTCATGACTCGTCACGCAGAGGCGTTCCCACGGCGTTTACACGCAGCTCGAAGTTCCCTGAATGGGAACCTCTCACAATACAACTTTAATATAGACGGATGTCCTGTTACTTTATCCACTACAGTAAAAGACCTGGGTGTTATACTAGACCGCAACTTGTCTTTCGAAGATCATATTTCATATGTTACAAGAACAGCCTTTTTCCACCTTAGAAACATTGCTAAGCTACGTAACATGCTATCTGTTTCTGATGCTGAAAAATTAGTTCATGCATTCATGACCTCGAGACTAGATTACTGTAATGCTTTATTAGCCGGTTGTCCTGCATCCTCAATAAACAAGCTACAGTTAGTACAAAATGCAGCTGCTAGAGTTCTTACTAGGTCAAGAAAATATGATCATGGAGATGCGCATGCGCAGCGGACGGTGATGGCTGCTTAATATCGACGCTCTCCCTCAGTTGTCTTTTTTTCGGATTTATCTATCCCTACTAAGTTTTTGGCCGAATTTTATGTAAATTCCTGGTTTTAGTGGCACTCTAGATGGCATCCAAACGAGATTTAATCCACTCCCCGGCAAAGAAAAGGTATAAAGACGACGAGCACCTTCACGACGCCATTGCCGAAATGCTGGATAAGCAACTGAGCGCCATAAAACTCAGTATGTCGACGATTGTTCGCGAGGAAATATCGACGATTACGGCACGATTGGAATCGCTGGAAAAGGATGTCAAATCGTTCGGCAAAAGATGTGACAACATCCAGGCTACGGTGCGGGATGTTAAAAGGGACTCGATTGCTAACAAGACTTGCCTAGAGGAGCTCCAGGAGAAACTATATCTTTATGAAGATAAATCCAGACAAAATAACCTAAGGTTGGTGGGCCTGCGGGAAGGAGCTGAAGGAGGGGATGCAATTCAGTTCTTGCAGACCCATATTCCCAAGTGGATTCCAGCTCTACAAGGGAAGACGATCGAGATTGAACGGGCGCACCGCCTCTACGCGAACGAGGATCCCTCCAGGAATAGAGCGCGCACTTTGATTTTCAAACTCCTTCGTTACAATGACCGACAGGCGATCCTACAGGGAGCCAGAAGTGCACCGTCTCTGAGTTATGAAGGGGGTAACTTAAGGTTCTATCCTGACTTCAGCCAGGGAACGTCCAAAAAAAGGAAAGCTATGGCCGAAGGGAGGAAACGCCTCCAGCAACTAGGCATCGAGTCATTTCTGCTTTATCCTGCTTCGGTCAAAGTACGTAACGGTCAGGAGCAATTGTTCTTCAAAACCCCCGGAGACCTGGACCGTTTTATCGCGTCTCTGAGTGCCACTACGGAAATGGACATCACCGTGCCTACAGGGATGCCTGATGAGTAAATTCGGCCTTCTTTGTTTTGTATTATGGCACTTTGAGTAGGGATATAGGTTTAATTTTCGCTGAGACGGACACTCAGGTGAGAGTTGCTGATGCTTGAGTAACTGTTGCCACTTATAGTCCGAGTGCATGCCCTCGACTAAATTTGCTTTCCAGGCAGATAAGAGAGTGCGTTCTTCCTCTCTGCAAGCTGCCGATAGTAATTTGATTGTTGTTTTTCTATTGTATTTAACCATTAACGTTGTAATGTTAGAACTACCAGGGTTTGCCGTTTTTGTTGTACTTTTTGTGTTGTTTTGGGGTGAAATTATTATTGATGCGTTCGGTTTCTATAGCTACCTCTGCCTTATGTATAATTATATTGAGACAGAATGAGGGACTTTAATGTGATATCGTGGAATGTCAATGGTCTAAATTCTCCCGTGAAAAGATCCAAATGCCTAGATTATCTCCATCGCAAACGAGCTGACATGGTCCTAATACAAGAATCCCACCTCAAGGCTCCTGATGTTACTCGCTTTCAGAATAGACATTTTAAAGTGATAGCTTTTTCATCATATAATAGTGCATCAAGAGGAGTTATTATTCTTCAGAACAGAAAATTCCCGTTTCTAATAGAGAAATCGGGTGGGGATGAAAATGGGCGGTTTACATATGTGTCAGGTTCATGGAATAATTTGAAAATGGTTCTCTTCTCAGTATACTCCCCTAATAACTATGATGCAGATTTTTTTCCATCTCTTACCAAATCCCTCCTTAATTTTGCTGACTACAAACTGGTCGTAGGAATAGATGCTAATGCAGTTTGTAATCCATTAATCGATAGATCCCTTGTCTCTGTTCATGGTGATCAGGCTTCGCAGTCGTTAAACGATCTCATTGCTGATAACGATTTATGTGATATCTGGAGAGTGAAGAATGAGAGCGGTAGAGATTATACTTTTTATTCTGCACGCCATAAATCATTTTCGAGGCTAGATTACATTCTGATTTCTAAATCTCTTACTCAAGGTGTAAACCATATTGATATTTTACCCATACTGATTTCAGATCACTCCGCTGTGATTTGTAATCTATCTCCTCCGATAATTCCCCTAAGCTCCAAAAGGTGGCGTATGAATACAACTCTTTTGCAAAATGAAGATTTTGTAAAACAGTTACGTTCTAAATTATCTCTGTTTCTCAAAGAAAATTCGAGCTCAGCTACTAATCCACAGATGCTATGGGAAACAACCAAGTGTTTTTTGAGAGGAAATTGTATTTCTTTTGCCTCCTATGTAAATAAATCCAGAGTTAAACAATTAACCCGTCTGGAGGATCAGATTAAATGTGTAGAGAAGGATCTTAAAAAAACATTTACGGAACAGAAAAGCAGAATCCTAGCGAATTTAAAAACTGACTACAAGGCAATCTTACTAAAAAGGGTAGAATTTTTGATCCACCGTACCAAACAAAATTACTATTTTAATGGAGAACGACCAGGCAAACTAATGGCTTTAAGGTTGAAACACAATGAGGCCTTGGCCTCAATAACTGCCATTAGGGACAATGCAGATGTTCTTCACACAGCTCCGGGTGATGTAAATAGGATATTCAAGGAATTTTATGAGCATCTATACAAATCTGAGGTGGGAGTGAATGAACAACCTGTCATTAATTTTCTGTTAAATTTAGAACTACCCCAATTAAGCGAGCAGCAATGTGCTTTTCTTGATTCTCCAATAGAACTTAATGAATTGAAGGAGGCTTTAGAAGTTATGAATAAGGGAAAGGCCCCTGGTCTGGATGGTTTACCCCCAGAGCTGTATCTGGCAATATGGGATTTGATTGGACCGCTCCTCCTTGACTCCATAAATTTTGCTATTGATACGGGTTGTTTCCATCGAGATCAGAACACTGCTCTTATTTCTCTTCTACTGAAAAAAGGGAAAGAACCCTTATGCTGTTCTAGTTACAGGCCGATTTCACTAATTGGTACGGATGTCAAGTTATACGCTAAGGTTCTAGCCCGTCGTTTGGGACCAGTCGCCAGCTTCCTAATCGCCCACGACCAGACAGGATTTCTTAAGGAACGTTTTGCTACAGATAATGTGCGACGCCTTTTGGACATCATTGACTCACCCAACCCGGTTAATGAGCAACGCGCTATCCTCTCACTAGACGCAGAGAAAGCCTTTGACCGGGTCGAGTGGACATATTTATGGTCTGCCTTAACCCGTTTTGGATTTGGCCCTCGTTTTATTCATATGGTTCAGACTCTCTATGGTAACTCTTCTGCACGGGTTTCAACGGGTTTGTGCTGTTCGGAAGCATTCCCGTTGAATAGAGGCACTAGACAGGGTTGCCCTTTATCGCCCCTATTATTTGCAATTTCATTAGAGCCCTTAGCGCAGGCAATTAGGCAGGACCATATTATTTCCCCGATTATTGTTGGCGACTCCAAACATTTTATCTCTCTTTTCGCGGATGATATTCTTCTCTACATGTCTAATGTTTCCTCTTCTCTACCTCAGTGTCTTAAAATATTTAATGACTTCAGCGTCTTAAGTGGTTACAAAATTAATTGGGGAAAATCTGTATTAATGCCCCTGTCTTCGTCATCAAATACTGCATTAGCGTCTTCCTCGATCCCAATTAGTAATACATTTAAATACCTGGGAATCCAGATCTTTCCATCACTTCAAACTATCTCTAAAGAAAATTATAGTTCTTTATTTACTGCTATCAGACGAGATTTACAGAGATGGGACGTTATTCTAGTCTCACTGCAAGGCAGAATTGCAATCATTAAAATGAATATCCTCCCTCGACTTTTATTTCTGTTCTCCATGATTCCTTTATCTCCCCGTATAACCTTTTTTAAAGAGATGAATTCCTTGATTACAAAATTCATTTGGAATAACAAACGACCAAGAATTAAACTCTCAACATTGCAGAGAAGATCTGATAAAGGAGGCTTGTCACTTCCGAACTTAAAATTGTACTTTTGGGCATGTCAGCTCCGCTCGCTCAAGATTTGGTTACAGGTTGACTCGCAGATCGCCTGGCGGGAAGTGGAAGCATCAGCTGTGCTCCCACATCGGCTCCAGGATATTTTATTCACGGGTTTATCAAAGAAAGACCTAAAGTTTGGGAATACAATTGTGTATAATTCTCTTAAAATTTGGCATGAGGTATGCAAATTCATGGGAAGTTCATCTAAGTTCTCATCTGAATCGCCGATCTGGTATAATCATAATTTGCAATCCGACAACAGACCTTTTGTTTTTAAGCCATGGTCGGATCGAGGTGTACATACTTTTGGTGACATATTCAATAATCAGGGATTAAGGTCTTTTCAAGATCTGACAGAGTGTTATAATCTGCCTGGACATTCCTACTTTCTCTATTTAAGGCTGAGAAGCGCAATGCGCGCTTATGGAGTACCATGGAACTGTAACTTGGACTCTCACCCTCTGATGGACTGTGTGAACTTTTCACAGACACGAGGAGCAGTGTCATTCATTTACAACAGACTGCTCAAGCACAGCTGCGGAAAGCTCCCCATCACCACGATATGGGAAAAGGAATTAGCTCCTTGCAAACCAAATTGGGACTGGATATGGGACACTATTTCAACAATGTCAAAAAATCTTGCCCATCAGTTAATACATTATAAACTGCTTCATAGGGCTTACGCTACTCCAAATATCTTGCACAAAATGAAACGCTTGCCTACCCCATTCTGCTCACTCTGTAATTCAAACACTGTGGGTACTTATATGCACATGTTTTATGAATGCCAACATATTGGTAACTTTTGGGATGAGGTATTTCAAGTAGTGTCAGAACTATGTGATAAGGTAATCCTTAAGCACCCAAGTCTCTGTTTGTTGAATGATGATGCAGATTTTGATCTGACTGTTAGCCAGCGTAGGATTCTTCACACTGCTCTAACTGCACAAAAAGATTATCTTCAAGATTTGGCATGAGCCTACAATGCCAGCAGGCAAATTGTGGCTCATAGAAATTAAATACATTGCACTATTAGAACTTACTACAGCAAGAATTAACAAAGCCAAGCCAAAAACACTTAAGGCCTGGACTGAATTTGTTACAAAGCTATCTTCTATCATAATTCAATAGGTCACCCGTACTGATTACTTCTGAGCATTTTTAAGGAGGAGCAGTGGTAATCCTGGAGCTGTGCTGGTATTGTTATTCCACCCCTAACTTATTAACATACATGTCTATGTGTATTTTATTTGTTTTTAGTACAAGCAAACCCTGGTCTTGTACATAGTTATATGTGGTTGCACTTGTGGACCATGTTAAACTTTGCAATAAATAAATAATCATAAAAAAACAGAAAATATGATCATATAACACCGATTTTATCATCTCTACACTGGTTACCTATTAAGTTCCGCATCAACTACAAAATACTACTACTGACCTATAAAGCCCTAAATGGTTTAGCACCTATGTACTTAACGGACCTTCTTTCGCCCTACAATCCACCGCGTTCCTTAAGATCACTAAATTCAAGGCTTCTGGTCATTCCTAGGATATCGAAGTCCAGTAAAGGAGGGAGGGCGTTCTCGCATTTAGCTCCAAAACTCTGGAATGGCCTTCCCGATACGGTCCGAGCCTCTGACTCGCTGACACAGTTTAAAACTAGATTAAAGACACTTCTCTTTAGTCAAGCATTCACATAATGCTTACCTTCTAGTCCTCTGTTATGCCATACGGAACCGTTTGCAACCGTTTGAGTTGTAGCCTGCGGTATTACAAAATCCAATTGTGGTCTTAACCAGGTTTCTTGTATACACATAACATCAGGTCTGACTTCCATATCACTCACCACTTTCTTAAACTCTTGTCCATTTGAAATTAAGCTTCTGGCATTCCAGTGGAGGATGTGAAACACCATAACAAGTTCAATCACCTTGAGAGTCTCCATCATAATTGTTTGGGTTCAACATCTCATGAATCATTTCAGCTGTAACTTCCGTGATCCTTATTATCTCTGTGGCTACCTCTACAATTGTCTTGATTCTATCACTTTTTTTCTTCTGCTGTATTGCCACATTTACAGTCTTACATATGAAAGCAACAAAGTTTGTTTTACCCACAATCAGCGTATCTCCATTAATGTCCTTTGGATTAGTTTCTGTTTGCTTCTGACTTGTTGGAGAAACAACCTCTATTGCTCGCCTGTTCTCAGGCTCATGGTCACTATTTACAACTTTTGCAACATTGGGTCTGAATAAAACATTTTCCTTTACTTTTTTTGCTGCATCAGCATAAGATACCTGATTAGTTACTTTGTATTTCTGTACTTCTCTAGCTTGTCTTTGAACAGGGCATCCTCCAAAAGCAGCGCTATGCTCACCGCCACAATTACAGCATTTCACTTTTGTATCCTGTCCACATTTTCCATATTCATGTTCCCCTCCACACCTAGCACATCTTTGTTTTCCTTTACATTGTCCAGCAGTGTGTCCGATTCTTTGACACTTGAAACATCTAAGTGGTGCTGGGATAAACGCTCTCACATCATAACTTAGGAATCCCATTCTTACTCTCTTTGGCATAACTTTTTCAAACTCCAGTACTACTGACAGGCTATCAGTTTTCACCCCTTTCCGTTGTGTTTGCAGTCTTGTGGCTTTCACCACTTTTCCTCCTTTCACTTCCTGAATTATCTCCTCCACTGACATTGCCAGAGGAACATCATATATAACACCTCTAAGCTTTGCTGCATTCCCTGGGATATGAGTACTGATCCTTTCACCATTAAGTGTTTCTGCTCTCATAAACCTATCTCTTTGCATTTGATCTGTTGCAAAGACCAGCAGCCTCCTATTATGAATAAATATTTGGCAAACTTTATCTTACCCATTTCTTTTTCAATTGCTTTTGTTAATTTCAGTGGGTGGAAATGCCCCCCTTCTTTTTTGAATGTTACCATCACTTTCCATTCTGTCGTTTCATCCTCTTTTCTCGCATTTATCATTGTTGACTTAACTTTTTTAGCTATATCGCCCACCTCCACATCATAGCTTGAACTTCCAGAACTATCACACCTTCCTTTCCTCTTTTTATTTACATCCTGCCATGACATACTATCACTATCTCCATCCGTACTTTTACCCATGATGATTACATTCACGGCACAGTTGTTGCTTAAATCGCCAAATACCAACGTTCGTCCTCCAGGTTGGGTTGTAGCGTTCCCAAACCAGCGTGCTCATTCGGCGTCAGCCGATGCGCCATCCATCCGGAAGCCAGTCAAACTCTAGTGGCCAGGTTCCGTGCTCACCAACCGACCGCTTGACTACTACTTCTCCCAGGAAATTTAAGGGAAATGACATCATACCCAGTGTGCCTTGCGAAACTCTTCGTGATTGGACGATGAAACGCTATCAGGAACGCCCGATGGGCTTTCTAGTGTCATTACGGGAACGCCCAAGCCGCAGCTGGACCCTCCTCATTGCTTGCGCTATCTGTTCTGACCGGAGCGGAAGAAGATTACCACGACAATTGCGTATTTCCGGTCACAAATACGTAAGTTGTGAGAAAGGTCTATGAACTACTTCTAATGAGCAGGGTTGCCAGATTTGGCGGTTTCCCGCCCAATTGGGCGGTTTTGTAATCTTTTTTGCGGGAAAAAATGGGTTTGGGCGGGTGGATAAAAATTGGGCTGGTTTTGCATCAGTTCGGCGGGTTTTTGTAGTCGAAACACCGGGTCTTGCGTGTAATGGCTTGACATCAGCTGCATTCCGTCTGCCCGGAAAGTCGTTGAAGTTTGACTGTAGTATATACTAGAGCTTTTGTGTTAATCAATTCAGATTATTCTTAATACCAATTGTTCAAAGCTATTTTCAGAAAACTCATACTTCTAACTGTCTGACGGGGAATAACCTCAGGCAGTTCGACGTGTGTTTTATGAAAATCGCTTTGAACATGTTATTCAGAATAATTTTATTAACACAATTATGTTTTTTATTGTGTTCTGTTCTGAGCCCAGCTCTGTTCTATAATCAACTCGATTTTCATGTAGCCTATTGTTATTCATAAATAGGCCTATGCATGTTTCATGGGGCTAATTTAAATCATTTCAATTTTAAAGTGAGTTATTTTGTATGTCCATATCCACTCAATGTTTTTATGTTACTGAATGGTTTTGTTCCGAGCGACTTTTATTGACGATAAACAGACTCATTGATAGCCTAAGTTGTTCACATTATTTTCCATAAAATAAGCTAGTTTAATAGTAGAATAGCTTACTTTTGTGTTCATTTGATTTCTGAAATTGGATAGGCTAAGTCGAAGACCGGTGTACTTTTCCGTCCATTCCTTTTTCTTTTTTTTTTAACTCGTAATTGAATAACGAAAAACATGCCTTCTTTATTAGTTTGTTATTAGACTGTTGAAACGATATTCACAAACTTTTTTATTTTCTTTATATACAATGCTTAAATATTTAACTTCACATAGGCCTATAAAAAAGACAGCCTAAAACAAAAACTTTTCAAAAACTGTAAAATGTTAAGTTATATAAAAATAAAACATTAATAAATTATTTTATGATACACATAGCCTTTTACTGTCTTAAGTGAACTCATTTATAAATGCCAATAATAATTGTCATTATTATTATTAGTCTACATTTAGGCTAGAAGACTTTTATCCAAAAAATGAACAAAGCAATTCATCAAATGTCAGTCATAATATACAGTAGGTTAGACAATAATAATACAAGGTTATTACAAAAGAAGGGTTAGGCTTTTGGCACATATCCAAGTGTTTGTGCGGGGTGGAGCGCTCCTAAATCACCTCCCTATGGTTCCAGACAGAGTGGCTCTTCTCATTCAGCACTGCGGGAAAAATATAATTATAAAATATAATTTCTGGGTTTGGCCAGAGCCTGTCTACTACGGACAGTCTATTAGACATTCTCTGGTTTAGCCTTAGAAAACGTCTCGGTTACGGATGTAACCCTCGTTCCCTGAGTAGGGAACGGAGACATTACGTCAGAAGTGACGGAGATTGGGGGTTTCGCATAGAAAGCCAATCCTCTTCGAGTATTTAATCACGAGCCAATGGCATGCAATGCCTTGGGGCTGCGGAAATTTGCATAGCGTACTCCGCCCTACTCCGTGAGTATAAAAGGAGGAAGTGAACGCAACCGCAGTATGTCTTCGCTGAGGAGCCAAGACTGAACTCAGGCGTCTACCCAGCGGTACAGCAGAAGTGGCAGGGAGACGTAACGTCTCCGTTCCCTACTCAGGGAACGAGGGTTACATCCGTAACCGAGACGTTCCCTTTCGTAGTCACTTCGAGTTACGTCAGAAGTGACGGAGATTGGGGGTCAATGCCATCACGCCATCTTACAGCTGTCTTCCAGTGCCCTGCGAAAGTCTAGACCCCTGAACTAGGTATCACCAGGAGATCCTACTTTGACACAGGAATACCAAGGTACACTGGGAAACATATCCCGGGAGGGACATGCTACCAGATGCCTACCGTAGGGAGGACTTACGAATACACATATGGCCGCATAGGGACGCATGTGGAGATCACTGGAGCACCAACCGCAGGTGGTTACTAGATTAACTCCAGGGGTGGCAGATGGCTTGCCAAGGGAAGACACATGCTCAGAGGCTTACAGTGGAAATACACCTGAGACAGTTACCATAGGGAACCGTGCACATGGAGGCACCTAGCCGGCATCCAGAGCAACAGCAGTGGTGCCCGCATCATGGGTGCTGGAGGACTCAAGGCTTCAACGGAAGACTACTGAGGAATATCACACTTATCCAGTCCGAGGAGTGGAATGGCGAGCAAGCGAAGACACCTGAGCGGGTCCAGTGCTGGCGGAGCGAGTACGTGAGAGGACACCGGTTTGATTCGCAGATTATAGAATTTTGCGAAGGTGTTTGGTGTCGCCCAGCCTGCAGCTCTGCAAATGTCTGTTAGCGAGGCGCCATGCGCTAGAGCCCAAGTGGAGGCCATACTCCGAGAGGAATGGGCCGTCACACCAAGGGGGCACGGTCGACCTTGCTGCTGGTAAGACAAAGAAATGGCGTCCATGATCCAGTGAGACGGCCGGTGCTTTGAGAGAGCCCTTCCCTTCTGGCTCCCCCCATGACAGACAAGAGCTGGTCTGAGGTCCTGAAACACCGCATTCTGTCGACGTAGGTGCAGAGTGCACGTACTGGACAGAGCAGTGCCAAGGCTGGGTCTGCCTCCTCCAGGGGCAGCGCTTGCAGGTTCACCACCTGGTCCCGGAAGGGAGTGGTGGGTACCTTGGGCACATATCCAGGCTGGGGTCTCAAGATACGTGAGAGTAAGCCGGTCCGAAACTCCAGGCACGCTTCGTCAACGGAGAATGCGTGCAGGTCCCCCACCCTCTTGAAGGAGGCCAATGCAACCAGGAGTGCCGTCCTCAAGGACAGAATTTAACTCTACCGATTGCAAAGGCTCAAGGGGAAGCCTCTGCAGAGCACTTATATCTACTGAGAGGTCCCAAGAGGGCACGAGGGGAGGGTGAGGCGGATCTCGCCTCCATGATCCCCTCAGGAACCTGATGACCAGGTCATGCTTCCCCTAGACTTACCTTTCACTGCATCATGAGACGCGGCAATGGCCGTGACATGAACCCTAAGGGTGGAGGGCGACAGCCTACGCTCCAACCCTTCTTGCAGGAAGGAAAGCACGACGCCGATCGAACATCTCCGGGGGTCTTCTCTGCGAGAAGAGCACCAGTTGACGAAGAGGTTCCACTTCAACGCGTAAAGGTGTCCCGTGGACGACGCTCTAGCGGAAGTGATGGTTGCCAACACCGCAGGTAGCAGCGAACTCAAACCTGCCCCGTCCCGTCCAGGAGCCACACGTGTAGCCTCCACAGTTTGAGACAAGGGTGCCACAGAGTGCCCCGTCTCTGAGTGAGTAGATCCTGTCTCAGAGGAATAGGCCAAGGAGATGCTGTCGCGAGGAGCATGAGTTAGGAGAACCACGTCTTGGTGGGCCAATAGGGGGCTACCAGCAAGACCTGCTCTGGGCCCCGCGGCCAGCTGTGCGCCAGTGCATCTGTGCCGAGCGTGCCCTCAGACAGGGAAAAAAAACTGGGCAAAGTGGGATGAGTCCCGGGAGGCGAACAGAAGTATCTGTGCCTCCCCGAACTGGTCCCAATGAGCTGGGCCGTCTGGGGATGGAGTCGCCATTCGCCGGAGATAGGGCGGACCCGTGACCGCTCGACGGCCGCCAGGTTCCGGTCTCCTGGAATGTGCACTGCACGAAGAGACCTCAGGTGCTTCTGACTCCATATGAGGAGGTGGCGGGCGAGCTGCGACAACCGGCGTAAGCGTAGACCACCCTGGTGGTTGAAGTACGCTACTGCAGCGGTGTTGTCTGAACGGACAAGTACGTGTTGACCCGTGAGCAGCGCTCGAAAGCGGTGCAGAGGCCAGGCGTACTGTCAGCAGCTCGAGGCAATTGATGTGCATGAGGCGCTGGGGTCCTGTCCAGGAACCCGCGGCTGCATGCCCATTACACATGGCATCCCAACCCGTGGTAGATGCATCCGTGGAGACAACGAGATGCCTGGAAGCTCGCTGGAGCGGGTACACCGGCCCGCAAAAAGCTGAGGTTCGACCACGGGGAGAAGGTACGGCGGCACGCTGGAGTCACTGGAACTCGAAGCGAGCCGCGATGCCATGCCCACCTCAGGACTCGATCGCGAAGCCACAGCTGAAGCGGTCTCATATGAAGCAATCCGAACGGCGTTTCCGCGGCTGCGGATGCCATATGCCCCAGGAGCCCAAGAGTTTCAGTGGGACCGCATTCTTGCCCTCGAACTGTCGAAGACAAGTCAGCAGTAAGTGCGCGCGCTCGTTCGTGAGGTGCGCGGACATGGCGACCGAGTCTATCTCCATGGCGAGAAAAGAGATCCTCTGCACGGGCCAAAGTTTGCTCTTCTCCTGGTTGACCCGAAGGCCCAGACGGGCTAGGTGCCGGAGCACCAGGTCTCTGTGTTCGCAAAGCTGTTCTCGAGAGTGTGCCAGTATCAGCCAATCGTCGAGATAATTCAGGATGCGAACCCCGTGTTCGCGAAGGGGAACAAGGGCTGCCTCGACAATCTTCGTGAAGACGCGAGGCGACAGAGCTAACCCGAAAGGGAGAACCGGGTACTGATGCCTGGCCTCGAGGCAAACCGAGAACGGTCTGTGTCGAAGCAAAATGGAGACATGAAAGTACGCGTCCTTCAGGTCAATCGCTGCAAACCAATCCTGCGGCCGGACGCATTCGAAAATGCGTTTGGCTGTAAGCATTTTGAACGGTGTCTCAAAATGCGCAGATCCAGGATCGGTCGTAACCCACCGGTCTTCTTGGGGACTGTGAAGTATGGGCTGTAAACCCGGGCCTCACCTCGGCTGGAGGGACCGTCTCGATTGCACCCTTCGCCAGCAGGGTCGCAATCTCCGCTCTCATGACCGGGGCATGGCCACCGACCACCGTGGAGCGAACTCCCCTGAACGGGGAGGAGACCTCGCGAACTGAGTCGCGTAGCCAAATCTGATCGTTCTGATGACGCAGCGGGACAGGTCGAGGAGCTCTAGCCCGGCTCCCAGGAACTGAACCAGCGGAGTCATGCGAACCACAGACGTCCCCCCGGAGGGGCAGCGGTACAGGGAGACCGGCATGCACACCGGAGTTACCCTGTGTGGATGCACAGTCGAGCCCCGTTCCCCGACAGAAGAGACCAGGGAAGGACCAGCGTACCACGGGGGTCTGTTCTGCCGGGGGTCTGGCGATAGACGGGGAGGGGAGTGGTGTAGTCGAGGGACGACACATGCTCCCATCCGCACCCTCAGAGACAGAGAGGAATGAGCGGGGTGACGCACTGGACGTCGTGCGCGCTCATTCCAGTCTGTGTGCTCAATGATAGTGTCAGTTTTTCTTCAACCAGCTCAAGGCGCTGCTCACTCTTGGGTGAGCAGCGAGGAGCTAGCTAGAACAAAAGATTCTCCACCGGCCCTCCACTGGGGGAAGGAGGGGCCCTGCTACCGCCTCCTGAGAAAAACCATGACAATTCACTCTTTCAGCGCTGAGGCGACCAGGGAGAAGCGCAAAGTCTGGCAGACCACTGCTCAGATCGCAGGCAATACAGAGTCTCGCTGGGTACCGCCGTCACACCAACACTGAAGAGGACGCTCGTCTCGAAGAGTCTTGAATCAGTGAGAATGGCTTGAGGAGTGAAGCAATCTCTTGCCTCCGAAGCGAAAACATACTGCGGTTGCATTCACTTCCTCCTTTTATACTCACGTACTGTACGGCGGAGTACGCTATGCAAATTTCCGCAGCCCCAAGGCATTGCATGCCATTGGCTCGTGATTAAATACTCGAAGAGGATTGGCTTTCTATGCGAAACCCCCAATCTCCGTCACTTCTAACGTAACTCGAAGTGACTACGAAAGGGAACCAGTAAAATTAGTGAATATTTTAAATGTTTAATAAAGGGGCAAAATAAATATTTATTTTTTATTTATTATATAAAAATAAATGTTTATTATATAGGCCTATTTATTTTATTTATTATACAATATGTATTTATTTTTTAAACTGCAGCATTTGCAGTTCAAATTCAAATTTTGGTGTTCAACTTTGCGTTTTAAAATTACAACGACCGTTAATTTTCCGTTTTTCAATTACAGGTTAAAAAAGGAAAAATGAACGGACGCAAAACTACACGGACCAATGGGTAATTTTAAAAGTAGTTAATGATTATAATGTGTTTAAACGAGAAACCATAGCGAGAAACAAGCCAAAACAAATGTGGGCGTTTTTTTGTGCATCCTCACGGTTTTTGACGAGGTTTTGGGCTGGAAAACCTTGCTGGCAACTGGCAACCCTGCTAATGAACCAAGAGCCAAAACCAATATTAAAGGTTCTCAACCTGTCACATATGGAAATAATAAAAGTATACAGGTTATGAAGGAGAGTAAATTATGACAATATTTTTTTATGTGCACTATTTATTTACTGGTAAAATAATCTTTGACTTGGTTTGTTTTAGTATGTTACAGTCAACCCATTTAGAACATATAGTATGACATGTTTACAGATTAAAGCTGTCTCAGGCTTCACACCATAACCACTTCCACATTTCACACGAAAATATTTATGTATTTAGACATTTTGTCACCTCTCTTGGCTTTTGCCACTGTAAGAAAAAATGAAGACAGTGTTGAAGATTAGAAGTTAAAGAAGTTTAGTGTAGTAGTGACAATGTACATTAAGCATCTTGTGTTCATCAGAGTCAACATTGCATGTATTAACTGAAGCATTATCAATACAACAGGGGCTGGATTTATAACAGAGTTTATAGTACTGAATAAAATACCAGGACGGTGGCTATTGTTATTAATGAGCTTAGAGAGGTACTGACTTTTAGCTTCCTTCACGGCTCTCTGATAGATGACTAGGCAGTCTCTAAATACCTCCAATGATACGTGCAGCCTGTCTCTTCTCCATTTCCGCTCAGCCTGCCTGCACTGTCGCCTGAGGGTCTCGCCTCGTAGGGGAAAATTAAAACGCTACTCTGGAAGACTTGAGAGCGAAAGGATCTTAGTCCCCGCTCTGGTGCTTTGAGTCTCAATATGCACGTTGTGTATATATGTTACACAACTTAACTTAACTTATAAATTACACTATTTTTGGGTATAATACTGGAATAGCTAGTGTAGGCTTCAGGCGAATATGTATATGGTGGCTTCCTGAAGTGCATGAGGTGAAAAGTAAATTTTAAATTCATGTCCCCACCCACCTAATCCTAATAGTGTAAGTGAGACGCCCCTACCCCACGGTAAATTCAAAAATAACTAATCAGTTGTATTCATTTAAACAATTAGTAATTTATTTCTCCTCCCTTAGCAAATAATGTTTCTGCTGGAAGAGACAGCTCAAAGGAATAAAATGACAATAAAATAAAAATAATTAAATAACAATTATAGTGTTCTTATTTTCTTGAATGACTTTCAACTGACTAATATATTCACCTTTAAACACCTCCAAAGTGTTTACCCAACCATATTATCTGGATTAGGATATTCACATTAAACACAGAAAAACGTATTCACAACCCTGGGTACGAATAACTTTTGTGATTCAATTCAAATAACTCATTCCATTAAATGACTCACTTCAAATGACCCATTTCAAATGCATAATTAAACCAACAGGACAAACCACATTTACAATTTCAAGAGATATGTGCATTAGTGTGAATGCAGCTTATCATATCTAAACGGGGGAGGAAATCACTCCAGCTCTTGAATGATAAACATTCAGACAGCCTACTTTTAAATACTGAGACCACTCGTTCTTTATTGCTTGTAATGCTTTTTTGTTTCTCTTTATTTACTAGCTTTTGTATTTTGAAGATTTATTATTTTATAAAGCCTATTTAAAATTCTTAACATTGGTTTAATTAAATGTTTTTTTTAAATTATTTTTTTAAAGTATGTGTTTTTACACATGTAATTAAATACATATTTTAAGTGTTATTAAGATTAATTAATAAAAAAAAAGTAGATCGGATCATGAGCTGCCTAAAGATTCCCATCCCTACTGTACAATGATTTATTGCTTGTCTTTGTCGACTAATACAGAAGGTAAAGAACTTTTTTTTTAAATCGCATATTAAATCGCAATCGCAATATTGGTTAAAAAAATTAGATTATTTTCCATAATCGTTCAGCCCTACTTCCCAGGATCCTCTTGTCTCCACACCTGTTCTCACTCCCTCACAGAGCCCGTCTAACGGAGAGCCTTGGGACTTCCTATTAGCCCCATTGTGTATCATCCTGGTTGAAGTTCCATTACAATTCCAGTGGAGGTGATCGCGGGCGAGAGCAGAATATGGGGCTAAACGGCTAAAAGTGTCTCTTTCACCTGCTTGTCGTTAAATTAACATAGATTTTATTGTTGATTCCGCAAGATTATAGGCCAAAAGTCGAATGAACGAGTACTTATGTCCTTTTGATCTCCTACAGTTTAGGCTGTTGTTGGCTGGAACACGCTAGCATTCTGCTATTGTGTGACGTCATCACATTTTTGAACGGATTTTTAGAACAGATAAGTGAACTTAAAAATGCAATTTTCAGCTGAGTGTATTATCTTAGCCCTCCCTTTTGAATGCAACTTTCAAATTACTTGACAAAAAATTACATCCTGAGAAAAGTGGATTTATGGGGGTGAAACCCCATTCAAGTTCAAGTTCAAGTTCATTTATTTATATAGCACATTTAAACAGCCGCTCAGACAGACCAAAGTGCTTTACAGAACACAGAATTAAAAACAAACAACAAAAAAAAAAAACAAAAAAACATAAAAGGCAGCAAAGCTACAAATAGCCTTGTCAGGGACCCAGTTATAACCTAATAAAATACTTAAAAGGAGATCAGTATGCTAAAGAGAAAAGGTGGGTTTTCACCAAAGATTTAAAAATAGACAGGTTTGGGGCCGTTCGAATCTCTAGGGGCAGGGTGTTCCACAGACGGGGCCCTGCCACAGCAAAAGCACGCTCCCCTCTGCGCTTAAGTCTGACACGAGGGACTACCAGCAGAGCCTGGTCGTGGGATCTTAGGCTTCTGGATGGAGTATAGGGATGAATAAGTTCGGAGAGATAGGCTGGGGCTAGGCTATGTAGCGATTTGAAGATAAATAGTAGGACTTTAAAATCAATTCTCTGCCGGACAGGTAGCCAGTGTAAAGACTCAAGAATTGGAGTGATGTGGTCATATTTGCGAGAGTTGGAAATAAGTCTAGCCGCAGCGTTTTGGACCAGCTGAAGACGGGCAATTTGAGAAGCAGATATCCCACAATAGAGTGAGTTGCAATAGTCGAGCCTACACGTGATGAAAGCATGAACTGCCATTTCCAGGGTTGTCGGAGTAAGAAAGCCTTTGATTTTAGATAATAGACGTAATTGGTAGAAACCGGAGCTGACGACGCCTGATATGTTGACTCCCATTCATTCTGCACTCGACCGCGACATTCTGTTCGACATCGCCTGCGGCTGGATGCAACCGATCGGCGAGAATAGCCGCGTGCAGGCGGGGAGGAGCTGCAAATGGAGACGTGAAGTCGGACAATTTCTGGTTCCCATACTGACGGCTCACGTGGTGTTTGCATGCTTTACTACAGCCTAAGTGAAATAAATGCAACATTTGCCAAATAAACAGATATTTCAGACACATTTTCATTCAACACTTTACTGTTTCATACAGCATCTGTTTGAACTGGAATAAAGATCAAAATAAGCCTATAATCAATGACGTGGAGTCAACGTTTTTTAATCAGTTTTATTTTGATAAACCTGATAAACATGACACAATATTTATCGGGACTACATGAAAAGACTGTTTACTGTTATAGAAAACCGATTTGTGAGCTTTAGTGGAACTAAATGTGCGAGAATAAACACGAAACGCACGTGATCGTTGTCATGCGTTGAATCCGACGAATCGTGGAACAGCTGTGACATCATCAGAGCTCGTGCAGCCGCTCTTGAGAAGCTGCGCTGGCTGAGTCCTCCGGCTACTCTCGTATCGCTCTCGCGGTACTTTGATGGCATACATCACAGTCACATGGAGTCAGCGCTGCATCAAGTCGGACAAAATTTCTAACGGGCATGCACTGTTTCAAGTCAGCCGCCGATCGGTCTGCGCAGAGCTGCATGAAGTCAAACAAGCCTATTCTCTGCTCCCTCATTCATTCACCTGTTCATCATCATTCTCATCTGTGTTCACCTGTCTTTACCTCGTTAGTGTTCATTTGCTTCTGTATTTAGTTCCCCTTGTTCAGTCTGTCTTGGTTGGTTCTCGTCTACTGTATGTTACTACATATCTACTCTACTCTATCTACTCTAAACTAATTTAGAGGTCTAAACTAATTTAGAGGTCTTTAGAATCACGTGGAAAGACAGTATGTCACGTTATAAAAAGTCCCTAAAAACAGCCAGGGCTGAGCATCTCCGCAAACTAATCGAAAATAACCAAAATAATTCAAGGTTTTTATTTAACACCGTGGCTAGACTAACAAATAAACAGACATCACCAGAGCAAAATATACCGTTACAGTTTAGTAGTAATGATTTTATGAATTACTTCAATGAGAAAATAGAAAGCATCCGAAACACAATTATAAATGTACAATCCTCTATGGTGTCTTATGATTCAGCTTCAATTATGGCCCCTCTAGAACAACTACACCGCTTTACAACCATAGGACAGGAGGAGCTAAATAAACTTATCATTGCATCTAAACCAACAACATGTTTATTAGATCCAATGGGCTATGTGCACAACTGTAGTTTCGAACTTCCGCTTTTGTCAGAAGTTGCGTATCAGTTTCCGGTCTACGACTGGTCATCCGCATCCACTAATAAACAAACAAGATGAGTGCTGCTGTTGTACGAAAAAAAGAGTTCTTAAACACATCTAAGTTTCTAAGAACTGCAGTGGATCTAACGTCCGTTTCACACCCGTTTGCTGTGTGTGTTGCGGTGCAGGAGCGTGCTGTAAGTGCGTTCATATTATGAAGCGTTTGCACAGTGAATAACTGATCAGTGGCTGTACAACAAACACATACTTAATATTTTTATTATTTTTTGCGCGTCGATCAAAATGTCTATTTTGTGCAGCCACTGCTCACGAAGGTTGGTGTTTATCAGGAAGCAGTAGAAGCTCAAATGGCTGTTAGCGACTTGAAGCAGAGCAAAGTGCCGCACAGCAGTTTCCTAATGCACCATGTAAACAGGTTAGGGCTTTCACTTTTCACTGGTGTGGTACATATAACAGCAGCACAGCGATCGTTTCCACACCGAATCTATTTCTGCTGTGCTGCAAACGCTGGTGGTCAAAATGATAAAGATTGACCTGAAAATTTCACCATAAATGCGTTTAATTAAATAAAATTAAGTAATCTCACCATAAATGCACATTTAATCAAGGAAAACTACAATTTACTTCAACCAGGCGACAGAATGAACTCGTCTCGAATCTCGATCGTGGAGGTGGAAAAATAAGTTTTGTGACATGCAAGATCTATTGTTTTAAAATTAAGATGCAAAAGAAAAGGCAAGTCGGCTGCTTTTGTCAATTTCAAGTTTTAATTTAAATTATTTGCGATTTTAATATAGGAAATATTTGACTGAGCAACTTGTAATGCATGGAGTAATAGCCCTAACTTACATTGTTTAGATTGTGTTTAAACGTGCATACAAAGAATCGCAATGCTGACACAACTTTTTGTTTTTAAAAATAAGTTGCAACATAACTTCTGGACTTTAAATAAAAATATTAAGTATGTGTTTGTTGTACAGCGGCGGATCAGTTATTCACTGTGTTAAACGCTTCATAATATGTGAACGCACTTACAGCACGATCCTGCACTGCAACACACACTGCAAACGGGTGTGAAACGGACGTTAGATCCACTGCAGTTCTTAGAAACTTAGATGTGTTTAAGAACTCTTTTTTTTCGTACAACAGCAGCACTCATCTTGTTTGTTTATTAGTGGATGCGGATGACCAGTCGTAGACCGGAAACTGAAAATCGAAACTACGGTTGTGCACATAGCCTATACCCACTAAACTACTAAAAGAACTATTACCTGCAGTGGAAGAGCCTCTCCTCAATATTATTAACTCGTCTTTATCTTTAGGTCATGTTCCAAAAATATTCAAGCTGGCAGGAATAAAACCGCTCATTAAGAAACCGCAATTGGATCCAAATAACTTGGCAAATTACAGACCCATTTCAAATCTTCCATTTATGTCCAAAATACTTGAAAAAGTAGTGTCCGCTCAATTGTGCTCTTTTTTGCAAGAAAATGATATCTATGAAAAATTCCAGTCAGGATTCAGACCGCATCATAGTACAGAAACTGTGCTAGTTAAAATTACAAATGATTTACTTTTAGCTTCTGACCAAGGCTGTATTTCAATACTAGTCCTACTTGATCTTTGCGCTGCGTTCGACACCATAGATCATAAAATACTCTTGGATCGACTACAAAACTACACTGGTGTTCAGGGACAGGCATTAAGCTGGTTTAGATCGTACTTATCGGACCGTTATCATTTTGTCTGTTTAAATGGGAAAAAAATCAAAGATAACGTCAGTAGACTATGGAGTACCGCAAGGATCGGTTTTAGGCCCTCTGCTATTCTCAATATATATGCTGCCACTTGGTAATTGTCACGGTGTGGTGCAGGCAGAAGAGCAGACAGATTCCAGATTACATCGAAGATAACTTTTACCATCAATATACATCACAAGAACACAGGTAGGAGCAACACAAGGTAACATGCAACATCGACCGACAAAGACTGACTAAAACAGAGGGAACTAAATACAAGGAGGAATCAAACATAATGGGGTGAAAACAGGTGATACTGATGAATGAGACGATGAACAGGAGGCTGATGAGCGAGTGAGTTCAGGTGTGGGTGACAAGAGGATCTTGGGAAGTGTAGTGCTGGAGACGCAGACGATCTGAGGGCGGAGCAGGTCGAGGACGTGGCCAGGGCGGAGCAGGCTGAAGGCGTGGCCAGGGCGGAGCAGGCTGAAGGCGTGGCCATGGCTGAGTGGGTCGAGGGCGTGGCCATGGCGGGGCAGGCTGAGGGCGTGGCGGAGCAGGCTGAAGGCGTGGCCAGGGCGGTGAGGACCCTTCAGGCGGCCACGGCGGTGAGGACCCTTCAGGCGGCCACGGCGGTGAAGACCCTTCAGGCGGCCACGGCGGTGAAGACCCTTCAGGCGGCCACGGCGGTGAAGACCCCGAAGGAGTTCCAGGGATCCCCAACTGAGCCGGAGGGACCCAGAGCCGAGGCGACACCACAGGTGTGGAGGGCCAAGGCGGATCTGCAGGCTCATGGGACCGAGGCGAAGAAGGGGCTCTGGAAGCCCGTGGCGTAACCAGTGTGAGGGAGGACACCTGAGGAGCAGGAGGGAAGATGGAGCCCGGTGGAGGGCAGAGGCGCAGCCGGTAGCACGGAGTCCCGAGGTGGAACCTGGGTGACGGCTGACCAATGCAAGGAAGGAAGGAGGAGTGAGCCTGGTGGAGATATAGGGCTGACGAGACCCGGCGGAGATGAGGGCACAATGAGTCGAAGAGAAGCTGTAGGGTCGGAGGGCCAAGGTGGAGTCAGAGGTTCAGGGGATTGACACGAGGATAAGGGATCCCCTGACCAGGGTGATGCTGAGGCCTGGAGACCCGGAGGTGGTTCCACAGCAATACAGGTGGGTAGCTGTGGATGGGCAGCAGGGTCGACAGGGCTCAGTAGAGACAAAACAGGAAAACCTGAAGACACCAACAGCAGAGGTGGGAGAGGGAGGCAGGGTGGGACTTCAGACTCGGTCTCGGGCTGGACGGTCTCGGGCTGGACGGTCTCGGGCTGGACGGTCTCGGGCAGGACGGTCTCGGGCAGGACGGTCTCGGGCAGGACGGTCTCGGGCTGGACGGTCTCGGGCTGGACGGTCTCGGGCTGGACGGTCTCGGGCTGGACGGTCTCGGGCTGGTCAAGGGAAGTGACAGGGCAGGTGGTCATGGCTGGAGATGGTGGTTGAGTGGCGGTGTCGTCAGCCTCACCTACGGTGAAGGCGGAGCCATTCAACCACAGCACATGGTCCAAGTACAGGGTAAATGAGCCTGGGCTTGCCGCAGCTGGCGCTTGCTGGTATAGAGATTCATCCAATCCGCACCAGAAAACGGTTTTTAAAACCTCATCTGTCCAGTTTACAAGATTAGAAAGTTCAAGGAATCTGACCACATAGTCCTCAATCAGGCAGCCATCTTGAAAGCATTGAGTCAAACGATCCACAGGAGGTAAGTGGTCGAGGGAGACTCTCATCCTTTGTACGGTCGGTCGATCTGTCACGGTGTGGTGCAGGCAGAAGAGCAGACAGAGTCCAGATTACAACGAAGATAACTTTTACTATCAATATATATCACAAGAATACAGGTAGGAGCAACACAAGGTAACATGCAACATCGACCGACAAAGACTGACTAAAACAGAGGGAACTAAATACAAGGAGGAATCAAACATAATGGGGTGAAAACAGGTTGTAACAGCTTGCAGTTACATTTGTCTTATTAGCTCTCTGTACTGTGTAATACTCCGTTCTACCACTAGGGAGTACTCTAGTAAGGAAGGTTCCTAGTAGCATAAAATGGTAGAAGAAGTAGAGTAAGGAAGGAAGGATGTGTTAAGCACATGGAGAAGCTTCCCTACTAGTGTGGTCATGTTTTTCCCTGATTTGAGGAACCTGTGGTTCTTATGCTCAAACGTAAGTGTTCAGTTTGTACTTTGTTTGTATGTGTAATGTTAGGTGATGTGTCAGCAAATGAGATGTAAATGTGTTATGGTGGCACTCAGTTTGTTTGTTTGTTTGATGCAGAGGGTTCATCGTGCAGGCATGAGGCAGCAACTCATCTACAACTAAACCCTTGACCAATATGGAATTAATTGTCTATCACACCTTTGGCATCTGCTGTTTGTGCCTTGAACTACAGTTTGTCCTAGTATCAACCGCTGCTTGGACACTTGGATTCAGACCATTGTGAACTCTTCCACTCTGCGCTTAAGTACAGTTTCTTGTTACTTGTGGGACTCTAAGGACTGAACTCTTGGCTACCAAAAGCATTATTGGGAAGAGCTAAATTAACCCTATTGTCTTGTAAATGAATGCCTCATGTATATTTTGTATGGTTACTGCCTGAATGCTGATTTATGGTATAATACACATGGCTCATTGAAATGTGAAGTCTCTGGTCCCTCACTTTATTATGTAGCAAGCTTTCTTAAAAGTAGATGTTACATAAAATATGGCGCCCGAACAGGGACTTGAAGCAACATTTTGTTGAATCTTGAAGAGAGACATAAATTCTATTTGCAATGAGCCATTCTACACAAGTGTTTTATTGTGACCATAGTTTGAGGTATCTTTACATTTCATTTACTTTGGGTCTTCAGAATTAAGATTACTTAAAGAGGTTGTTAGTTGCAAAATGGCTTTCTCACAAAGAGAGACAGGGGGAAATGATCCTTTAAGTCCAGACTATTCTTCAGCACCTTTCACTACACGTCGTGAGCCTGTCAGAGACCTTATTCATTCTCTTAGTAATTTGTATCTGGAAAATGAACAGGAAGATCTAGAACAAGAATATGATTTTGATGATTCTTTGTTGCCTCCTCCTCCTCCTCCCAACGAAGATGATGACTGTTTGGCCGCAAGAATGCATAAAATTGAATGTAAAATGGAGGGTTGGGAAGGATCCTCTAATATACACTTTAAAGATATACAATACCAGTTAGATGTGCAAAGTAATCGCATGACTGCCATTGAAAATCAGTTGCAACATATTTTAAATTTGCATCAAGATCATCATACAGAGATACAGCAGTTAGAAGACTCTTTATCTGCTAAACTGGAGGCTGGATGCGGGCAAGTAAAAGTCACATTGGAAGCTAAGGTCCAGGATTTGGAAAAAGCAACTATAGATTGCCTGAAACGGAGAGATAGCCAGTTGAGATCTTTGATTCAGTCTTCTGAGGGAGCCACTTCTACCCCAAATTTTAACCACACTGGAGTAACCCATAGTTCCTTCAGACCGATGCACTGTCAGACCCCTGTCAAATTAGAATTTCCAAAGTTCGGAAGTTTGGATGGAGAGGATCCCATTACGTATCTGGAGCGATGTGATGAGTATCTAGCTATGCAACCTTTGAATGATGTGGAAATATTATCCATGCTTCCTTCTGTATTAACATACACAGCTAAAGACTGGTGGTTGGCAGAAAAGAAGAAAGTAAAAACTTGGGCACAGTTTAAGTCTGCTTTTCTTCAATCCTTTTTATCTGAAGATCACGAGGTTGAAGTGGAGAGAAGAATAAGAGAACGGAAACAAGGAGTTGATGAGAGCATCCGGACATTTGCATACCAGTACCGAGCGCTATGTTTGAGGTTGAAACCAGCGATGACAGAACGTGAAATCCTTCAAGCAACACTTCGAAACTGTAATCCAAAAATAGCTAGTATTTTACGAGGTACTGCAACTACAGTGGATGAGCTAGTACGGGTAGGAACACTCATAGAGAGAGATATTGCGGCAGAGAGAGCTTTCTGGAGGCAAAGGCATCAAGAAAACTCCCCTAAGTCTGCTGAAGCCAATAGGAACTCAAAAGGACGACCATTTAACCCGCATATTGCAGTCTTTTCAGAACATGATGGAAAGCCGATGTCTACATTAACTTTACCCATAACCATAAAAGGCCATCAATATCAAGCAATTCTAGACACCGGAAGCACTTATTCAATAGTACAAGAATCCTGTTGGCAGCAATTGTCACCCAATGAAGTTATGCAGTCAAGTAGGGGACAGTCATTTTCACTCGCAAATGGTCATGTACAGACAGCCTTGGGGAAGATAGCTTGGCAGGCTACAGTCCATGGTCATGACTATCCGCTAAGGGCTTATGTAATGAGAGACAGTGATCTGGCGTTCTCAGTTGTACTGGGGCTTGAGTTCCTGATGACTTCCGGTATCCGTCTTGATTTTAAAAATTCCACTTATACATTACCTGAAGACAGTGACACAATCTACTCCTTCAACACTTCGTCACCCTTGCCAATGGTCAGTCTACACCTTGCACTACCTTTAGTGCCAACGACTTCCACTACACTAACGGCTGTAAAAGAAGTAGTGAGTCGAGCTGATGCTTCTAAAGCGCAGAAGCGGCAGTTAGAAGGTCTAATGCTTGATTGGCCGACAGTATGCACAGATAATTTGGGACAGACTACTTTGATTCACCATCGAATTCATACGACTGACGAGATTCCTGTGCGTAAGAAAGCTTACCCCGTTTCCGTTACCAAACAAAAGTTCATAGATGAAGAGGTAGAGAATCTGTTGAACAAAGGCATCATAAGGCCATCTGTTTCTCCTTGGGCTGCACCAGTAGTCTTAGTGCCAAAGAAGGATGGTAGCACTCGCTTTTGTGTTGACTACCGGGGGTTAAATGCAAAGACTCCTCTTGATGGATTTCCAATGCCACAGATTCAAGATATCCTAGAATCCTTGTATGGAGCGACCATATTCAGCACATTGGACCTTAAATCTGGTTACTGGCAAGTAGGAATGGATGAAGACAGTATTAAAAAGACTGCTTTTGTCACCAGAAACAATCAATTTGAATTTGTTCGTCTTCCTTTTGGTCTCAAAAACGCCGCTGCAACATTTCAAAGGCTAATGAACAACGTTCTGAGAGATTACTTGGGGAAGTTCTGTTTTGTTTATCTTGATGACATTGTGATCTATTCCGGGAGCATTCAAGATCACTTCCAACATCTCAAGCAACTCTTTGCAAAGCTGGAAGCTTCAGGATTAACTCTCAATCTCAAGAAGTGTTCTATGTTGCAAAAGACCATCACTTACCTAGGACATGTTATTTCTGGAGAAGGAGTCCGTACTGAATCCTCAAAAATTGAAGCGGTCCGTGATTTCCTGGTACCCAAGAACGTCAAGGAAGTACAGAGATTTGTAGGCCTTGCAAGTTGGTACCACCGCTTCATTCCTCATTTTTCTGAGCGAGCAGCACCTTTGTACGCGTTAAAAGGGAAGGATGCAGTGTGGGATTGGACAGTTGAATGTCAAAAAGCTTTTGATGATCTTAAAAGTGCCCTTCAACAAGCACCAGTTCTAATGCCACCTGATTTCACAAAAGATTTTAAAGTACAAACGGATGCTAGTGATATAGGATTAGGAGCTGTTCTGACACAGGAGGTTGATGGATTGGAGCATGTCATCGCTTATGCTTCGAGACTGGTTCATGGAGCTGAGAAATCATATTCAACAGCTGAGAAGGAGTGTTTAGCCGTGGTGTGGGCTGTAGAAAAGTGGAGACAGTACCTGGAGGGAAGAAACTTTGAAGTACTCACAGACCATTCTGCCCTGACTTGGGTATTCAATCAACCCAAACCATCCTCCCGTTTGACTAGGTGGGCTTTAAGGCTGCAAAGTTTTAACTTCACTGTTAAGTACCGTAAGGGATCCTGTAATGTGGTACCTGATGCCCTATCCAGAGGCATACCTGTGCAAGAGGTGGTAGGCCACATTGCCCTGTGTCAACCCACAAAACCAGACCCTAATTTACCAGTCAGCTGGGATGAGATTGGGAGAGCTCAAAAGCTTGATCCTTCTTTACAGACCTTATGGGAGTCAGCTAACCAAACTAATACTGACCCAAGCCGTGTTGCTTACATTGTGGAAAATGACTACTTGTTTCGTAGGGTACCGGACAAGCAACTAGGGTACACTAATCAGCTAGTCATACCTGCATCATTGAGGGAAGCATTCCTGCAATTTGCTCATGCAAATCCATTGAGTGGTCATTTGGGAAGAATGAAAACTCTACGGAGGCTACTTGACAATGTTTATTGGCCTGAAATTCGCAAAGATGTTTGGAGTTTCTGTAAGGTATGTAAGACGTGTCAAGCCTACAAACCAAGAATCACTAAGCTATCTGGATTGTTGCAGTCAACCCCAGTAGTAGAACCGGGATATATGCTCGGAGTGGATTTGATGGGTCCTTTCCCGAGAAGCCCTCGATCCAATGAATTCCTATTAGTCTTTGTGGATTATTGCAGCAAGTGGGTTGAACTCTTTGCTCTGCGGTCTTCGAAAACTCACCTCATAACCAACATACTGATAAAAGAGATGTTCACAAGATGGGGAACGCCGGTATACTTGGTTTCAGACCGAGGACCTCAATTCACTGGCCAGCTACTAAGTGATACCTGTAAACGATGGGGTGTGGTTCAGAAACTCACAACAGCTTATCATCCTCAGACCAACTTAACTGAGAGGGTCAACAGAACCTTGAAAACGATGATAGCATCTTTTGTCCATGATAACCATCGTGACTGGGATAAGTGGTTACCAGAGTTCCGATATGCTATAAATTCGGCGTGGCAAGAGAGTACAGCTCTTACTCCAGCGGAAATTGCACTTGGACGTAAGTTAAAAGGACCTCTTGAACGGTTAGTCCGCAAGGCGCCTAATCCCGATCATGTAGCCTATACCACAATTGAGAGACAGAAGATTCTTCTGGACCAAGTGAGGGAGAAAACTAGTCAAGCACAGGAGAGGCAAGCCAAGTACTACAATAAACGAAGAAGGGCTGAAACCTTTGAGGAAGGAGATCTGGTTTGGGTACTGACTCATCATCTTTCTCGAGCTGCTGATTACTTTACTGCCAAGTTAGCTCCAAAATGGCAGGGACCTGCAAAGATTTTGAAGAGAATGAATAATGTCAATTACAAGGTAGTAATGCTTGACAATCCGAACCAATGTGATACTTACCATATTGAAAAGTTAAAAAAATTCTATGGGAGTATTTGAGACTTTTCTTTAGGAAGAGGGGTGTGTAACAGCTTGCAGTTACATTTGTCTTATTAGCTCTCTGTACTGTGTAATACTCCGTTCTACCACTAGGGAGTACTCTAGTAAGGAAGGTTCCTAGTAGCATAAAATGGTAGAAGAAGTAGAGTAAGGAAGGAAGGATGTGTTAAGCACATGGAGAAGCTTCCCTACTAGTGTGGTCATGTTTTTCCCTGATTTGAGGAACCTGTGGTTCTTATGCTCAAACGTAAGTGTTCAGTTTGTACTTTGTTTGTATGTGTAATGTTAGGTGATGTGTCAGCAAATGAGATGTAAATGTGTTATGGTGGCACTCAGTTTGTTTGTTTGTTTGATGCAGAGGGTTCATCGTGCAGGCATGAGGCAGCAACTCATCTACAACTAAACCCTTGACCAATATGGAATTAATTGTCTATCACACCTTTGGCATCTGCTGTTTGTGCCTTGAACTACAGTTTGTCCTAGTATCAACCGCTGCTTGGACACTTGGATTCAGACCATTGTGAACTCTTCCACTCTGCGCTTAAGTACAGTTTCTTGTTACTTGTGGGACTCTAAGGACTGAACTCTTGGCTACCAAAAGCATTATTGGGAAGAGCTAAATTAACCCTATTGTCTTGTAAATGAATGCCTCATGTATATTTTGTATGGTTACTGCCTGAATGCTGATTTATGGTATAATACACATGGCTCATTGAAATGTGAAGTCTCTGGTCCCTCACTTTATTATGTAGCAAGCTTTCTTAAAAGTAGATGTTACAAGGTGATACTGATGAATGAAAACAGGAGGCTGATGAGCGAGTGAGTTCAGGTGTGGGTGACAAGAGGATCTTGGGAAGTGTAGTGCTGGAGACGCAGACAGAACGGTGCAGACGCAGACTGTGACAGTAATATTACAGTTTTTTTTATTTGCTTTGGTACTATTTTCACAAGTAAGGTGTACATTTTCAAAACTCTTAGTACAAAGATCCAATCTGATCACACTTGTAACGCAGCTAGTCATTCTTTCAAAACCTGATGTAATGCTTTCAGTCAGTTGCACATGTTTTCAGTCCACATAATAATTATTTCAAACACAAGATTATTGTAATATGTAATGAGAACATTTGGTTTAATCACTGAAACACAACAATATGATCTTCTTTCAGTTTAGTACTTTTAACAATCAGTTCATCCAACAGCAAACAATGCAAGATACATAAATCGGCCTTAGAAGTGCTGAAATGAATATGCTACAGTACTATAAAAGACAGATTACACAGTTTTACTGTAACATTAGGCAATACACTTGCAGTACCCAACATTTACATAATCTATAATTTCCAAATATCCATCATATATGTAGGCCTAATCAAATCAAGGATCAATGAAGACATCCTCTACAATCATTTAGGCAAATTATAGTTTTTATTTTTCAGATATAATTGTAACATAGGTATACTTTCTATAATGAAATGTAACTAAAGAAGAACAAAACATAACATTTAGTGCACACATTACAGTACATAGTGGCCAATTGTGGTCAGACTGGTCACCACTATGTGAATAACGAGTATTCATCATGTGTGGTTACTGGTTACATGTAATTTAAATATTAATATACAAACACACATTTTATTTCTGTAGTTCTCAAAATCCATATACTGTATATTGCTGAAATGAAAATCTATATGTTTACCAAAATTAATTGATTAACCATTAAGATCTGTTGGATTAAATAATAGACAGAAGTATTAAACTGAACAAAAAGAGATGCAAATCAAAAGTTTGATAGTAAGAGCTTTATGAAAGGCAGTTACTGTGAATGAAACAATAATGTAGATGAAACACTTATTTTGTGTTGTGAAAAGGATACTTTGTGATTGTGTGAATTGTACTAACACAGTTGAAAACATGATGAAATGTTTGAAAAAAGTGCACTTTTGATGATCTGTTGTGATATTAGCACTAAGAGTTTTGAAAATGTACACCTTACTTGTGAAAATAGTACCAAAGCGAATAAAAAAAACTATAAGAAAACATGGAATTAATTTCCACTGTTACGCTGACGACACTCAATTATATATTTCATCACGACCAGATGAAAACACTAACTCATCTAAAATGACAGAGTGTCTCAAAGATATAAAATGCTGGATGACGCGTAATTTCCTGCTATTAAATTCAGATAAAACGGAGGTATTACTTATTGGTCCAAAAAACTACTCACAAAACCTCTCACAATACAACTTTAATATAGACGGATGTCCTGTTACTTTATCCACTACAGTAAAAGACCTGGGTGTTATACTAGACCGCAACTTGTCGTTCGAAAATCATATTTCATATGTTACAAGAACAGCCTTTTTCCACCTTAGAAACATTGCTAAGCTACGTAACATGCTATCTATTTCTGATGCTGAAAAATTAGTTCACGCATTCATGACCTCGAGACTAGATTACTGTAATGCTTTATTAGCCGGTTGTCCTGCATCCTCAATAAACAAGCTACAGTTAGTACAAAATGCAGCTGCTAGAGTTCTTACTAGGTCAAGAAAATATGATCATATAACACCGATTTTATCATCTCTACACTGGTTACCTATTAAGTTCCGCATCAACTACAAAATACTACTACTGACCTATAAAGCCCTAAATGGTTTAGCTCCTATGTACTTAACGGACCTTCTTTCGCCCTACAATCCACCGCGTTCCTTAAGATCACTAAATTCAAGGCTTCTGGTCATTCCTAGGATATCGAAGTCCACTAAAGGAGGGAGAGCGTTCTCGCATTTAGCTCCAAAACTCTGGAATAGCCTTCCCGATACGGTCCGAGGCTCTGACTCCCTGACACAGTTTAAAACTAGATTAAAGACGCATCTCTTTAGTCAAGCATTCACATAATGCTTACCTTTTAGTCGTCTGTTATGCCATACGGAACCGTTTGCCACTGAAACTGCTTAACGCACCAGTGGGGCTCGACAGCCTTTCAGACAAACGGGTCGGCGCGTATGGTTGGGTTGCGGAGAGTTCAGGTTACGGAGAGTTTGTGAGATAGTGGTTTTCTAACACCGACTCCCATATAACGGAAATCATTATGAACATCAGCTATGCTAATTATTTCCCATCTGCCTTTCTGCTGTTATCTCGGGACGCTTGTACCGAGAAAAATGGCGTTCGTCAGGTCCAGTTTTGTGCCCAGCCTCTCACGGGGATTTCGGATGCCCCAACGCCTGTGATGAGACGTCTCAACGCCTGTGAAGAGACGACTCAACGCCTGCGATATGTTATGGTGCCGTTCTATTCATAAACAATATTTATATTTAATATTTATATTTAAACAATAAGAATGTAAGCCAGAGGAGAACTGGCCCCCGACTGAGCCTGGGTTCTCCCAAGGTTTTTTCTCCATCCAATCTGATGGAGTTTTGGTTCCTTGCCACTGTCGCCTTGCTTTTGGCTTGCTTTGGGCTTGCTCAGTTGGGATTATTTAGTGTTTAGCAATGTTGTTGATCCTGTGTTGTGCTACTTTCATGTTATCAGTGTGAAGCTGCTTTGATACAATCTGTATTGTGAAAAGCGCTATATAAATAAATGTGACTTGACTTGACTATGTTACATGGTGTGTTTCCCTTTGACTGTCAGTCTGTACCTGAGTTTTGATTATACAAGTAAATATTTGAATTAGAGTCTTTGTGTCAGCCTCTCCTTCATCCTGCACCATAACCCGGGCCATGACAGTCATTTTACAGAATATAATACAGCTGAGGGTCCATCTACATCCACACAGAATCTTAGCAGTGTAAGAAATGTTCTGCAGTTCTCCTTCCTCATTTAAATATTCAAATTAATTATTCTGTCTTTCTAAGTTGCCTGCTAAAGAGTTGTATAAGGTCCACCTTCAATAGCAAATCAGAAAAAGTGACATGGAGATGGACCTTATACAGCTTCAAATGGAGGAGAAAAGGCTGAACCTAAAAAAGGCCAGACTTGAAATTGAATTGCTGGAGCACCAGCTTAAGGTGGGAAACAGAATATGAATATTAATCTGTCATTTGTTGTTGAATGAAATCTAAAGCAATAAATACAAATGTCTTTTGTTACAGGAAATAAAGAAACAATGAACAACACTTGACTGTTAATTGGTTTTAATTAAAGTGAGTTTGGCAAATCATGTTCACGGGTGTGTGTGTGTGTGTGTGTGTGTGTGTGTGTGTGTGTATATATATATATATATATTAGGGGTGGGCCGTTATCGGCGTTAACGTGCTGCGTTAACGTGAGACTCTTGTCGGGCGATTAAAAAAAATATCGCCGTTAATCTATTCCCACAAACCAATATATTGAAACGTCTGTTTATCCAGACATTAGGAACATATCAGAGATGCATTTTATATTTAATATGAGAGAAATACACATCCGTAAAAGGGGTCGCACACCGAACGAGAAGCGCAGCACCGTGCCACGTCTAGGGGGCTGTTTACACCTGGCCACTTCATGCGTTTTCTCAGATCGGATAGCTATCTGATTTATCAAAACGATTCAATTTACACCTGGTCACATACATGTGTTTTTGCAAAAAGGATATAAATCCGATCTTCAATTCCCCCACGCTATATGTGGATTTATGAAGTGCACGTCACCGAAAGCAACGATAGCTTATGAGCTGCATTTTGATCATCGGCTAATTTCAAAATCAGCAAAGACAGCAATAAGAGAGAGCGGCAACCTGGTAAGATCATTTAGTTTCATTACTTTTAATGAAGATGGTAGTGTTAAGTGTCTGCGACTTACTTTTTGCGATAGATTGTGGCATGCTGGCTTAATAGGCGCTCAGCTGCTCGTCTGAGGTGATGCGTCTCCATAGCGCCGTCATATCTGACTAAAATAACATGACATATGGCCTATAACACGCTCTCACACGTTTTTTTTTTTTTTTTTTTAGCATTTTTGGGAGTAGTAACATTTACATATGTGGTTTCAACAACCAGATGCATTTACATGTCCAGTTTCGTCTGGAATGTGGCCAAGACTACCTTCTGATGTAGTTTGAGTGATCGGAGTTTCGGAGGGCATTTACACCTGGTCTTTTCAAGATCGGATACAGAAAATGTATGAAGTGATTTCAGAGCATCCGTTAACTGAATTAATTGAGAATCTCACCTGAAAATCCAATAACATCAGCAATTGTCATTCATGCAGCTGATTTCTGTATTAGGCTATCCATTGTATTCATGCATTCATCAGATATTTCATCCCTCTCTATTTATTTGTATTGTAAGAAAAAGAGCTACCCGGACACTACAAAATAATTAATTTCGTGTTACATAGAAGAAAAGTAGATCAAATGGGTTTAGAATTACACAAGAAAACCTAATATGAACATTCCAGTGTTATATATGAACAATAATATGAATTATAGTGTTAAATCGTGTAATATAATATGAACATTCCTGTGTTAAATCTTGTATAAAACATATTTAGGCCTAATTACAAACTACCTGCGAGGTTATTTATTTGGGTATAGCACAAGCCTTTGGTAGAATTCAAATGAGCCATTTTAATCAAGATTAATCTAGATTAATTTCAAAATCAATCTAGATTAATCTAGATTAAAAAAATTAATCTATGCCCACCTCTAATATATATATATATATATATATATATACACACACACACACACACACACATATATATACAGACACACACAAACACACACACACACACACATATATATATATAATAGTTTTTTTGTATTAATTTTATTTAATAATGATATTGTAAGTAGATCATGTAAATGACATTTGACATGATGTATTATATACAATTTCTGTACTATATGCATCAGAATAAAAAAAAAATACATATTTCCAAAAATATAATACAGTAGTCGACATTTGAAGTGGATCAAAAAAGTTCATCAAAGTTGTCCTAAGACAAGAATGTGTATTCTTCAAAATGCATGTATAACTTTAATGAAAGGTTTTGATCTACTTCAAATGTAGATTGTAAATGTAAAAAAGTCTTTGTATATTAAGCAGTAACACAGCACTGATGCTTATAAAACCCCTATCCATTCTCAATCACTTCCGCTGGGCATACTCTCCCGTCGGCTCATCTGTAGCTTCATTAATCCAGTCTGGTTTACAGCTTTTTTCAAATAATTGCGGAAGACAGAGCTAGAGAAGCAGTAGATGACTGGGTCCATAGCACTGTTTAGGTAGGTAAAGGCTATGGACATAGAAAACAACTGACTGGTGAGATTGTAACCCTCACAGTACTTATCTCCAAGCTTTTTAAAATAGAGTGCTGTCAATCCTGTTCCAATGCTAGGGAAGAAACAGAGGACAAAAACCCCAACGATTACTAGTACAGTTCGAATAGCCCTTTGTCCTCTCTTGTCCTTGTTCATCTGGCGAGAATGTAGGATACATGCAATACGCACAGAGCAGAAGACCAGAAGTATTAGAGGCACGAAGAACTCTAAAATAAACACTGCATAATGCAGGTGGATGCCTAGTGGTGTTTTCTCATAGTTACTGAAGCTCCTACAAAGAGAAACGTTATTTTCCACACTCAGAAGATTGTTGGCCAGCAGAGGGATCCTTAGAGATATCACAACGCCCCAGATGAAGCAGGCAACCCCAGCTGCTTGTTTTGTGCTTATGTGATTTATTTTGTGATGGGGATGGACCACTTTGAAGTAGCGGTCAACAGCCACGGCGGTCATGAAGGCAATGCTGGCCGAACGATTGACTGACAGCATAAATAGGTTGGCCCGACACCATGCGTCTCCAAATATCCACTTCTCGCCACGTATGAAGTTGTCAATACGGAAGGGTAGATTGACTAGAAGCAGAAAGTCAGACAAAACAAGGTTGAAGAGGAACATGACGTTGGCCCTTAAAGACTTAAGGTTTTTGCTGAAGACTAACAGTGCCAAAATATTTCCAGGTAGACCGAGTAACAGCTCAATGATGAGTAGAGAAGGAAGGACGGATGCCACCAGGTTCTGAGTTGACCTACCACAGTGATGTGCAGTGACGTTGGGTGTCATGGTAGTTCAACAGTCAGAGTTGTTGTGTAGTTTCTGTAAATACAGTTGACATTTCAACACAATTCTGCAACAGAAATACAGTTGTACAGAATACAACATTCTGCTGTCACCTCAGAAACACGTCTCCTTCCTCCATTCTAATTGGATAAAATGATGTTACAACTAACTTGTTACAACACTCTTACTCTCTCCTAGAAGTAATAGAAAACTTGTTGCAACAATAGAGGATGTTTGCGGTGTAGAAGGAAGCGTGTGTTCCTGCTCAGTGTAAAATGCTGAAGCACTTGTTTTAGAGTAAAAACAGTTTCATAAAATAGAAGTTGGAAGTACTGTTCCATGCGCACCCACAACTTGAAATAATTCTACACCAAAGTGACCATGCAGTTTTAACCCTTTAAATGATATCCATCCATGGCATCCAGAAAAGTTGACAGATTTTTTAAAAGACAATTCATCCATTTAAGAACGGATGTTTAAACTGTCATACATGATTTTTTTAGTTTTATCCTTAAACATTATCTATATGGCACTGTCAGGTTTCCAAACCCCATTTTTTACATAGTAAATACATTTAACCTAAAATTTAAACTTAACGAAAAGTAAAATATTTGAGTTGACTTCTGAACAAATATTGTTTTGACTTACCAGAGTTCACTACAGACTAGATTTCTGATTCAGACTCCCTGAGATGTAAGCAGAGAGTGTAAATAAGGTTGTCTCAGCTCAAGTTCAGTGATCTCATTTGAGGGTAATGACCGCCCAGAGCTTGTCTTAAAGCAAGCTTCCTCTTGTATGTCATAGTGACATCAAAATAGAGTGAAGCCTAACTGATACTGATCTTTCTGTATGTAGTGTGTGGCTGCATGCTGCAGTATACACACAATGATGGCATTAAAAAACAAAAACAATCTGTCTTTAAAGAATAAATCCAAAATGGAGATCACAAGGATGAATACAGCATAGTATAATCACATAAACCAAAACAAGACTGAACACTGAACAGAGGAAACCTATGGGCTTAAATAGCACAGAACTAGATAATTAATTAATGGGATCAGGGTAAGTGAAGCCTAAACAGTGAAACTAAACAACTAAATATCACCCTGACTTTCTTTCTTTCTTTCTTTCTTTCTTTCTTTCTTTCTTTCTTTCTTTAAACCTGCTAAGAAAATTATGAAATGTTAAACTCTTTACTGGAATAACAAAACAGCTTTACTAAACCTTTACCGTATAAATCATGATTTATTACTTGCAGGAAATTGCAATCATTTGTTTCCATTGTGAAAAAACAGATTTCATGAACTCTCCGATCCGCCCCAAACTCATGGCATTGGTTGAGCTAATGTTGCTTTGTGGGCTGGTCAAGATGATCAAACAGAGATGTTTTGCTTCAGAGCCACAGCCTTTACACCTTTTATACTCTTTGATGGTGTGGACAGTGATCACCACTAATCAGTCATTTGACATTTTTTTTATTACTAAGAGAAAAGCAAATAGAGAAAAAATTAAAAATTGTGCCATGGCAGCTTTGCTTTGTTGCTTTTCTTAGCATGAATGAGAGTTATTATTTAGCGTGATGTTTCTAGAAGAAAATAGCAGTTCAGCTTCACAGTAAGTACAGTGATACTGTGTATCTGTTACTGTGATGGTTTATTTGTGTTGTAAAAAAGTTATTAATTTAGTTAATTTATATATAGCCATTCTGGAGAAAACCGTGATGTCATCCCAGACAGCAAACTGACATTGAATCAACGTGGAAACGACGTCTCTCATGACATTGAAACAACGTTGATTTGCTCATCGAATTAACGTTGAACCAACGTCAGACGCGGCATTCTTCAAAGCTAAATGAAATCGAAAATTGGTTTGCTTTCATAACGTTGAAACAACGCGTTGATTTCAAGTTGATTTTCCGTTAGTTTTGAAAGAATGACGCGTCTGACGTTGGTTCAACGTTAATTCGATGAGCAAAACAATGTCAGATCAACGTTGTTTCGATGTCATATTTCCACGTTGATTCAATGTCAGTTTGCTATCTGGGATCATCCAGCTCAGATCATTTCTCATATAATGGTGTCAATCCAATTAGAACAACAATATAGTTGAATTTAAAATTAAAATTCCCCAACTAAGGAAGTCAAAAGCCAAAGGCGAAAAAGGCGAAAAAGGAACCAAAACTGTGGCACTATGGGGAAACTTCCCCAAAAAATTCTCCCCAAAATTGCTGAAGCCTGACTGATTTCATCTTTCATCACAATGGCTATTATTGTCGCTTGCGCGCCCGCTTTGTAACTCAGCGCCAGGTTGGATTTACTGTATATGGATTTGTCAACTCTAAACCTACTCTAAAATTCAGAGTTTGTTCAACTGGCGTTATGCAACAAGCCTCTAGAAGAATATTTACTATAATGATTATATTTATATAACTTGTATAAATATTTTTTTCCTTCCATCATGCTCTTATTAATTAAACTTAAGTAATGTTTTGTCAGTTTCGGAGGCAAACAAGGTCAGGGTTCACTGTGATAAAAATAATCAGTATAAAAACAGCAAAGGTACTAGTCATTTTCTGCCAGGATATTTGTAGACATTCCCTTCGCCCCAGAACACAATACAATGCAAAACCTGGGTAAAACAGTTCATTTGGCTTACAGACTTTTTAGAGTTGTTGTTTCTACTTTCTGACATCATTATTACAGAGCAGATTTTACTCTTAAAGTCAGGCTGCATGTGACATTGACATACAAGACCAACTTTCATTTTTATTTTACACTTGGTATTCTGTTATTGAGTCAGGGAAAAGGTGGTTTCTTACAATCTTACAGTTTATTTGTTGTTATGTAGCTACAGTTTGGCATTAAAATGCCTCAACTTTGTGTGGACACCTTGAATTTAGTAAAATCCTAAAAATTGTTCCTCATGATTTACCAGAGTCTCACTGAGATGTAAGCAGAGATTGAGAAAACAACTGCTCAGAAGCTTCCTCTGTCTCAAGTCATGATGCAAATAACGCAATATCCATGATGAAAGGGATTGTGAACATGCATTAAAGTCTTACCCAATCCTGACACATTCTGAGAGACCAGTTTTGACAAGTTTTCTTTCTTTCAGACATGCAATGTAAAGACTCCGTTCGGGTCTGATCAGGGGGGAATTTGCATATCATAATTAATAATTGATAATTAATAATTATTCATACAGATTTGGATCAGACTGGTCTTACATATTAATAAATCTCCCATTTAGGGATGCTTATTTAAATTTTACTTGTATGCATACATGTGCGTCTCTGCAATTAACCACAAATTAATTGTAATCAATTACACAGACCATGTTTTACAAGACAAGCAAAATTAATTAGCTCAATTAATTTATAGAGTCGTGAAAACAAATTCTGTGGCCACAAGAATTTGCCTTCCCTGCTCCATAAACAAATACCCTTCTAGGTATTTTTAGTTACAGCTAGTAGCATTTTAAATCGGCATTTCATTGACTGGTATTATGAGCAAGAAAATGATTCAAAACAGAGCTATGTTAATTGTATTTAATAAAGCAACTACTTAAACATTTACTACGTTACAATGATACATATATTTACAAACATTAAAACACAAACTAAGACGACGCAGAGCGTTTAGACAATGGATACGCGTAAGTTAAAGGAACACTCCGACTTTTTGGGACTTTAGCCTATTCACCTTACCCCCCAGAGTTAGATAAGTCCATACATATCTTTTTCATCTCCGTGCGTGCTATAAGTCTGTTTGACGCACCCACCGCTAGCCTAGCTTAGCACAAAGACTGGATGTGAATGGTTGCAGCTTTCATACTAATCCAAATGAGTGGCAAAATAACGCAAACGTTTTCCTATTTACATGTTGTGGTTTGTATAGTCACAGAATGTACAAATAACAAAGTCAAATGAGACACAGACATCTTTTAACCGTATAAAACCTGGGAACTATTCTCTGAAGGCGAAGCACTGCTACTTTGACGGAGTAATAACCGCATCACCGGAGACACGCCGTGGTGAGGAGCGGAGAGTTCGCTCAGTGTTTGGGTAACAGAGTCAGCAATTAATAAATAGTAAAAGCGTAGAGTACAGTCATGGGTTTTCGCTCTATTGTAAATAGCTGCGACTGTAAACAGGGGAGGTAATACCATGTTTCACAGAATTCCAACTAAAAACGCTGACTGGATGAAGAAATGGCTAACTTACTTACTCTGGATATTTATCCAAACACACCTAAGATTATCAAGGGACATTATGTTTGCTCGGTACATTTCAATGAGGACGACTATTTTGAAAAAATGGAATTTGCCACACGGACCATAATGTGCTGAAGGATACGGCCATCCCATCGATAGCACAGACAGGACAAGTGGATCACCTGCGGCTGAGGTAAGTGTTCCGTTATGTTTTTAGATGACCTACTGTAACAGTGCCATTAGCCAGAGCTAATGTAACGTTAGTGACACTATTATATGATTATGGTATGAATATGTTTTTATCTTGATGCGGCGCGGACGCGCTTGGGGAAAAAAACGAGCGCGTTCACCGCGTTGAACTTGCACCCTGCGCGCGGCGCGCCTAGTAGCCTAAATTTGAAATAACCATGGAAATAACGAACTTGAGCGTGCAAAAGGGTACGATAGGCTGTTCAGCCTGAGTTCATTGTGCAAAAACAATTTGTGCTATTACTTTCCCCGTATTCTATCCTATAGTAATGCAATTATACTGTATATTATATACTGTTGAATACATTTGGTTCAGCTAATAAATTGCATTTAAAATATATTGATTCCTGTAATAATAATTATTTATTCATGTGATATTTTTTTTAAATCTGGGTGCGTTTTTGGTTGGAAATCAATGACACATGGTACCTGGTCTCCCCTGTTTTTTGTCACAGCTCATACAATAACCCAGCAAACATGCCAGTGCGGGCCCACTGTGGGTAAGTGTGGGTTTTCTGTGGGACAGTGTGGGCAAGGGCAAACCCTTTGCCCTCAGCAAGCCCACAGTGGGCTTTCCCACAGAAACCCCTCAAGGGCCCCTAGTGGGTTAGCCCATGTGGGGCCCATAGCAGTTTTGCCCATTTGGGCCCCCATGAGGGTTTACTGTGGGCAACCCACTGTGGGTTTGCCCACAGAAAACCCACAAGGGCCCCCAGTGGGTTAGCCCATGCGGGGCCCATAGCAGATTTGCCCATTTGGGCCCCCATGAGGGTTTACTGTGGGCAACCCACTGTGGGTTTGCCCACAGAAAACCCACACGGGCTCGCAGTGGGTTAGCCCATGCGGGGCCCATAGCAGATTTGCCCATTTGGGCCCCCATGAGGGTTTACTGTGGGCAGCCCACTGTGGGTTTGCCCACAGAAAACCCACACGGGCTCGCAGTGGGTTAGCCCATGCGGGGCCCATAGCAGTTTTGCCCATTTAGGCCCCCATGAGGGTTTACTGTGGGCAACCCACTGTGGGTTTGCCCACAGAAAACCCACACGGGCTCGCAGTGGGTTAGCCCATGCGGGGCCCATAGCAGATTTGCCCATTTGGGCCCCCATGAGGGTTTACTGTGGGCAACCCACTGTGGGTTTGCCCACAGAAAACCCACACGGGCTCGCAGTGGGTTAGCCCATGCGGGGCCCATAGCAGATTTGCCCATTTGGGCCCCCATGAGGGTTTACTGTGGGCAACCCACTGTGGGTTTGCCCACAGAAAACCCACACAGGCCCCCAGTGGGTTAGCCCATACGGGGCCCACAGCTGTTTTTCACTATGGGGCCCCCATGAGGGTTTACTGTTGGCAACCCACTGTGGGTTTGCCCACAGAAAACCCACATGGGGCCCCAGGCAGTTAGCCCATGCAAAGTTAAGTTGTTTAACAGTCAAATGTTTTAACATTAGAAGGTTTAATATTAGAAGCTTAATCAAACTATTTAACGATCCTGTGAAATGTCAGTCCATAATTAACTAAAACTGCATATAATGGATTATGAGCATGTGCATTTAAAAACAAATTTTTGACTTATAAGGAATTATAAAAAAAAATATAGATGTAACTATATATTGTAATGCGGTAGGTCTTAATGAGTCTTTATAAATATATTTATAGAATTGTAATATTGCTCATAAATAAGTAGAAATGGTGCTATAATTCATTATAAGTATGGACTGCACAGAAAGTGTTACCATATTTATTAAATAAAATTAACTTATTTGTCACAATAAAAACAATACAATGGTTTACAGATATGTTTTGGTATTCATCAGTGATGGATATTTATCATAATATTATATTATTTATACTATTGATATATAACATATATTATTGCTACTAATAAATGGGCCTACATCACTGATGTAACGACTGAGCCCAATCAGACACAAACGAAACTGCGACGTCACTGGACGTAATTTCATTACCAACTTTCATTTATATAAAGCATTTTAGTGCTTTCATATTCTAATGAAAAAAATAATATTACATTGGTCATAGAACTACATAATGATTTTTAAATTCATGATATAAAATGAATGATATTTTAAATTGTTACATGTTATAATTCTAGATGTTTAAATGCTGCGTGCCTTTTGAATTGATATGATTTCAACGCGCGTGCGCGTGCGAGTCGCATTCAAAGTTGTCCGATTCAAAGACAGGAGCGCACGCGAGCAGATGGAAACCATGGAAACGAGGAAACCTCTATAACTGACAAACAGCAAAAAATAGCGTCTCCCTGTTTTTCCACTGCTTTCAGGTAAGTTTGGTTAACAAAATCACACAAATAATACATACAAACGTTCCTGACACCTTTCTTACGTATAATTGATACGCTTCTGTTGAATATTTACTTTGTAGAAAAGGTTTTGAGTCTTCGAAAAAGTCCGTTAGCATCTCAACTGTTTTCAGAATATGTAACGTTAAACGTTAAGTTAAGTTAACGTTAGCTCTTGTTTTACATAAGTTTGGGGTTTTAACCACATCTTTGTGTTGATTACAGTTTTTGTTTTGCTGGTAATTTGTCAATGGGTTATTGGAAATTAGCTAATTGCTAGCTAGCCTGAAAGAATTCACACTGTAACGTACTGTTGATCAGTGACGTCACTTACAAAGATTGATAATAAAAGTGATTTCAGAAGGGACTGAAAAAAACCTCCACAACAAAGGAGGAATTATTGTTTCATGATAATAATTTCATATGCATTTCTTGCACAATATATTACGTTAAGATTTTATATATTCTTTTTCTCTTTTCTGCATTGCATCTCTAGCTTGATTCCTTGTAATAAACCCTTTGTTCTATTGCAAATCCTATGTAACATTGTTGGCTCTGTGACACATTGCATGTTATTTTCTAGTCTAGAAAATCACCATGATGTCCTGCTACAGCCCTGTCCCAAGACAACCTCCACGGCTATGAACTCGACTAGTAAGCAAAACTTCAATCATACTGTTCAAAAGTTTGGGGTCTGTAGGATTTATGCTTTTTAATTAAGTCTCACACTCATTAACCCCAGTTTTTTTTCAGTGATATTGTCCTTGAGAAGCCTGTAGGCTAAATAATAGCTGGCAAAATAATATAATGTTATAATGGTCATAAGTTATAATAATTAAACTATTATGATAACATGGATATCATGGTCATTGGTATATTCTCTAGGTGTGTTTTTAATTATGTTGGCCAATGAGACACCATACTGTCCAGCGCTAAGGTATTTATTTATTTTCATGTAATTTTTTTTAATGATAAATACTAAAGTTCTTTTAACTTTTTAATGCTGAATTCAGGGGGTCGACAACTTTAGGCACGCAAGTTATTTTTCACAGATATCTGGCCAGTTTACTCATGGCTCATATTCTTAGCCTTTAAATGTTTGAATTTAAATCCACAATGCAATATCAGGGGGTAAAGATATCATTAGAGTTTCTAAAGTTACTATGCTCTTGTTACCAGATGAGATATCATTTGACCCTGTGATTCTTCAGGACCAGATCTTGATGCCATCCACACCCAGTACATGACAAAGGTGAGTTTCACAATAGCTGCCACTACCACAAACCAAGAGACCGAACACAACAGGCCTTCATCCATAAGAACTCACCCATACGTTGGTATAGTAACCAAAACCCGGTATTAAACATTAAACGGGCCCTGGGGCCAAATTAAAGGAAAACTCCGGTCAATTTTAACATTGAGCTATTTTTTTTGTACATTTGGAGTGCTGTCAGTACAGACAAAAATTGGTGTTGCCTACACTGTGTTATCATCTTTTTAAAATTTGCACCCTGCTGACTTCAATGGGGCATGGTCTAAACCTGCTTTTAGCCTCTTAACATCCTTGATTTGTCATTACGAGTGTACAGCCATGTGAGTGGTGTTATTAAGAGTGACCACGGTCAATCTGACTGCAGTAGATATGAAAGATATTAATAAAAATGATGTTAATTCAGCCAGCGCACATACCTCTATTTGCTTCCTGTTTTCTGTCGATGCCCACAGTAGTCGATTGTCGATCTCACACGTGAGTTCATTTATATCGTCTCAAACCTACCACTGTGTGGTGTTCTGAGAATATCAGCTCAAATGGATAGTTCATCCGAATCAGATGTTGAACACACAGAGGTTTGAGATGATATTCACTTATGATCGCGCGCGTGAACTCGACAATCGACTACTGTGGGCTTCGCCCGAAAACAGGAAGCAAATAGAGGTATGTGCGCTGGCTGAATTAACATCATTTTTATTAATATCTTTCATATCTATTAACCGTGGTCACTCTTAATAACACCACTCACATAGCTGTGCACTTGTAATGACAAATCATTACGAGTACAAAAAAAATAATTACAAGCTTTTTTTAAGGAAGACCGCAGTATCGATAAGCCCAGGTGTTATCAGTTCTGTCTTGCAAATTCTGTGAGGATTAGGAGGGGTATTTTAAACAGTCTTCATACAACATGTTTTTCAGGCTGGTGGTTGTTTGTAATTTTAAATTTAAATTTTAATAAGTAGGGAGAAAATAAAAACCTTTATTGAACATTTATTAAATGCATGTTAATGTTTTCTAAATGATTAGTTAATCATTAACTAAACAATTGTAAATTATTTATAACTGAATCTACAAAACATACAATAATTAACATCACTTAAACATTTATGAAATGCATAATCATGTTTCATAAAAAATAAGTTAATCATTTACTAATCACTTGTAAATGACTTGTAACAGAATTAACAAAACATACATAAAATGTTAGTATATCAATTGCTAATCATTTATGAATGTTTTGTAAAAGCTTAGTTCATCATTAACCAACCAAAATGACTTACAACTAAATGTTATTATAAACCGCAGCTCTCTCATTGACCTATTCAGTCATTCTCTTAGTTAAGCATTTATAAATAGCACCTGGAACAATCAGAAGACGTTTCCTCATTCAAAGTGCAGGTTGAAAACTTTCTTAGGTTGAAATGGCTCAACAGTACAACCCTTATTTTGTTTTTAACATTTGTATTTCAATTGATCCTTTCTCACTTAGATGCTGTGACAAAAAGCAGTCAAGCCACTGCATGTGATGTGGAAGCCTCTATGAAGACATGGCTCCGTAATCCCTGGGACAGAGATGGGGACGGCAAGGAAGGGCCAGAACTGCAGAAATACCTACTGTTTCCCCTGAGGGGATTGATTTTTAATTTTCAATCCCCTGTTTTCTGTGGTTATTGCCGTTTAAAACTGTATTATCATTAATTATAATTATTATTAAATATAAATAAATTATTTGGGGAAAAAAACATGACCCTCGATTTATTGCTGCTAACAAGTGCAATTGTACTGCATATAGTAATATGGGTGTACCTACTCTGTGTGCTGAAACTTTGCAACTGCACCCACAGTGTGCCCACATCCAGCCTGCTATAATTTGTGTGGGCCAGCCCAAAGTCAGCCCACACTTTGGGCTGGCCCACGGTAAGTAGAGTGGGCCCCGATTGGAGCCAGTTGTGGGCCCACAGCAAACCCTTATAGGGGCCCATTTGGGGCCATTGCAGGCAGCCCACTGTGGGCCCACAACTGGCCCCAATGGGGGCCCACTCTACTTACCGTGGGCCTGCCCATAGTCAGCCCACACTTTTGGGCTGTCCCACTGGGGCCCCACCTGGGTCCCGAAGTGTGGGGCCCACACGTGCCCCGCATTTCACGCCGGTATCTGGGCCCACAGTGGGCTGCCCACAATGGCCCCCACATGGGCCCCTATAAGGGTTTGTCGTGGGCCCACAACTGGCCCCAATGGGGTCCACTCTACTTACTGTGGGCCTGCCCACAGTCAGCCCACACTTGTGGGCTGTCCCACTGGGGCCCCACCTGGGTCCTGAAGTGTGGGGCCCACACGTGCCCCGCATTTCACGCCGGTATCTGGGCCCACAGTGGGCTGCCCACAATGGCCCCCACATGGGCCCCTATAAGGGTTTGTCGTGGGCCCACAACTGGCCCCAATGGGGTCCACTCTACTTACTGTGGGCCTGCCCACAGTCAGCCCACACTTGTGGGCTGTCCCACTGGGGCCCCACCTGGGTCCCGAAGTGTGGGGCCCACACGTGCCCCGCATTTCACGCCGGTATCTGGGCCCACAGTGGGCTGCCCGCAAGGGCCCCATTCGGGCCCCAAAGAAGCTTGTTTGCTGGGAAAGCAAACACCCATGATAAACTATGCTTTTCTATCTAACGTTAGTAATTGCTGACTCTGTTACCCAAACACTGAGCGAACTCTCTGCTCCTCGTCACGGTGCGTCTCAGGTGATGGTTATCACTCTGCCCAAGTAGCAGTGCTTCGCCTTCAGAATTATTTATACGGTTAAAAGATGTCTGTGTCTCATATGGCCTTGATATTTGCACACTTTGTGACTATACAAACCACAACATGTAAATAGGAAAACGTTTGCGTTATTTTGTCACTCATTTGGATTAGTATGAAAGCTGCAACCATTCACATCCAGTCTTTGTGCTAAGCTAGGCTAGCGGTGGGTGCGTCAAACAGACTTATAGCACGCACGGAGATGAAAAAGGTATGTATGGACTTATCTAACTCTGGGGGGTAAGGTGAATAGGCTAAAGTCCCAAAAAGTCGGAGTGTTCCTTTAAGTGAGTTGGAGAGAGAGAGAGAGAGTGAGATAGAGTGAGTTGTAGAGAAAGTGAGAGAGAGTGAAATACGTTCACCAAAACAGTCAGTTAACCTTTCTGAACACCACGAAAACACTTTCTTAATGCTTCTTAGAAGCTCTAAAAGAAGGTATACTTGCAGGGCATATTTGGTCTGTGTGAGTCGTGGGCTCGTTGCTCAGCCCGTTCGGGCCACGTGTCGACTGGAGGTGCTGTCCTGCGTGCGCGCATCACGTGGAGCGCGGCCGCAGCGTGTTTGCGCGGCCCTTCCCGGCGCGTGCATGGTCAGTTGCTTGCGCGTGGCTCCGTTGTTCCGTGGGGAGTCACGTGGCGTTCGTTGGCATTCAGCGCGAGTGTTTGAAAGGCTTAAAGTCTTTGAGGTGACGTTACCCGAGGAAATAGTTCGGCAAAGTCCACTTCCTTTCCTGGGAGACGAACTTGGTAGTCCATTTGAGGAGAAGACGAAACTTTTAGTCGAACAAAAGCAAAGATCCATGGTTGGATCAGAGTCCCGTGAGGTTTACATGCTGAAGGAGCGCTGGAAAGTTCAGAAGAGCCTGGGCGGAGCCGGCGCGCTCCTTTTATCTCCTTGGTGAAATCCATCCCCTTCCTGTTAGCTTGAGCCAATCGGGGAGATGGACGTTGCTCGCGGGAACTCTTGGTTTATTGTCCTTTGTTCCTCAGCGCGCGCTCCTCGTGGGAGGGGGGGGTGTTCAATGAGGGTTTTATAGTAAAACAATTTGATCTTCATTGGCAGTAAAACAAATCAAAAATACACTTTACTTTACATCTCTATGCATATTCGAGTGTTTCATTCAATAGGCATTCTAGAGATATCAAGGAACATTATGTTATATCAAAGGAATATACACTTATGTTTAAAATGCATGTAGAAGGTATTTCTAATTTCTATTTACGCTGTGACCAAACAAAGTTATTTCACTGTGACATGGGGAAGACACATATACATAAAAACCATTGAAAACATTTTGTTGCATGTCTTTAAACACCAAAAGTCCTTCTCTTTGTTCAGAGACATTCCACACATCCCGATGTGTGGGGGAAGGGAAGGGATTGTGTGTGTGTGTGTGTGTGTCCATTTCGGAGGACTGTAAATGGCAAATTGGCAAAGTCCCTACACTCCCCCTTTTCGTTAGGTGAAGTCCTTGCATGGACTTCATCGGACGACACCCATCGCAATGGACGGATGGCAGGTGAATCGTGAAGGTCAAGCGGCAGGTGGCGGTTAGGCTGAGGCTCAGCTTGATGAGGTTCGATGCAGCCTCCAGTGTGGTACCCTCTTCCTGAGGGTCCAGTGGTGGCTGTGGAGGTTTGCGTTTGTTGAGTCTGCTGTGGAGTGTGAATGTCAAGTGGCGTGGGAGTCCATTTAGCTCTGCTTGCGTGGCAGTCGACCATATGCTGCCTGATGTCGGACCCGGCGGTGAGACGGTCGACAGTAGCTGTCCTCTGGTTGGCTGGAGGCACAGGAAGACGACCACAGCAGCATCCTGTAACAGACACAGGGGAGAGAGAGAAAGGGAGGAAAGAATTCAGCGGCTGTTGGCTGGGACAGTCTGATGCCTTTGAGGATGCCGAAATGTCCTGGTGCTGCGGTGTGCAGCCCACATGGTGCGTGACAGGGCATACACTGGCATATCCCCCTTTTTACACCGTGGCAGCACAAGCCGTGGCGAAGCCACGTGCATAAAACTGGTATTTAGGGCCGTTGAGCAGCATGTGCTTGGTGAGCTGCCTGGTGTTGTGTTAGACGGCAGGCTTGGGACGTCGGAGGGGTAGAGAGGTGGTAGTCTCAGAGTTCCTTTGGTTAGTCAAAGTCTGTGGTAAGCTGAAAGGTGCAGGGTAGCAAGTTCACATCTCCATTTGGTACTGAGGCTGTGCCTTTATGGCTGGCTGAGGGAGTTCTTGTGACCTCTGTGACCTGCCAGTTAGGTTCTCTTGACCTGTTTGACTGAAGGGGGAGGGGTTCTTGAACTTGAGCTCAGACATTCAGTTGTTTAAAGTCTATTAAAAGCTCAAAGCGATCTCACAGATCTTGGCCAATCAGAAGTGGGTAAGTGACTGTCGTGATCGGTACACTGGGTGAATCAGGCTCATAGGACCAATTGTTGTGTGAATGGGAGCTACCTGTTTTGAGCCAAATGTTGTGTTGGCTGTAGGATTGCACGTTCAGCTCACATGTTTGGGATTTGAGAGTTCGTTCTCTCTTAGCTTTAGCAGTGAGTCTTTCAAAGAGTTGGGCTGACATTAGCGTTATGTTTAAGCTAGTGTCTGGCAGGCCTTCAAGGCTCAAATGATTGTCTCTGGTCGTGGCTATGTAGAGCCTTTTGTGCCACCCCCTTTTGTTTAGGGTTCCCAGAAGTTTTGGCGTCTGGGCTGGTGTTGTGATCAATGAGCGGTTAGGGCCGGTATTTTGTGGGACACCGGACTGTCATGCTCAGGTTGTGCAGCTGTCAGTTGTGGTGGCTGCCTGGTGCTGTCACTTTGTGATGTGACAGTGAGCTCTGTGATCTGATGCTGACGAGCAGTGTTCTGGGTGTCTGGCTTGGGTCTTGCGCTGAGACATAGGCTGTCTGGCTTGTCCTTCTTGTGAGGTCTCGTGCAGAAACGCTTTCAGCACCTTCAGGATTTCTCCATCTGTGACGTGGCTGCACTGTTGTTATCTGATGTGTGCTCAGACTTGTGCTTACCAGTGGCGTGTGTTGAGAGGGGTACCGCTCTGGGCTGGTTGGACTTGAGTCTCTTGGTGATGGGGGTGCGGCCCATTCTGGGTCGCCGGCTGGCTTCCAGAAATGTTTCAGAGCTCTTGCTCTGGGGCGTTAGATGAGCACCATGACTGTTGTGTTGCCCTCTGCTGGCCTGGAACGGTTTAACTCTCAGCGAAAGCGTTTGTGATGCGTGGGGTGCCCTCTAGAGGCAGCTCTGAGTCGTGCTCGGAGACAGGTTAGTTTGAGGGGTTTTACACAGTCTTTTCGGACAAAGTCTTTGCTTAATGTGAGCTTTGTGGTCCCAGTCTCGTAGCTGAGGTAGACATGCTACAAGGACAGGCCAGGGTGCCTACAGAATAGCTCACTGTGGGATGCAGGTTTTGAAGGAACAAAGTTCTGCAACTGGCATCCTTTTCATACCTGGTGGTTTGCGTTTCGAAGTAGGCTTGCCGAAGTCGGTCTTACTTGATGTCCACGGCGGTGATAACCCTTGGTCTGATTCTGGATCAGGGAGTTAAGCGATCAAAGCTTATTGCAACAGCTGATAGTCAATTTTGACAGTCTCTGTTTGACGATCTAGGAAGCTGTGCACCTCACGACTGGACGTAATCCATATCAAGCATAATCTGTTTCATGTAGTCAGGTTGGTGAGACAAGTTGCAAGTGAAAGTCTTGTCTGCATGTCATGGTTTGATGCAGGGTTCTGAGTGAATGTCGGGACCTCTCTGGTTAGCTTTGTTACATCCTTTTTGGAGCCATGCCGTGGTTTGGGACGGTGGTTCCTTGGAAGGTTGAGGTTAGGTTAAGCAGTGGGTTCTGTGGAATTCTGGTACACTTGTTGTGAGTGACTAATGCATGGCCCTAAAAGTTCAGAACTACTGCCTTATAGGTTAGTTAAGTATTGAGCATAAAGCTAAGTGTCTCTTGTCTCCTTATCTTAGCTGTGAATGTTAGGGCTAAGTTTTGTGTGGTTCCGAGAGTATTTCCTGGAAAGAACATCCGAGATGAAATAAATAACGTAAGGTGGTTCTTATGACTAAATTATTTCTCTGGACTTAGCTGGTGGTTCACTGCGACTCGACGAAGTGAACAATAATAGGAAAAGGACCGCTTTCTTATTTAAATTCTGCTTATTATCGATCCTCAGGACTCTAGTAGTGCCCTAGTAAATTGTTGAAATTACTTGTGTTGCAGGGTCACAAAACGAGTGCACTGTTTGAAACTAAGCTAAAATAATAAATAAGGGTGTCTCTGTTTCCTTTCTGGGCCCTATGGGGAATGGAACCACACTCGGACAAGAGAGGAAATTAAATAAAATCCTATAGATGACTTAAGGGAATAGCTGCTTGCTATTATTATCAAGGTAAAGGAATGAAATAATTGAGGAAAAATAAAATTAAGATTAAAGCAAAAGGAAATAAAAAATATAGCTGCGAGCAGCGATTGCGGGCCCAAGCCGGTGGCACCGCAACCCAGATGCCTTTAGTTACCTAAAGGCACCGGGATGGTGGTACCACCGGCTTTGGCCCCTTATCGCTGCTCACAGCTATATTTATACATTTAAAAATATAAAGCCGGTGGCACCGCCACCTTGGTGCCTTTAGGGTTATTCTGTACGACGTGCAAAAACGTAACCCCCGCTTTGACTGTCGAAAAGAAGTGTATTGTAGAGCTTGCATCAATGCGGACTCGATGCGCTGTGCGCTGTAACTTCATTTGGCTTTAAGCGCATCATTCTCCACTCAGGATGCGCATAAGCGCTTTGTGCCACACTGTACTGAGCCTTTCATATCATAATGCAGTGACGCAATGACAGATTATTAATTGCCTTTCTTGTTCTGTTCTATCTATTATATGTTGATAATAGATAGGACAGAGCACTAAAAACTTCAAACAAAGCCCTAATAACTTAAGCTGTGTAGTCTGAGAATAAGCTGTTTGATTTGCACCCTCTTCCTCTTCACTGTCCTCCGTAAAAAACAGCTATTCAGGTCCATGTTGTTTTAGAAAGTTTGTATGTTGCTGCCTCATTTAACATCTCTGCTATACATTTAAAACATGTTGTCTCAATTTTATAGCAGCCATGGCTATATCTAAAATAATTTATCTTTTTGATTTTTATTATCTTGTTTTTCATGAATCTATTTTACAACAATACAAAGAACAATATGTATTTTCCACTAATATAGTTTGTAATGGCTTTTTTGTCATAGATTATAATCATATATTTTTTAGATTTGTTATTTATCTTAATAATGAAGTTGTCTGTATTAAGAAGATTGTGTTTAACACACACAAGAGTGATTTATTAGTTCAACACCCAGATAGCAAAATTGCTGTGGCCCATATCCGGCCCACAGTTGACACTTTCATCTGGCCCACATACCGCGTGGAATGATGGCACTTGGGCGGTCCGCTCCTGTTTGCCAGATTTAGCCACAATTGAGCCATAGCAATGCCACATGTCAGCCATAAAAAAATGAATGAAGCAGAACTGGCCCAAATTTGGCCCACGCACCAAAATTGGGTAACACTTTAAAATAATGGTCAGTAGTTAACAAGTAGCTATGCAGGAAGTAATAGGTAGTACTGCATTAACACCGAAGTTAATACTATTAACTAATATGGAAGCAATATTAACTAATCATTAAGTAATAGGTAATTTAGTAAAAAGGTAGTTCCTTGGTAGGTATTTGATTGTTACTAAAGAAATATATCCTCATTGAGAACTACTTGTGAACTAAGAAATAATAACCAATTAATTACTAATCACAAAAGTAACATGTCTAAAAAGTGAAGAATTGTGGGGGTTTTACTCTTAACATGGTCATAACATTTCAGAAGCATGTGCCTCAAAGGGGTTCTTTGTGGAAACCAGTTTATTAAGTTTATACATCCCCCCAAATACATTAGCTAGGTTGAGATTGTGACCACTACTCTTGCCAGGATGGACGCATGTTCTCTGTTTATTTAAAACTTAAACATAAAATAATCCTAATAAAGACAGTTTTTAAAAATAAATCTTAAATAATTAGCAAGTGATGCTGACACTCTCATGATTGGATTAGTTCACTATTATGAGCTCTATTGAATGTCAGTCACATATATCTCAGACTCCAAAAACCTATAACTTTATGTTACAGTAGCTGCCTGAGGAGGACTTCTCTTTAGCACATGAATATAAACATTGATGTTCACTTGTCAAAAACAATTAGCATCTTTAATGAAGAAATTGGCTGCATTTATGTTACGATAAGCGCAAAAACACATCTTCCAGATTACAGTGTTTGTTAGAATATTAGTGCCTCACAGAACCTGTACAGTATTTGTCAAATATAAAATTAAATTATTGTATCATTTGTGAAAAACATGTTAACTCCTCAATAACTACTTAAGAGTTACCTTGTCATCCCGCAGGAACTACTAGTGATGTGGCCCATTATTTTAAAGTGAAAAACATGTTAACTCCTAACTAACTACAAGCGTTACCTTGTCATCCCGCAATGTTTACACAAGGTAACGCTTGTAGTTAGTTAGGAGTTAACATGTTTTTCACTTTAAAATTATGGGCCACATCACTAGTAGTTCCTGCGGGTTGACAAGGTAATGCTTAAGTAGTTATTGAGGAGTTAACATGTTTTTCACAAATGATACAAGTAATTTAATTTTATATTTGACACATACTGTACAGGTTCTGTGAGGCACTAATATTCTAACAAACACTGTAATCTGGAAGATGTGGTTTTGCGCTTATCGTAACATAAATGCAGCCAATTTCTTCATTAAAGATACAAATTGTTTTTGACAAGTGAACATCAATGTTTATATTCATGTGCTAAAGAGAAGTCCTCCTCAGGCAGCTACTGTAACATAAAGTTATAGGTCTTTGGAGTCTGAGATATATGTGACTGACATTCAATAGAGCTCATAATAGTGAACTAATCCAATCATGAGAGTGTCAGCATCACTTCCTAATTATTTAAGATTTATTTTTAAAAACTGTCTTTATTAGGATTATTTTATGTTTAAGTTTTAAATAAACAGAGAACATGCGTCCATCCTGGCAAGAGTAGTGGTCACAATCTCAACCTAGCTAATGTATTTGGGGGGATGTATAAACTTCATAAAGTGGTTTCCACAAAGAACCCATTTGAGGCACGTGCTTCTGAAATGTTATGACCATGTTAAGAGTATAAAACCCCCACAATTGTTCACTTTTTAGACATGTTACTTTTGTGATTAGTAATTAATTGGTTATTATTTCTTAGTTCACAAGTAGTTCTCAATGAGGATATATTTCTTTAGTAACAATCAAATACCTACCAAGGAACTACCTTTGTACTAAATTACCTATTACTTAATGATTAGTTAATATTGCTTCCATATTAGTTAATAGTATTAACTTCGGTGTTAATGCAGTACTACCTATTACTTCCTGCATAGCTACTTGTTAACTACTGACCATTATTTTAAAGTGTTACCCAAAATTGCTGTGGCCCAGATCCGGCCCACAGTTGAGACTTTCATCTGGCCCACATACCGCATGGAATGATGGCACTTGGGCGGTCCGCTCCTGTTTGCCAGATTTGGGCCACAATTAAGCCATAGCAATGCCGCATGTCAGCCATAAACAAAACAAATGAAGCAGAACTGGTCCACATGTGGGCCAGATGAAAGTGTCAACTGTGGACCGGATCTGGGCCACAGCAATTTTGATGTCTGGGCCAGATTTGGGTCAGGTCTGCTTCATTCGTTTTTATTATGGCTGACATGCGGCATTGCTATGGCTTAATTGTGGCCCAAATCTGGCAAACAGGAGCGGACCGCCCAAGTGCCATCATTCCATGCGGTATGTGGGCCAGATGAAAGTGTCAACTGTGGGCCGGATCTGGGCCACAGCAATTTTTATATCTGGGCCAGATTTGGGCCAGTTCTGCTTCATTAATTTTTTTTATGGCTGACATGCGGCATTGCTATGGCTTAACTGTGGCCCAAATCTGGCAAACAGGAGCGGACCGCCCACGTGCCATCATTCCACGCGGTATGTGGGCCAGATGAAAGTGTCAACTGTGGGCCGGATCTGGGCCACAGCAATTTTGATGCATGGGCCAGATTTGGGCCAGTTCTGCTTCATTCGTTTTTTTTATGACTGACATGCGGCATTGCTATGGCTTAATTGTGGCCCAAATCTGGCAAACAGGAGCGGGCCACTCGAGTGCCATCATTCCACGAGGTATGTGGGCCAGATGAAAGTGTCAACTGTGGGCCGGATCTGGGCCACAGCAATTTTGATGTATGGGCAAGATTTGGGCCAGTTCTGCTTCATTTTATTTGTTTATGGCTGACATGCGGCATTGCTATGGCTTAATTGTGGCCAAAATCTGGCAAACAGGAGCGGGCCACCCGAGTGCCATCATTCCACGAGGTATGTGGGCCAGATGAAAGTGTCAACTGTGGGCCGGATCTGGGCCACAGCAATTTTGATGTCTGGGCCAGATTTGGGCCAGTTCTGCTTCATTCGTTTTTTGGGGTTTTTTTATGGCTTAATTGTGACCCAAATCTTGCAAACAGGAGCGGGCCACCCAAATGCCATTCCACATGGTAGGTGGGCCAGATGAAAGTGTCAATTGTGGGCCGGATCTGGGCCACAGCAATTTTGGTGTCTGGGCCAGATGGGGGCTAATTCTGCTTAATTTGTTTTGTTTATGGCTGGCATCCAGCATTGCTTTGGGCTAATTGTGGCCCAAATCTGGCAAACAAGAACGAACCATTCAAGTGCCATCATTACACATGCGGTATGTGGGCCAGATGAAAATTAATGCACTTAAGGCAGTCCCCTCCAGTTTGCCAGATTTGAGCCACAATTAAGCCATAGCAATGCCACATGAGTAGTTATAGAGGGCACCATGTGTCAAAATGATTTATTGCTTTTTTGATTGACAGGTGGGCGGGGCTGACCTTTGACCTTCCGGATTCGCTCTTTGAAGTGGTCATAAAGCGTTGACCTTTGACATACCATGTCTGGGATATCGATTAACCTTTGACCTACCGATCAATCAAATGGACAGGTGGTGTTGACCCGTTGACCTTTCTAATCCAAAAAACATGTGTGTGTGAACATGTGTGGTTTTGACCGGATGACCTTTTTTAATCCAAAAAACATGTGTGTGAACATGTGTGGTTTTGTCCTCTTAGTGACCCCAGGAAGCGATCGATCAAAATGGACAGGTTTGACCCCGGTTGTCTGGTTTTATCGTTGATGTAGCCCCCTCCCATACCAGAAAACCCGTCTATAAAATGGATGGTCTCTGTTCTACAGAATTCCCATCCCATCCTGCTGTTGCATTGATGGAATAATTTTCTAATATAGCCCGTATCACAATATGATCTGTAAAATAAAAGCGGCTTACTTGAGTGCTGATGATTCTCTCACCGTCCTTCGGCCTCTGTGACAGTCGGGGTGTGAGGCTATGAGATGGCCAAACATTCCTTCAGCCAGAGAGAAAAAATCTTACACAAGCTAAAAAATGAAACCGTGTTTTATAGATTATAAGGAAAAAACATTTAGATTTAAATGTGAAAAAGCATCTTACTTTATTTTCATCAAGATGTGAAAAACCTCTCTCCCTCTCAACAGCAGCATCCGTGAGCATGTGTGTGTGTGTGTGTATCTGTGTGTCTGTAACAGCATTACATTCCTGCATCCTGTGCTGAAACAGTTAGAATAAAGTTCAAACTTTTTCTCACTATCTAAGTTAAAACCATGGTTCATTTAAAAAGAATATCAATAAAATGCTTTATCATTCATTGTAAAATAATACATGTTTTATAGATTATAAGTTGACTAAGAGTCTATCAAAAATAAAACCATCTTACTTTTTCCAGCTGGTCGACAAAGTACTTCCTAAGATGTCCATACAATACATGGATGGTTTACAAAAGATGAGTTTAAAGTTGTGAAGATCTCCCTGTGATTCTCTCTCCCCCATGCATGGCCGGAGTGGTGTGTGTGTGTGTGTGTGTGTGTGTGTGTCTCTGTGTAATAAATGGCAATAAATTACTTTAGACCTCTCTGAATCCTCCAAGTCAGAGGGACCCTCTCACACTTATTTTCTGTGGGTGTGTGTGTGTGTGACAGCATTACTTTCCTGTATCCTGCTGAGACTGAGAATAAAATTATTGCACTTTCCCACAACCTGTTTCACTTAAAAGTAAAATTCAGGATGTTGAAAAACAATTCTCTCTCATTCACCTTTTGCCAACACCATCTGTATGTGTTTGTTCAGCCGAGAGATACAACACTTACAGCATCCCTTGCAGCTACAGTAGCAATAAAACTTCTACCTTTTTCCCACTAGCTAAAAGGTAAAACCATAGTTAATTTAAAAACAATATCAATAAAATGCTTTATCATTCATTGTAAAATAAAACAACATGTTTTATAGATTATAAGTTGACTAACAGTCTATCAAAAATAAAACCATCTTACTTTCCCCCAGCCGGTTAAATTACTTTACCAGATTTCTCACCCCTTAGCAGATTAGGCTTATCCTGTACACTGGGGGTGGGTGTCAAAGTTCACACCACCCTACCTCGGACGCAATATCTAATCTAAAACCCATGTGTTTAGCGAAAATACAAAATAACTACTCTATTCGTTGAAATGATTTAATTAAAACCATCGTGCTCAAATCGTTATCATCTTCATACGCTAGATAAACTATGAAAAAAGAGCGGTGTCGCTTTTTTCATACGTAATCTAACATCGGTGCTGAGGGGACATTTCATTTCCAATCCAATAATACCATCTAGCGGAGAGACAGAGTATTACACTGACCATTTGTTTTCTCGGGAGTGTGATATAAATAGGCCTAAACCCATTTGATCATCATTTCAAATCTAAACGCGGTCCAACGAAAGTCTCTCTTCACAGGACGAGGAAAAACATTTTTTTCTACAAGACTTTCTCCAAAACCTCAACAAAATGGATAATAGTGAGTAAAAACAATTCTTTATTTCCTACAATGCTTTGTTTATATGTGTAGAAAGCTTATACGTGTAGAATATCAATCAATGGTCTTTGATGCTTTAAATCTTTATTTTCCTACAATGTTTTGTTTATATGTGTAGAAAGCTTATACGTGTACAATATCAATCAATCGTCTTTGATGTTTTCTCTAGTTTAAATTCCTCTGGTTATTCGATCTTATTCTTAAATCTGAAACATTCATATATCACAGTTTTACTATTTTATCTTGATTATCGACGGCATGAACATAAGACCTAGACTGATTGTAGCCTACCGTTAAAACGATTGAAAGTATAATTAATTATCTATTAATTTTAAAAACATTTTAAGCTTATGATGTTTTTATAATTAAAAACTATTTAAAAGTTTAAATAACTCTAGCTCTATCTTGTAGATAAGGCTTATCTACCATGTACAATTAAACTATTTTCAAGTTTCATTTATTTGCTTATCATTATCGTACAATGTAGCTCGTAAATACTTTTATTATGGTTTTATTTTGAAAAGCGCGCTTCTCTGCTCGGTCACGTGTCATCACAACATACCTTAGCCTAGCTTCGATGGCTTAGCTTAGCCCGCTTAGCCTTGACCATACCACGCTGTTTTCTCTGAAAATCCAATCGAACACTACATCGATGATCCCAGCGACATTTTCACAATCGTATGTTTATATGTTTTTGAAAAGTCAATACCGTTTTAATGAACATTATTTCACACTTTATTTAGAAACGTGCGAGGTTGAGTTTGACTGCACGTTCGTGATGGTCGCCCCCCAACGGCCCGTAGTAGATATGACTTCCGTTTGCAGATAAATACCGACCTCTTGAATGCCGCCCTCTTGCGTTTCTAGGTAACATGACATGCACTCCGTAGATAAATGCTCCCTCTCGCGTTCATTAGTAAAAACAACATGCGGTCTCCATTTCTCTAATTCTATACGACAAATTGTTTTCTTCTATTGCCACATAAATTGTTTTATTCTATTTTATGTTACATAAATTGTTTTCTTCTATTGCCACATAAATTGTTTTATTCTATTTTATGTCACATAAATGTTATTCATTTTAATCATGTCTTTTATGTTTTTCTCCTCTCTGTGTGTGTGTGTGTGTGTGTGTGTGTGTGTGTGTGTGTGTGTGTGTGTGTGTGTGTGTGTGTGTGTTGGTACGTCATCTAACCTTCTCATAAAAACTCTCACCAAAGCTGTCTAATCCATAACAGTCTTTTTACTTCAAAGGTTCGGACGTGCAGCTGATTAATTTTGAGACCTTTGACACAGTGGCCAGTGTGGTCGAGGCCATTGATGCAGCTATTTCATGTAAGGACGTTTCTATTCCCTATAATTAAATTATTATAATTTAATTATTATTTTAATACAATTACTAATTTAATTTTTAATTCAAATGTTTAATTCACAGCCGCTGTCAAGGACTTCAATCTACTCGACGGTAACAATGGTGAGAAAGAGATCTATCTTCAAATGTAATGTTTTTATGTTTTTACGGAAATCTAATGTTTTTTATTTATTTTAGACGTCACTCACCCCGATCCCCCGCTGATCGATCTCACTCAAGACAGCGAAGAAGAGCGTGAGCCCGGAGCAAGCGACGCTGATTCCACAGCAGCTAACAGTCGCACTCAAGACAGCGAAGAAGAGTGTGTCCCCGGCACAAGCGACGGTGATTCCACAGCAGCTAACAGTCGCACTCAAGACAGCGAAGAAGAGTGTGTCCCCGGTACAAGCGCCGGTGTTTCCACATCGGCTAACAGTCTCACTCAAGACAGCGATGCTAATTCCACCACCGCTCAAGACAGCAAACATGACAGCGGTCCTAATTCTTCTTCAGACAACTTCGATGACCAGACAGTTCCTGACTCTACAGAATTAGAACCACCGAGAAAAAAAACTAAAAAGAGTCATCACACAGCCCCTCCAAACACGCCCGTCAGTTTTTATGGTAAGGCTATCACATGAGTAATATTTAATCTGAAATAATACACTATCATTATGATTGATTGTTTATTTTTCTCCCATCAGGACATGATTCAGACCATGACGCTGATGACGAATCCGACGATGTGACTATCTGCGGGGAGCCTCAACTCAACGGTTTGGAACGGAACTCTTGGACGCCATCGACCTCAAATGCCGGTCATACACCATACCACTATCCGCAGGAAGAGCGAGAGATCGATGTTGAAGAACTAGGACTGAACCCCCAACCGATCGATGTCGCCGATAACACTCAGATGCGTATGGTCGTTAATACTGCTGATCTGCAAACATTGTGTTTAGAAATACGCCGCTATCGTGACGATAGTGCATTGGCGAACGCTAGATTAATTGAGGAACTAATACATAATCGTGGGTTAATAGAAGCGACGTACGCGGATCTTTGCACATTCCGCTTAGAGATGCGTAGCAGATTTGATATCCAAGATCGTTTTATTATGGATATGTTCAATGAACTATTTTACCGTTTCCATAACCATAGGTAAAACGATAGTCATCATAGATACAATGTCTCAGGAAATGTAATACGCTGCTTAAGAATAATTTTATATTCTGTTTGTTTTTATACTCTTTTATACACAGTCCTTTGATATTTCTGTTTTTCTATTATCTCATGTTTTATGTACTGTGATTATTGTTTGCCAGTCTGAAATTAAAAAATGGATGGTTCACAACACTTTTTTACAGCCCCTCAATCAGACCAATCTGACGCTGAACTGTCTCCCGAGGAGCTTGAAATGATAAGTATGCTTCCAGATTCTTTAGAAACATCACACCCCACTACAGAGTTGGATCTTTTCGAATTAGCGGTAAATTTGAATCACAATCTCTACGATCCGCCCGTTCACCACACCACTGATTTAAACATCGATGATCACCCAGATGATAATGAGATTGAAATGATAACCACGCTTCCGGAGTCTTTAGAAGATTATCTCGATGTACAATCCCAACAGTGTCCTACTGAGTCCGAACTTTTTCAATTATTTGAAAATTCAAATTTCGATGAATCGAACGATCAGCACGGAGGTGTTTTAAACAATAGCGATAGTGACGATCGTCCTAACGCCGATAATGTTTCCCCTACAGGTAGTGTCGATAGTTTGTCTGAAGGTGTTCGTCCTAGAGAACAACGATTAAACCCCGACGAAATTGATAGGTTGTTGCGTAGCGGCGGGTTCGTTAACGGATATCGCATTACCCCGCGACCACGCTTTAACGGGGCGACGTTGAGAAGGACCATGAATCTGAGAGAGATCAACTCTACAGATTTGGTCGCTTATCACAGTTACTTACACGACATGCTAAATGACATCGTGACCTTCGCTAGAGATTTTGGAGGTGACGGTGCCGTGATCAATTTGACCCTTTCTGCTCCTACTCTTCAATCACCTGCCGGCGCTGTTTTAACCAGTGGAAATAATTATGACCCTAATTTGCTTTTTGAACAGATTGAAAAAATTCTGCAGAGCAACGATCAGTTACTATCGGATACTGCTTGTTTATAAGCAAACCTGTTCTGAGACGGTACTGCTCCGGAGTTTTCGCTTTATAGTCTATCATCAGGTAGCCGAAAGGCTGATTGACAGCGTCGTGATAACATTCCATAAAGTATTTCGTGTTTCCAGGGTACATCTGACGTCCTAGAAGGGCCACTTGATTGACGTCGCGGGGGTTTTTAAACAAAATTATGTAATTTGCGTTTAAGCTGATGGTACGGCTGGACTTACCCTGTACGAATAAATTTTGAACGATATATATCGCGCTGAGATTCCTGTGATGACAATATTGCGTGAAAACCCTCTGGAGTTCCAGGTTGGTGCTAGCTTGCTGCATCAAATCATCGACGATGAGAAGATTTGTCTTATGAATAGGAAGTAAATCATCATCATTCAGACTCTCGGGTATTCCTTGTACAAATTTAATGTCATACAGTTTCAGCACATCATCGTACAAAGGTTGCCAACAATCATACAACCACACAATATTCTCAATTTTCTTGGAGATTATAGTTAAACCTTTTTCCAACAAAAGTTTCACAAAATAAGACTTTCCAGAATTGGATGGACCACTTATAACACAACTAAATGGATGCTGAAGTCTGAAATCAAAATCGGATGCATCCAACGACCCCCTGTTCATCATCTGATCAGTATCCATAAGGAAGCGTGGTGAAATCAGGTAAAAGCCTGCGTTTATTATACACCACCTTGAAGCTTTTAACGACTGATTTGTTGTGCAAGGTCAGAGTCTTTTTATGCCTCACGATATTTTCGCTATGAGCCAGGATATGTTTGCTACTATCCCGTGACGTCACATACCCTTCAACCAGACCAATCAGGGACTCCATATTGATGACTCGGGAATTTTTAGCGTTCAGCGTTATACCCTTAGCCTTCATGCAGGTCTTACCTTTGGCCGTTTCAAACGCATAAGATTTGGGGGCGCTAGAGCAAAAACAAGATACGAAATCGTCCTCGTCTACCTCGCTCGTCAGCTCACCCAAATGATCCCCTAAAGGCGGTTCCCAGTCGCCTTCCCTAGACACAAAGATGACGGAATCGGTGTCCGAATATAAAAGTCGATCGCCGAGCCTATCCATCAATTCGTACAATTCCAGTCTGGCGTACGCTGTTGTAAACGCCCCTATAAACACGTTAACGTCTCGCGTCTTGCAAAGATCGTCTTTGCCTGGTTTATGCTGAACGAGAGCTACGTCGTCCGAGATGAATGTGAAATAGGACAATGACTCGGTATTGCCGAAAACGATGCTGGTGAAATCTTCAGGTTCGCTCACCAACGTCGTTTTCGGTAAGTTCTCTCTAAGGGAGAACCTCCCCCACAAACTATTCAAAATTAATTTCGTGATCGCTCTTTGAGCTGCGTTGAACCTGATTTGTTTTGGGTCGAGTCGGATACCCTCTTTTTCAAAATACTGCCGAACGTAGGCCTCTTTCTCAGCGTCCGTGCGAACATTAGACGGGTAACCGGACGCTTGTTGCTTCAAACGTAAAAACGTTTTCACGTAACCGGCAAACAACGTGTTCGACCGTTGCGGAAAATGCCAAACCTCGTCTATCTTGGCTATCACGTAACCCTTTTCGACGGCTTTTAAAAGCTCGATGCTGACCCAGCAGCCAGAGAGGGCTCTTTCATGATCATTGTGGCTACAGCTCGTGGTCTGGTTTTGTTCTTGAGCGCAGGTTCTACATAGGGGGAACATGAGTTTTCCCTGACATCTGTAAGGGAGAACGGGGTGTAGTAATTTGCGGGGTGGGTAGACGGTCGCTTTAATGATTCCAAAATAATTTTCGATCGATTGAAAGTCTTGGAATATGATTTGAGGATGTTCGATCGGATAGCATTTCGTAGCCTGACAAAAGGGGTAGAGGCTGGTAAAATCGAGGTACCTTATTTTCTCACCTTCGGCCGCCTTGTGATAGAGTTTATAAGCGTTAGTGCGACCTCCGAACAGGGCATCTCGCGGTTTCAATCTCTCGGGCGCGTTATAACCCGTCATAAAATCAATCACAGACGGGTCAGTCTTTTTCATTTTGTTCCATCGACATTCCCACATGACCTCGATTTGCAAACCGTAGGCCTTCTGCAGAATTTCAACTTTATCGTCAAACTGGCTCCTGAGAACACCATAAGGTAGCCCTGACAAGGGGTGACGGTGGTAAGGTTCGTAGCGACAGGAACAACCATGCCACGAACAACCATTAAACTCTAGCCCGTGCCTCACCCCGTCTTGTTCGTAGTAGCCATCTAAAAAGAACTTACCGACGGATACTTCACCGTGGTTTAGTGCGTGGTGTAAGTCGACGTTTCGAGTCTTTTTGACATACTCTAACCATTCTATAGAGGCGCTCGAATAGCATTTGCTCTGACGGACGTACGCTTTGTTATGGGTGAGAGCCAACGTATTTTTCTCGAGGAAATGGGTTTTGAAGATACCCATCGCACAACTGGCGATCGTCGTAAAACTGAAAGGATCTACTCCTGCGCATTCGATGAACGAGCTACGGTATTTCATACACCCCTCTCGCAGTAAGATCACATCGTTTATGCCATACTCCTTCAGCTGTCTCCTGAAGCAAAAGAACTTACCCTGAACTGTGCTGTACCAAGAATCAAACTTTTGCTGATCCTTATCGCTCATGTTATCGTAGTTGTAGAACTTTTTGTCGGGGTAAGGTCCAAAATAGTCAATATTTTCCCTAGTGTTGAAAAGATGGGGAAAGTACCCTTTTTCGGTCGTCTTTAGGTCCAACGCGGCCGGCATTTTAGATAACGACATCGGGAAAAAAGAATAACTGTCGAGGTAACGCTGCTTAAAAGCGGGGTCGTACATGTACACTAATTTACATCCCTGCATGATGACTTCGATCGCGATCCCTAACTTACAAAATTGCTCAAGAAGTAGGAACGAATCAAATTTCGCAGCGTAATGGGCTATGAAGCAGTAGCCTTCGTATCGCGGTTGTCTGAAACGTTTGATTAGCTTTGCGATGCAACGAGGACCCCATGCAATATATTTTCGCCCCTGAAACGTCATGGCACATACGAAATTCGCAACATGACGGCCATTTTCATAGCGAGTTTCAAAATCGTAGAAAATATATTTCTCGCTCAACTCCTTAGCCGCTAACGGTTGTATGAAACATTGATGCTCCCCACCATCGGGAAGAATTTCGCGACAGTGTTCGCATTTGTCTGGTGCACACTGGTGTTTTCTTTTCTTAACACCGTCTTTAACTGTGTAACGGCTGTTACATTGTTTGCAGTATTTTATAAGATCGCAGGCTGGCTTTTGCTGACCGGGAGGATTGTTTTTTTTATGCATTTCGAAGCAATATGTCGATTTGCAGAAACGCATACAATCTAAACAGTGTACCGTCGTTTTGGGATAGGTGTGACATGCCGGGTCGAAACATATGTTACACACCTGCTTGCAACGATGGCTTACACGATCCATGTAACCTTTGTAACAAAATTCGCATACGTATGAAGTACCGATGAAGGACGGCAAGTTCAATATCATGTAGTAATGACCGTTATCAAGATAGAGGAACAATGTTTTTGGATGCGGCTCGTCGCTATTCTTGTAACTTTCTAGGGTCGATGCGTTGGATCGGTGAAATACGACGATTTTAATGTCTAGCTCGTCTTCAAACGACGCTATGTCGCTAAAACCGATTCGATCTTGGATCGAGAACCCCGCCCTGTTTTGGATCGCTGCGGCCAGTTTTTCTAACTCGCTCTCGGGTTGATGAGGGTTGAGAAAACGGGCCAGACAAATGGAGAAACACAAGTTATTTGAAATATTTGTGGGACAAAATAAACTCGACTTTTTTCGTTTGACTACCTGATCAATGGCAAGATCTGTAAGTTTACGACGACCCCCACCCTGTCGGTTTTGCACAACAGACGCTTCTATTTCTACCGCAGTATCCGATAGTAACTGATCGTTGCTCTGCAGAATTTTTTCAATCTGTTCAAAAAGCAAATTAGGGTCATAATTATTTCCACTGGTTAAAACAGCGCCGGCAGGTGATTGAAGAGTAGGAGCAGAAAGGGTCAAATTGATCACGGCACCGTCACCTCCAAAATCTCTAGCGAAGGTCACGATGTCATTTAGCATGTCGTGTAAGTAACTGTGATAAGCGACCAAATCTGTAGAGTTGATCTCTCTCAGATTCATGGTCCTTCTCAACGTCGCCCCGTTAAAGCGTGGTCGCGGGGTAATGCGATATCCGTTAACGAACCCGCCGCTACGCAACAACCTATCAATTTCGTCGGGGTTTAATCGTTGTTCTCTAGGACGAACACCTTCAGACAAACTATCGACACTACCTGTAGGGGAAACATTATCGGCGTTAGGACGATCGTCACTATCGCTATTGTTTAAAACACCTCCGTGCTGATCGTTCGATTCATCGAAATTTGAATTTTCAAATAATTGAAAAAGTTCGGACTCAGTAGGACACTGTTGGGATTGTACATCGAGATAATCTTCTAAAGACTCCGGAAGCGTGGTTATCATTTCAATCTCATTATCATCTGGGTGATCATCGATGTTTAAATCAGTGGTGTGGTGAACGGGCGGATCGTAGAGATTGTGATTCAAATTTACCGCTAATTCGAAAAGATCCAACTCTGTAGTGGGGTGTGATGTTTCTAAAGAATCTGGAAGCATACTTATCATTTCAAGCTCCTCGGGAGACAGTTCAGCGTCAGATTGGTCTGATTGAGGGGCTGTAAAAAAGTGTTGTGAACCATCCATTTTTTAATTTCAGACTGGCAAACAATAATCACAGTACATAAAACATGAGATAATAGAAAAACAGAAATATCAAAGGACTGTGTATAAAAGAGTATAAAAACAAACAGAATATAAAATTATTCTTAAGCAGCGTATTACATTTCCTGAGACATTGTATCTATGATGACTATCGTTTTACCTATGGTTATGGAAACGGTAAAATAGTTCATTGAACATATCCATAATAAAACGATCTTGGATATCAAATCTGCTACGCATCTCTAAGCGGAATGTGCAAAGATCCGCGTACGTCGCTTCTATTAACCCACGATTATGTATTAGTTCCTCAATTAATCTAGCGTTCGCCAATGCACTATCGTCACGATAGCGGCGTATTTCTAAACACAATGTTTGCAGATCAGCAGTATTAACGACCATACGCATCTGAGTGTTATCGGCGACATCGATCGGTTGGGGGTTCAGTCCTAGTTCTTCAACATCGATCTCTCGCTCTTCCTGCGGATAGTGGTATGGTGTATGACCGGCATTTGAGGTCGATGGCGTCCAAGAGTTCCGTTCCAAACCGTTGAGTTGAGGCTCCCCGCAGATAGTCACATCGTCGGATTCGTCATCAGCGTCATGGTCTGAATCATGTCCTGATGGGAGAAAAATAAACAATCAATCATAATGATAGTGTATTATTTCAGATTAAATATTACTCATGTGATAGCCTTACCATAAAAACTGACGGGCGTGTTTGGAGGGGCTGTGTGATGACTCTTTTTAGTTTTTTTTCTCGGTGGTTCTAATTCTGTAGAGTCAGGAACTGTCTGGTCATCGAAGTTGTCTGAAGAAGAATTAGGACCGCTGTCATGTTTGCTGTCTTGAGCGGTGGTGGAATTAGCATCGCTGTCTTGAGTGAGACTGTTAGCCGATGTGGAAACACCGGCGCTTGTACCGGGGACACACTCTTCTTCGCTGTCTTGAGTGCGACTGTTAGCTGCTGTGGAATCACCGTCGCTTGTGCCGGGGACACACTCTTCTTCGCTGTCTTGAGTGCGACTGTTAGCTGCTGTGGAATCAGCGTCGCTTGCTCCGGGCTCACGCTCTTCTTCGCTGTCTTGAGTGAGATCGATCAGCGGGGGATCGGGGTGAGTGACGTCTAAAATAAATAAAAAACATTAGATTTCCGTAAAAACATAAAAACATTACATTTGAAGATAGATCTCTTTCTCACCATTGTTACCGTCGAGTAGATTGAAGTCCTTGACAGCGGCTGTGAATTAAACATTTGAATTAAAAATTAAATTAGTAATTGTATTAAAATAATAATTAAATTATAATAATTTAATTATAGGGAATAGAAACGTCCTTACATGAAATAGCTGCATCAATGGCCTCGACCACACTGGCCACTGTGTCAAAGGTCTCAAAATTAATCAGCTGCACGTCCGAACCTTTGAAGTAAAAAGACTGTTATGGATTAGACAGCTTTGGTGAGAGTTTTTATGAGAAGGTTAGATGACGTACCAACACACACACACACACACACACACACACACACACACACACACACACACACACACACACACACACACAGAGAGGAGAAAAACATAAAAGACATGATTAAAATGAATAACATTTATGTGACATAAAATAGAATAAAACAATTTATGTGGCAATAGAAGAAAACAATTTATGTAACATAAAATAGAATAAAACAATTTATGTGGCAATAGAAGAAAACAATTTGTCGTATAGAATTAGAGAAATGGAGACCGCATGTTGTTTTTACTAATGAACGCGAGAGGGAGCATTTATCTACGGAGTGCATGTCATGTTACCTAGAAACGCAAGAGGGCGGCATTCAAGAGGTCGGTATTTATCTGCAAACGGAAGTCATATCTACTACGGGCCGTTGGGGGGCGACCATCACGAACGTGCAGTCAAACTCAACCTCGCACGTTTCTAAATAAAGTGTGAAATAATGTTCATTAAAACGGTATTGACTTTTCAAAAACATATAAACATACGATTGTGAAAATGTCGCTGGGATCATCGATGTAGTGTTCGATTGGATTTTCAGAGAAAACAGCGTGGTATGGTCAAGGCTAAGCGGGCTAAGCTAAGCCATCGAAGCTAGGCTAAGGTATGTTGTGATGACACGTGACCGAGCAGAGAAGCGCGCTTTTCAAAATAAAACCATAATAAAAGTATTTACGAGCTACATTGTACGATAATGATAAGCAAATAAATGAAACTTGAAAATAGTTTAATTGTACATGGTAGATAAGCCTTATCTACAAGATAGAGCTAGAGTTATTTAAACTTTTAAATAGTTTTTAATTATAAAAACATCATAAGCTTAAAATGTTTTTAAAATTAATAGATAATTAATTATACTTTCAATCGTTTTAACGGTAGGCTACAATCAGTCTAGGTCTTATGTTCATGCCGTCGATAATCAAGATAAAATAGTAAAACTGTGATATATGAATGTTTCAGATTTAAGAATAAGATCGAATAACCAGAGGAATTTAAACTAGAGAAAACATCAAAGACGATTGATTGATATTGTACACGTATAAGCTTTCTACACATATAAACAAAACATTGTAGGAAAATAAAGATTTAAAGCATCAAAGACCATTGATTGATATTCTACACGTATAAGCTTTCTACACATATAAACAAAGCATTGTAGGAAATAAAGAATTGTTTTTACTCACTATTATCCATTTTGTTGAGGTTTTGGAGAAAGTCTTGTAGAAAAAAATGTTTTTCCTCGTCCTGTGAAGAGAGACTTTCGTTGGACCGCGTTTAGATTTGAAATGATGATCAAATGGGTTTAGGCCTATTTATATCACACTCCCGAGAAAACAAATGGTCAGTGTAATACTCTGTCTCTCCGCTAGATGGTATTATTGGATTGGAAATGAAATGTCCCCTCAGCACCGATGTTAGATTACGTATGAAAAAAGCGACACCGCTCTTTTTTCATAGTTTATCTAGCGTATGAAGATGATAACGATTTGAGCACGATGGTTTTAATTAAATCATTTCAACGAATAGAGTAGTTATTTTGTATTTTCGCTAAACACATGGGTTTTAGATTAGATATTGCGTCCGAGGTAGGGTGGTGTGAACTTTGACACCCACCCCCAGTGTACAGGATAAGCCTAATCTGCTAAGGGGTGAGAAATCTGGTAAAGTAATTTAACCGGCTGGGGGAAAGTAAGATGGTTTTATTTTTGATAGACTGTTAGTCAACTTATAATCTATAAAACATGTTGTTTTATTTTACAATGAATGATAAAGCATTTTATTGATATTGTTTTTAAATTAACTATGGTTTTACCTTTTAGCTAGTGGGAAAAAGGTAGAAGTTTTATTGCTACTGTAGCTGCAAGGGATGCTGTAAGTGTTGTATCTCTCGGCTGAACAAACACATACAGATGGTGTTGGCAAAAGGTGAATGAGAGAGAATTGTTTTTCAACATCCTGAATTTTACTTTTAAGTGAAACAGGTTGTGGGAAAGTGCAATAATTTTATTCTCAGTCTCAGCAGGATACAGGAAAGTAATGCTGTCACACACACACACACCCACAGAAAATAAGTGTGAGAGGGTCCCTCTGACTTGGAGGATTCAGAGAGGTCTAAAGTAATTTATTGCCATTTATTACACAGAGACACACACACACACACACACACACACACCACTCCGGCCATGCATGGGGGAGAGAGAATCACAGGGAGATCTTCACAACTTTAAACTCATCTTTTGTAAACCATCCATGTATTGTATGGACATCTTAGGAAGTACTTTGTCGACCAGCTGGAAAAAGTAAGATGGTTTTATTTTTGATAGACTCTTAGTCAACTTATAATCTATAAAACATGTATTATTTTACAATGAATGATAAAGCATTTTATTGATATTCTTTTTAAATGAACCATGGTTTTAACTTAGATAGTGAGAAAAAGTTTGAACTTTATTCTAACTGTTTCAGCACAGGATGCAGGAATGTAATGCTGTTACAGACACACAGATACACACACACACACACACATGCTCACGGATGCTGCTGTTGAGAGGGAGAGAGGTTTTTCACATCTTGATGAAAATAAAGTAAGATGCTTTTTCACATTTAAATCTAAATGTTTTTTCCTTATAATCTATAAAACACGGTTTCATTTTTTAGCTTGTGTAAGATTTTTTCTCTCTGGCTGAAGGAATGTTTGGCCATCTCATAGCCTCACACCCCGACTGTCACAGAGGCCGAAGGACGGTGAGAGAATCATCAGCACTCAAGTAAGCCGCTTTTATTTTACAGATCATATTGTGATACGGGCTATATTAGAAAATTATTCCATCAATGCAACAGCAGGATGGGATGGGAATTCTGTAGAACAGAGACCATCCATTTTATAGACGGGTTTTCTGGTATGGGAGGGGGCTACATCAACGATAAAACCAGACAACCGGGGTCAAACCTGTCCATTTTGATCGATCGCTTCCTGGGGTCACTAAGAGGACAAAACCACACATGTTCACACACATGTTTTTTGGATTAAAAAAGGTCATCCGGTCAAAACCACACATGTTCACACACACATGTTTTTTGGATTAGAAAGGTCAACGGGTCAACACCACCTGTCCATTTGATTGATCGGTAGGTCAAAGGTTAATCGATATCCCAGACATGGTATGTCAAAGGTCAACGCTTTATGACCACTTCAAAGAGCGAATCCGGAAGGTCAAAGGTCAGCCCCGCCCACCTGTCAATCAAAAAAGCAATAAATCATTTTGACACATGGTGCCCTCTATAACTACTCACATGTAACCAAAACACAAACCAAATACACAGCTGACCACAGTTGCAATCCTGTTTGCCAGATCTGGTCCACAAGCAGGAAATTTGTTCAGCCACATGTGTGTCAAGAATTACATAAATAGACTATAACTGTGTGTTTTTGTTTTTGCATGCTGTGACTGACACTAAGAAAAATATACACTAAAGAGAAATTTAAAAATGCCCCCTTTCTATGTTAAGAGAAGTTACAACAGATGATTTAAACACATTTCTGAAAACATTTGCATTATTTATTAATATTGTCAAAGAACAACCAAGTGCAAGTTTCAATTTTCAAAACTGGAAAGCAATCAAAAAAATAGTAATAATAAACAAACACAAAATATGTGCATATAAAGCATCTTAGAGCTAAACAAAAAACAAAACATGTTTCCAGTTGGTCACATCCAGAGCCACCGAAAATTAAAGAAGTCGACCTCCTTGACTGGGCCCATCTGCGTCATCATGGCAATCTTGCAAGCCTTTATTGGATACACACACAAAAAAAAACAATTGTTGACTCAGTAACAGAATGCTGATTTTCCAAGTGTTTTACTAGCAATAGTAGAAAAATGGACTGGACCTATCTGTCATGTCCTGTCGTGTTGTGTCTGGTTCTCTCTCTTTACTCTGTCTCCCTCTGCTGGTCATATTAGGTTACTTTCTCTTTCTCCGCTCTCCCAGCTGTTCCTCATCTCCTCTGACTACCTCGTTCTCCCTCTTTCCACCTGTTCCCTTTCTCCCCTGATTAGCTCTCTATTTCTCTCCCTGCTACTGCTGCGTTCTTTGTCAGATTCTCTTTTGAGCATCTAATGTTGGAAGGTAACCTCTGTCTCGGTTGTTTCACCGTCGTCCTGTCCTGTTGTGTCCTGTTGGTGTCCGTCTGGTTAGTGCTACCTGTTAATCCTCTGATATCTACCCTGTCCAGTTCTCCTGAGGCTACATCTGAACTGGTACCCACTCTCTCCGCGTCTTCCTGGTGAGACCTGCAGTCAGTTGCCGTAACCCAGAGATTCCTCTCGACTGCCTAAAGACTTTTTGAAGTTCATCAGTGACTTTGAGTTTCGTTTCGGCGCCCGCTCAGCGGGCAGTTTATTTCCTCATTGTTAATTAATAAGAAGATCAGTCTGCCTCACTGTGTCTATCCTGGGTTCACGTTTCATTAAAGACTCTGTTTCTGTTACCTCACTGTTGGGTCCTCCTTACCCGCATAACACTATCAGTGCATTAAACAGTTTGGTAAATCTAAAGGGCTATTTATACTTCTTCGTCGAACTCATGCCATAGCTACGTTGTAGGCTGTGTGTAGCGCACGTACCCTTCGGCGTACCCTGACGTGCACCTCTCCAAAAATGTAACAACGTGTCAACTCTAAAGAAATGCAAGAGCTGTGATTTGTCTGCCAGGACTGCTACCTCGGATTTCACATGCTCCCTCTACAAGAGTAATTGCACGTCAACGCGGACAATGACGCTAAAGTATAAATGAAAACCAACACGTTTCCTACAGCATAGAAGCTTCGGCGTAGGTCCGACGCAGAAGTATAATGAGGCCTCAAGGCTAGGGTTTGGTATCGTTTGAATTTGAACGATTCTGATTCCGATTCCTTGTTTCGATTCCGGTTCCTAACGATTCTTGATTCTTTTAAGAGGCAGGGTCAAAAAAGTTTAGCTAACCTTGCTAACCAACGGCCTTTCTGAAGGAAATAATCCTTTCTGAAGGAAATACTCCTTCTGTAAAAATACTCCTTTTGTGACAAATTTTGCATTTTGCCGAGATTTCGTTATTTTTAGAAAAGTGAAGCCACACTTTGGATTGCCGACGTAAGGTACTCATGTTCGACTCGCGTGTTTTTGCCAACACTTCCGGTAGACGCTTCTTCGTTGATGTTGTTCAGCGGTTTCTTCTTCCGCTCGGCGGACTGTGAATATCGAAAGTAGGAATCGAAATTTTAACTTTTGAACGATTCCGGGAAAAACGAAAAGTTAGTCTCGGTTCCAATCGATACTCGATTATCGATACCCAACCCTACTCAAGGCCTTAATTGTTAACATTAATTAATGTATTAACTAGTATTAACTAACATGAAGTGCATTATTTATTAACCATTTTTGGTAACACTTTACAATAAGGTTCATTAGTTAATATTAGTTAACTACATTAGTTAACTAATGAACTAATGATGAACATCGCTTATACAGCATTTATTAATGTTTGTAAACGTTAATTTCAATATTTACTAATACTTTATTAAAATCTTGTTAACATTAGTTAATGTGCTGTGAACTAACATGAACAAAGAATGAACAGCTTAATTTTTTAATAACTAACATCAACGAAGATTAACAAATACTGTTACAAATGTATTGCTCATGGTTAGTTCATGTTAGTTAATACATTAACTATTGTTAACTAATGAACCTTATTGTAAAGTGTTACCCCTTTTTTAATGTTTCAGTCATTCACTGTTTGTTCATGTTAGTTCACAATGCATTAACTAATGTTAACAATTACAACTTTTGATTTGTATAATTATATTATATTATATATAATTTTTTTACTGGACATTTTAAAGCTCATAACCATATTTTATTGTTACTTAAACTTAGAGTTTAGTGTTATGTTGCATCATGCAGTATTTCTGCTGAAGAGTAAGAGTCAATGTCTGTTACCTCAATAAATGTTAAAAGGTCATTCCTATTTTATTTGTGTACATTTTAATTATTAACATTACAAGCACCCTCTTTTTATGACTAAAATAACAGGTAAGGGTCAAAAAACTGAATTCTCAAACATGGAAAATGAAAAAACGGAATTAGCAAAAATGAAAATGGAAAAAACAGAATTTGGGAAAAAAATAAAACTAAAATATTCTAGGGCCATAATCAAGTATTCAGACAGACCATGGTATTATACACATGGCAAAAACACAATGTAGCTGACTTACAGGTGTCTTGGGACCTCCTCCGTTTCTTGCTTTCTCTTCTCCCTCCGTCTTGGTCACTTGACAGATGAAGCCATTTTTTAATAAATGTTTCAATTTCTTGATCGGTGGCCGTAGCTGTCAGTCTATTGGTTCTGACAGTTCCTAAAAATATATAACATTGTAAATGCAAGGATGACAACTTTTAAAATCTTAGGACACAATTAACAGGAAGACAAGCATTGCATACTTTGCCAGTGCCACTCTAAAGAACATTTTGGCCCAAGGCAACAAGGACACATTTCGGACAAGGACACTTTTTGTTTCTTTTGTTTGTTTTTGCCAAAAAGGCACAAGTTTAACCTTTTTTTAGCAAACCAGGGTGACTAGGAACATGTATTTGTATAGATATGTTTTCTTGTTTCAGAGGAGTTTAAATATAATCCCACCAGCAATTTTCTGTAGCAAATCACATCGACATATGTTATTAAGGTGAAAAGCATCCTGACTCAAAACAGTAAATAAAAAATAAATAAATAAAAACAAAGCAGAAAAACTCATTTTAAAATGACTAGGGTATACTAAAAATGTGAAATACAAAGTAATAATACCTGAACCAACTTGCTCAATAATATCTATTAGGCTATTGTTACTTTGTAATCATCTCATAAAAGCTGTTATTGTAATAAAAAGCATGTAGTAATTTGTGCTTTCAAAAAGTAATACAACTATAGTGCAGTATTATTGTATGCCCAATGTACATGAATGAAATATTACACTGGGCTTTTATACATTTTTCATTGTTGTGCCAAAAAAAGCAAGAGTTAAATATTTTCACCATGCAGAACTGACTGAAGATTGGCAAGATCGGAGCACAGACACTACCGGTCAAAAGTTTTAGATCAGTTAAATGAAGTCTCTTCTGCTCACCAAGGCTGCTTCATTTGATGAAAAAACAAAATGACAAAAAGTAATATTGTGAAATATAATTACAATTTAAAATGACTGTTTTCTATTTTAATATATATTAAAATATAATTTGAAAGCTGAATTTTCAACATCATTACTGTCGCTGATTACAGATCAGTTTTCAGTGTCACATCACACATGATCCTTCAGAAATCATTCTAATATGCTGATTTTATGCTCAAAAAACATAAATTATTATTTTCAATGTTGAAAACAGTCGTGTACCATTTTCCCCCAAACTTCTATGATGACTTCTATGATCTATTTAAAATATAATCTTTTCTAACATTAGAAATGTCTTTACTGTAACTTTAGATCAATTTAACTCATCGTTGATGAATAATAGTATTTTTTAATTTCTTTCCCCCAAAAAATAAAAAAAATTAAATCTTACTGACCCCATACTTTTGAATGGTAGTGATTAATGTTTCAAAAGCTTTCCATTTCAGAATAATTCTGTTCTTTTGAACTTTCTATTCATCAAAGAAACCTGAAATAAAAATGTAAAAAACTGTTTTCAACATGGATAATAATCATAAATAATTCTTGAGCATCATATTATAATAATTTTTGTAGGATCATGTGATACTGAAGACTGGAGTAATGATGCTGTAAATTCAGCTTCGATAATAAATTACACTTCAATATATATTCACATAGAAAACCGCTGTTTTAAATTGTAATAATATGTCACAATATTACAGATTTTTTTTTTTTTTTTTTTGGGGGGGGGGGGGGGGGTGTATTTTTTTATCAAATAATTGCAGCCTTGGTGAGCAGAAAAGACTTCGTTTAAAAACATGAAACATTTGACCGGTAGTGTAGCCTACATTAGCAAATGTAAATAGTTTTGGCGCCCCTATTCAATCGATACTTGTTCATTTTGCATTCGAGAACCATAATAGTTCTAGCTTAGAGTTATACTGCCAAAATGATCTTACTTCAAGTATAGAAGTTATTCCATTAACTCATACAACAATGGGTATAACGAAGCAATCGCCTAGCCCTAGAAAATATAAATGTATCGATTATATCTTACCTTGGTGATTGTTTGCAGTATTCGTCTTCCCTCAAACTGACAATCCTCTGGCTTGGTTTTGAGCTCCTTTTTCGCGCTTCACGGCTAGGTTTAAATTTAAAGGGCCAATCGTCGGTTTGTTTTTGTTTTTTTTTCTCCCTCTAACTGACGTTGGTTTCCAGCGCCTTTTTCAAATTTTACAGCTACGTTTAAATTTAAAGGCCCGAATCGTCAGTTTGATTTTTTTTTTCAAAGACAACTTCACATGCAGTAAATATTTTGTTACGAAGAAAATAGAGATCTTATCTCTAATAAATAAGTAGGCCTAAGCTGAAGCAAAAAATAAATAATAAATAAATAAAAATTGAAAAAGTTTATTGTGAAAATAATAATATTTCCTCACAAGAGCTTCACTAATTGTCAGTCATTTAATTGTATTTCATTAATTATAATGTTAAAATTATATATATTGTTTTATCTTTAAGAAAGATCATTTATAGACTAAAAATGACTTTTGTATAAATTTATATTAAGCCAAAAATGTAATTAAATTTTCATTTATGTATTTAAATACGTTTATTTTTTTTAAAATATTACAATATTTTTTAATATTTTCAATATTGAATTTTTATTTTATTTGATTATAGCTATTTTAAATATTTGAATATTGTACAAGTCCTGTACGTTTGTTATAAAAATAGCCAAAGTAGGCTACAACATGTTCCTGGCTCAGCATCTTTATTGATCCTGGAACAGCATTCATATCGACAAATTAGAATTGAAGTTTGAAGTTATGCCAAGTTAAGGCTTTCAACCATGCTTCTAGATCAGTGTTATTAAAATGTCCCTCCTACTTTAGGGATAGGGTTAGGGATAGATAGGACTATTTTTATGAACAGGAATTATGTGCCTTGATCAACAAAATTATGTTGATACAGGGACATGTACTTGGCAAAATCATTGTGCCCTAAGCTTTGCACAAATAGCAATTAAGTATCTTCTTGCACATCCCAAAACCATAAACAGCTCTTTATAAGTTTGAACTTACACAATTTTCTAAACACTCTACCTACAAAACATATGTGAGCAAATGTCATAACATGTGGCCTTACATCCAGCCTATCTAAGGCCATGTGTCCACCAAAGCGTTTTAGCTAGCTGAAAATGCTATGGCAATCTGAAAAGGCCTAGCTGTAAGCGATTATGTTTTGGCAGTGCAGAAATCATGATGTCATGTTGTTTTGTTGAGACACTTTGTTGCTATACAGAATATCCGTGGCACAGTTTACTTTTTACTGATTTCCCTGATAATTTGTATAATGCTAAAAATGTTTGTATAGTATGAATGTCATATAGACACGTATGTTCGGAGACCAGAAATATTATTTTTCCATCTACTCTGCTATTTGATGTTGTACAGAAAGAATGTTGTGACAGTTGGTCAGTGTGGTATGTGTGGTCCATTGTGATTGGACAGTCTGGTAACAAGTGACAGTGATGACCGTTTTAACCAAATTTTTACATTCTTTAACTCTCGTAAATCTGTAAAAAAAAAAAATGTGTTCAGCACTTTATAGCCAAATAAAAAAAATTAAAAACACTCAGCAAGTCGTTACGGCGTTTTAAAAACGCAGCACTCCCATAGTTATAGAAATTCTACTTTATCTAAAAAAACCCTGCACTTTATACACACACACAAACACACACATAAATACATGTAAATAAAAATACAAAAAGAAACATCAAATGTGTTTTTAGTCAGAGTATTATTTTATACAGAAACAAATATTTGTAATTCAGATAAGAATGAAGTTAGTGTTTTAAAATCTTAAGGAAAACAAATATATTGAAATATAGCACATGAATTTTAAATTCATTCAGCTTCAATTACAAATACAATCTTACTTTTATTTAAAGCAAACTATACATTTAAAAGATGGGGGTTATATGCCTATTTTGTCATTTTAAAAAAATATACAAAATTGTCATGCAAAAAGACAAGGACTTAGAGACAAGGACTTGTAGGAAAAATCGCAGCCAGCCACACACACACACACACACACACACACACAAACACAGACAACAGCCCTCCCCTCCCCACACAGACACACACACCCACACACAGAGAGAGAGAGAGAGAGAGAGAGAGAGAGAGAGAGAGAGAGAGAGAGAGAGAGAGAGAGAGAGAGAGTGAATCGCAGGGGAAATAAATCCATTCAAACTGCAATATCTGACTTTCTGTTGCTCAGAGCAAATGACTTTAAATTGGAAAGTTGATCGGCTTGACGAGAACAATATACGTGGCAAGTTTTGTAACTGTAGGTAAAATGAGCAAAGTTATAACACACTTTATGTGTCCTTTTTTAGTCATAAAATTAATTTCCTCGCCACGGCCAGACCGTTCGAGATATCAAAAATCCGTCCGGAATTGAGCATCCTCAATGTCTTGACTTCATGCACACTGAGTTTGGTTATGATTGGTAAACAGATGCGTTGTAATTTGATGTATTTCTCCTAGGACAATTATTAAAACAACCCATATTTCCCAACTTCCATTTGAACTGTCGTAAAAGTTAGAGCACGAAAGTTGTTTGGCCTGATGTAATCTATAATTGTACCGAGTTTCATATTAATTCATGCAAGTGTGTTTGATTTATGGACAAATGTTCTAATACCAGTCCAGGGGGCGCTGTCGAGCCACCCTGCCAAGCCCGATGACCAGCTTGAGCCCGGCCCTGATGGCCATGGGTTCTGATCCGTGTGCAAAGTTTCAACACAGCAAATAAAGGGTTAAAATTAACCTGACAGGCGCCCCTCCTCTCACTCACACAGAGAGACACTGAGAGACTGGCAAAATTCTGAGATTTTTTCTACATTCAAACAAAAATATCTGACTTTCTGTGGGTCCTAGCTAATGAGTGTCAATTAGAAAGTTGTCCGGCTCGAGGAGTACAATATACATACCGATTTTTGTAACTGTAGATAAAACTAACAACCCCACTTTTGTCAAAAGGTGGCGCTACTGAGCCCTCACCACGCCCGTTTCTGAAACTTTGCACGTGTCTACTGGCTAATAAATGTGATGTGTCTGTCGAGTTTCATGCAATTTCAAGCATGCTAAGGGTCTCAAAAGCATCCTAAAATAATTTCAAAGTTTGAAGCGTTGCCACGGCAACAGTATCAAAGATATCAAGAATCCTTTCACCGGTCTTCATCTGCTATGTATTTACATTATACAGATGAAGTTTGAAGCAAATTGGGTAAAAATAAGAGGGTGATTTCAAAGCATTTTGAAATTGACACACTTCCTGCTGCCAGTTGGTGGCGCTATAAATTTGACTCACAATAGTCACATTAATGTGATCGGCCTCTTACAGCGAACACACTGCTGAAGTTTCATCAAGATCAGTTAATGTATGCTGAAGTTATAACACACTTCCTGTTTCACGTTTCTCGCTATAAATTCGTTTCCTCGCCACGGCCAAAATCCCCTGGCAATTTTTTATCCTCAATGTCTTGACTTCACGCTGATCGAGTTTTGTGGCATTTCTTTGAATTCTCTAGAGCAGTGTTTCCCAACCCTGTTCCTGGCGGCACACCAACACTGCGTGTTTTCTTTGTCTCCCTTATCAAACACACCTGACTCAACCCATCAGCTCATAATCAGTTGGGTTAATGAGCTGATGGGTTGAATCGGGTGTGTTTGATTAGGGAGACAAAGAAAACACGCAGTGTTGGTGTGCCGCCAGGAACAGGGTTGGGAAACACTGCTCTAGAGAAGTACTTTAAATTATTCCATTGCATGTTTTTTTACAAACAACCCTAAATAGCCAACTTCCTGTTGGGCTGGGGTAAAAAGTAAGAGTGTGAAGTATATATGAACCGATGAGATCCATATGTTTACCGAGTTTCATATTAATACATGCAAGTGTGTTTGATTTATGGACCAAATTTTCAGTTTATTGACCAAGTTAATCTAATTAATAAACTAATTATATAAAACTATTATCAATGCACTACAATTAAACTAGTTCCCTTTCGTAGTCACTTCGAGTTACGTCAGAAGTGACGGAGAGAATGGGGGTTTCGCATGAAAGCCAATCCTCTTCGAGTATTTAACAACGAGCCAATGGCATGCAATGCCTTGGGGCTGCGGAAATTTGCATAGCGTACTCCGCCCTACTCCATGAGTATAAAAGGAGGAAGTGAACGCAACCGCAGTATGTTTTCGCTTCGGAGCCAAGAGAACTCTTCACTCCTAAAGCCATTTTCACTGATCCAAAGACTCTTCGAGACGAGCGTCCTCTTCAGTGTTGGTGTGACGGCGTTACTCAGCGAGATTCTGCATCGCCTGCGATCTGAGCAGTGGTCTGCCAGACTTTGCGCTTCTCCCTGGTCGCCTCAGCGCTGAAAGAGTGAATTTCCTCCTCTCATTGAAAGAGCTGCACGTGGCACGTCTTTTTAAAGATGTCTCGCCCGTGTTTTTCTGGGTGCGGTCGATTCATGTCATCTTCTGATGGTCACGATCGCTGCTCTGTAGGCCTGGGCATTCAGCATGCAGCAGCAGCGTTCGTGGATGACTCATGTTCCTTCTGTGGGAACATGACCATCTCTACACTGAGATCTAGACTCAAGAGGATGCGGCTGCGTTGCCTCCCTCGGGAGTGCCAGCGTTGCCCGTGTCTGATCCCGAGTTAACGGCCATGCTTTCTCGGGCCGCTGTGAGTATCGGGTTAGAGTGGAACCCTCCACCCTGCCCCGATCTCTCACGGATGGATAATTGGTTTTTGGGCAAGGCTGCCGCCGCAAGGCCACAGCCGACCCCAATACCTTTTTCCCCGAGTTGCATGCGGAGCTGACACGCTCTTGGAAGGCTCCTTTGTCCTCCTTTTTCCAAGCCAAGTTGCTCAGAGATATGCACGAGAGGGGGACTGACCAAACGGCCTTCAACGAACTGCGAGCGGCCACAGACCTTGCTCTCCGGGCAACGAAGGTGGCGGCTCGCTCCGTTGGTCAGGTGATGGCCACTAGCGTGGTCCAGGAGCGCCATCTCTGGCTTAACCTCGCAGATAGACGGGATGCCGAACGGACTCGTCTACTCGACGCCCCGTTATCTCAGGTTGGCCTTTTCGGCGGTGCAATCGAGGACTTTGCCCAGCAGTTCTCGACTGCCCAGAAGCAGACGAGCGTTGCTCAGGGGTCAACACGTACTTGTCCGTTCAGACAAAACGACTGCAGTAGCGTACATCAACCACCAGGGGGGTCTACGCTCACGCCGGTTGTCGCAGCTCGCCCGCCACCTCTTGTTATGGAGTCAGAAGCACCTGAGGTCCCTTCGTGCAGTGTACATTCCAGGAGACCTGGCATGCACCTGAGGTCCCTTCGTGCAGTGTACATTCCAGAACCTGGCAGCCGACGAGCTGTCACGGATCCGCCCTATCTCCGGCGAATGGCGACTCCATCCCCAGACGGTCCAGCTGATTTGGGACCAGTTCGGGAAGGCACAGATAGATCTGTTCGCCTCCCGGGACTCATCCCACTGCGCCCAGTTTTATTCCCTGACCGACGGTACGCTCGGCACAGATGAACTGGCGCACAGCTGGCCGCGGGGCCCACGCAAGTATGCGTTTCCCCCAGTGAGCCTTCTTGCACATGTGTTGTGCAAGATCAAGGCGGACGAGGAGCAGGTCTTGCTGGTAGCCCCCTATTGGCCCACCAAGACATGGTTCTCCGAACTCATGCTCCTCGTGACAGCACCTCCTTGGCCTATTCCTCTGAGACAAGATCTACTCACTCAGAGACACTCTGTGGCACCCTCGTCCCGAGCTCTGGAGACAGGCAGGTTTGAGTTCGCTGCCACCTGCGGTGGCGGCAACCATCACTTCCGCTAGAGCGTTGTCCACGAGACACCTTTACGCGTTGAAGTGGAACCTCTTCGTCAGCTGGTGCTCTTCTCGCGGAGAAGACCCCCAGAGATGTTCGATCAGTGTCGTGCTTTCCTTCCTGCAAGAAGGGTTGGAGTGCAGGCTGTCGCCCTCCACCCTTAAGGTTTACGTCGCGGCCATTGCCGCCTCTCATGAAGCAGTAGAGGGTAAGTCCTTAGGGAAGCACGACCTGGTCATCAGGTTCCTGAGGGGAGCGAGGAGGCTACATCCGCCTCGTCCTCCCCTCGTACCCTCTTGGGACCTCTCAGTAGTTCTAAGTGCTCTGCAGAGGCCTCCCTTTGAGCCTTTGCAATCGGTAGAGTTAAAGTTTCTGTCCATGAAGACAGCACTCCTGGTTGCATTGGCCTCCATCAAGAGGGTGGGGGACCTGCACGCATTCTCCATTGACGAAGCGTGCCTGGAGTTTGGGCCGGCTTACTCTCACGTGACCCTGAGACCCCGGCCTGGAAACGTGCCCAAGGTTCCCACCACTCACTGGATAGTAGACGCCATTGCTTTGTCTTACCAGCAGCAAGGCCGTCCGTGCCCCCTTGGTGTGACGGACCATTCCACTCAGAGTGTGGCCTCCTCTTGGGCTCTAGCGCACGGCACCTCGCTAACAGACATCTGCAGAGCTGCAGGCTGGGCGACACCCAACACCTTCGCAAGATTCTATAATCTGCGAATTGAGCAGGTGTCCTCTCACGTACTCGCTTCCACCAGTACTGGACCCGCTTAGGTGTCTTCGCTTGCTTGCCACTCCACTCCTCAGACTGGATAAGTGCGATATTCCCTCAGTGTCTTCCATTGAAGCCTTGAGTCCTCCAGCACCGATGATGCGGGCACCACTCTTGTTACTCTGGTTGCTGGCTAGGTGCCTCCATGTGCACGTTTCCCTATGGTAACTGTCTCATGTGTATTATCCACTGTAAGCCTCTATGAGCATGTGTCTTCCCTTGGCAAGCCATCTGCCACCCCTGGAGTTAAATTCTAGTAGTCACCTGCAGTTGTGCTCCAGTGATCTCCATATGCGTCCTGTTCGGCCATATGTGGATTTGCAAGTCCTCCTTCGGTAAGCATCTGGTAGCATGTCCCTCCCGGGATATGTTTCCCAGTGTACCTTGGTAATCCTGTGTCAAAGTTTTTATATAAAAAAAAAGAAGAAGAAGAATAAAATATAGCTGCGAGCAGCGATTGCGGGCCCAAGCCGGTGGCAACGCAACCCCGGTGCCTTTAGTTACCTAAACCGCACTTTTGTCAAACCCCGATTTGCTTCAAACTGCACCGGGGTGGCGGTACCGCCAGCTTTGGCCCTTCATCGCTGCTCGCAGCTATATTTATATATATATATATATATATATATATATATATATAAAGCCGGTGGCACCGCCACCTTGGTGCCTTTAGGGTTATTCTGCATGACTGCTGAAGTTATAACACACTTCCTGTTTCACGTTTCTCGCTATAAATTCGTTTCCTCGCCACGGCCAAAATCCCCTGGCAATTTTTTATCCTCAATGTCTTGACTTCACGCTGATCGAGTTTTGTGGCATTTCTTTGAATTCTCTAGAGAAGTACTTTAAATTATTCCATTGCATGTTTTTTTACAAACAACCCTAAATAGCCAACTTCCTGTTGGGCTGGGGTAAAAAGTAAGAGTGTGAAGTATATATGAACCGATGAGATCCATATGTTTACCGAGTTTCATATTAATACATGCAAGTGTGTTTGATTTATGGACCAAATTTTCAGTTTATGGTGACTATGGTAACTGTCTCATGTGTATTATCCACTGTAAGCCTCTATGAGCATGTGTCTTCCCTTGGCAAGCCATCTGCCACCCCTGGAGTTAAATTCTAGTAGTCACCTGCAGTTGTGCTCCAGTGATCTTCATATGCGTCCTGTTCGGCCATATGTGGATTTGCAAGTCCTCCTTCGGTAAGCATCTGGTAGCATGTCCCTCCCGGGATATGTTTCCCAGTGTACCAACATGACGTGCAAAAATGTAGCCCCCGCTTTGACTGAGAATGAGGTTAGTGTTTTAAAATTTTTAGGAAAACAAATACATTGAAATATAGCACATGAATTTTAAACTCTTTCAGCTTCAATTACAAATACAATCTTACTTTTATTTAAAGCAAACTATACATTTAAAAGATGGGGGTTATATGCATATTTTGTCATTTAAAACAATACAAAATTGTTATGGTAACAGACAAGGACTTAGAGACAAGGACTTGCAGGAAAAATCACAGCCAACCACACACACACACACACACACACACACATATATAAACACAGACAACAGCCCTCCCCTCCCCACACACGCACACACACACACACACACACACACACACACACTTTCTCTCTCTCTCAAGAAGCAAAAACATGACTGTTAAAGGTTGTATCAGCGATGGTGGGGTAACATCACTTCTGTTGATGTTCAAACAAAACAGAGAGCTAGCTGGCTACTCCCTCCCATGCAATTGAAACTCTTCTAAACGTGCATCTATGGGCATCAGTTTGGTTTAAAATGGACAGAGGCGCATTCGGAAGTGCATTTGGGTACAATGACGCATTCATTAGCCGCGTTTCCACTGCCGGGCCAGGGCCGGGCCATGCTAGTGCATGCCAGGGCCAGTCGCGTTTCCACTGTCACTTCCGGGGCTTGATCGGGGCTTCCTCAGGGCCAACGGCCAGGATTTCTGGCCCGTCGAATACCTTGGGCCAGAGGGGGCCAGCTCGGGCTAGAGGCGTGCTCAAGGTAAAAGGCGGAGTTTATCGGTGTTATGGAACGTTATGATCTGAAGCAAGATGCACATAGGGGTGTCCATGTTTAACCGATTAACCGTTTAAAATTGCATAACAGTTTAATTTGAACTGTAGGCCAAATGCCAAATGCTTCGCAAAAATATATAGGCTATAGGCTACATATCGACGAATTTTCAGATATTTGTTTGATTTTTTTGCCCCTTTTAAAACATTTAAAATATTTGACAAATTAATATGAAAAAAATATATATTTTACTGGTTTTCTGAGGCCAAATTAGAACCTGGAAATGATATTTTCCCCGCAGTGCTGAACGAGAAGAGCCGTAACCACAGCCTACAGAAAGGGGATTATAGGTGATTTATAGGCTATAATAAATGTGTCTGATAATAAAATAATATAAAATAACGAGGCATTAATTTTTTATTAATAAACTATTGTTTTCTAAATGATCTCCGGATGCACATTTAGAGAGAAATTAATTAGCTACATAATTACATAGTCGGAAGATATTGGCTTTCGATTCGAATTTGTTCGTTTTAAATTGGACATTTAAAGCTTTAATCTACTGTAGACTAAAGCTTTAAATGTCCAATTTAAAACGAACAAATTCGAATGCGGTGGCGGTTTCAGGTCTCGCGCTTCAGTTCACGGAGATCATGAAGCGCGCCTTGATTAATTGTTAAAGCACAACGTTTTCTTGTTATTGTGAGTTTACGCAAATAAATGTATTTGCGAATAATGTATTATTATTTTCTGTATGACCAGAAATGAAAGAGTATTTTAAGTTGTTTCCACTGAAAGAAATGCAATGAAACTGCAAGTGTTCACATGGGCGTCTCGCAGCCATCAGTGCGTGCTCCACACACACTGGATATATGCTGATATGCGTCAAAAATATTGTGTTTATTTGTGCTCTGTTCCTTTTTTGGATAAAGGTGTCTTCTACATATGCAGCCTAATAAAATGTTACAATAATGATGATGATAGTTATTATTATTATTATTATTATTATTATTATTATTTGCAGTTTTTGTGAAATGGACGTTTTGCTTATTTTCAATTGGCAATTTCAGTTTGAAGGGTGATGGAAATGCGGCTTTAACTGCTCCGTACTTGCTGCGTTTTATTTCTATAAATTAATTTCGTTTCAAATGGGGTCCAATCAGTTATTAAAGGTGTTAAAAAATTAACTCTGTATCTCGAGGTTGCAGCGCACACTATGCACCGAGTATTAACCGATGGGCCTCGGTTAACGGTTAATGAATAACTTGAAAACGTGCCCGCAGCCCTACTTGTTATATCGCGCAAAAAATCGCTGCTTGAAATGGAGAATCGCCTGTACTGGTCTCGTGACACTATTGCAGCCACTGCGGCAGGTGAGTTAATATACATGCTATCTTCCTAATTTAAAAAATAAATTAATTCATAATACCTGCTGAAATGGGTTGGGTTTTAACTCAGAAATGAGTTCAATAGGTCAGATATGGACTTCTCTATGGCTTAGGAAACATCTGTTGGAGTCTATGAGTATGAATGGAAAGTAAAAGGTCAAGTACTTTGGGGCCAGAAATATGTTCAGTAGGTCAAATATCTTTCTGGCTGAAATGACATCATGAGAAGTAAAGCTCTTGGTATATTAACCCAAACATCAAATACCCGTGGGCCATAAATGTGTTTCTGGAGGTCAAAAATTGACCTATGTATAGCTAATGTAACATCAGGAGTCTATAAGTTTATATTGTTTAAAACGTTTTGAGGAACCTTTGACCAGAAATGAGTTCAATAGGTCAGATATGGACTTCTCTATGGCTTAGGAAGCATTTGTTGGAGTTTTTGAGTATGTATGGAAAGTTCAAGATCAAGTACTTTTGGGCCAGACACATGTTCAGTAGGTCAAATATTTGTCTGGCTGAAATGACATCATGAGATGTAAATCTCTCGATATATTAACCCACAGTTAACACAATTGGAACATGGCGCCAGCAGTGTGCACGGCGCAGTGTCTCTCTGTCCTGTTTGGAACCCTGTTTGTTCTGTTTATTATTTTAAGTTATCAAAATGTCTCAGCTCTGTTAGTGTATGATCGCCAGACACTTCTCTGTATTCGTGATCAACATGTTATATTTCAAAAAAGTAATATTCATGGAGACCAGTCCTCGAATATACCCCCCCTCTACTCCCAGGCCTGCCGGCGCACCTGCAACGCACACCTGCTGCTCCGCGGAGGAAACGCCCCAGAAGACGGGGAAAGCGAGGTGGCGTGGTTGCTAGAGAGAGAGCATACCTGCGGTCTACACGGAGAAATGCTCTGGGGTTTCAACGCAGCTGTTCCTTACCGGGTGTCCTTTCCCCCCCGGACTCCAGGAAGCGGTGGCTTCTCCCGATCCACCCTGGAGCTGTCATCACTGTGGACCAGCTGCGCGCACCGGTGGAGGAGTACATTCCCCGCTATTCCCGAGCGGCCAAACGCGGCGTGGATCTAATGAATCTCCGGTCAGTGGCTCGAGCCAAATCTTCGTGCACGGAGGATACTATTCTTCAGTTGGCACTGATCAATGCTAGATCCTTGCATAACAAGACTTTTATGTTAAACTACTTCTTTGTGTTCCGGGAGCTTGACTGCATGCTTCTTTCAGAGACGTGGGTTAAACCGGGTGAGTGCTTCCCCTTCTCAGAGCTTCTTCCTCCGGCATGTTCTTTCTTTAGCTCTCCACGAACCACGGGAAAAGGAGGGGGGTCTAGCGACAGTTTTTAAAACGAGTCTAAACTGTAAGAAAATCCCTTGTGAACAATACAAGAGCTTTGAGCTGCAACTTTTCGAATTTAACCTCAACTTACCAGTATTATGTGCGCTCATTTACCGCCCTCCTAAATTCAACAAGGATTTTATAAAGGATTTTTCGGCGTTCGTGGCAGGCATTGCTCTTAACTATGATCATTTTTTAATTGTTGTTGATTTTAATATTCATGTGTGCTGTATTTCTAAGCCTTTGGTCAAGGACTTTTTAAACATCTTAGGTTCGTTTAACCTTAGTCAGTCTGTGAACTGCCCGACCCATAACAAGGGACATATTTTAGACCTGGTCTTGTCCCATGGCCTAAATCTGTCCATAAAGGTTATTTCTGATGCAGGTAATTCTGACCATATGCCTGTCCTGTTTTCTGTTTCCTTGCCATGCCCTCAAAGTAAAGCGTGTGTCCCCATGCGTCAGCGGCGCGCTATAAATCCATCTACGGCTTCCCTTTTTGCTGCAGCATTCAACAACTCTCCTTTATTATCCATGGGTGCCTCTTTTTTAAATTTGGACATTGATGATCTGGTTACTCTATTTGACTCAACGTGCACAGAAATCCTTGACTCAATAGCACCGTTTATGCCCAGGCACTCAAATTCAAATGGAGAACCATGGCACAATGACACTACTCGTGCTCTCAGAAGGGAATGTCGCCGTGCGGAGAGAAAATGGAAAAAAGACAAACTTCATGTGTCTCTGGGGATTTTAAGGGACTGTTTGTCTAACTACCAAGACGCTGCTAAGGCTGCAAAGACTCAGTATATATCAAACCTTGTACAAAATAACTGTCACAAACCTCATGTTCTTTTTAATGTTTTAAATAGGATAATCAATCCCCCTGAACATACTGGCATCATTCCTAGTGCCCTTCTGTGTGACAGATTTCGTAAATTCTTCATGGATAAAGTGGCCAGTATCCGGGCCTTAACCCTTGGTGTGGCGCCAGATCCCAGTATTTTACCTTTATGTTCAGTTGTTTTTGAAGACTTTATGCCAATATCTTTCTCTGAGTTGTCAAAGACGGTCCAAAGCTTAAGACCCTCGGCCTGTTCATCAGACAGCCTTCCAGCCAAGCTTTTTAAAGATGTTATTGACACTGTTGGGCCTTGTATTTTAAATTTGATAAACATGTCACTTTCAGCTGGGTGTGTTCCGGGTGCTTTTAAAAAGACCATCGTACAGCCCCTCCTGAAAAAGCATAATTTGGACTCCTCAGTTTTGTCCAACTACAGGCCAGTTTCTAAGCTTCCATTTTTATCTAAAGTTTTAGAAAAAGTGGTATATGCTCAACTTCAATTGCATCTAAATTCCAATAACATTTTTGAAAAATTTCAGTCTGGTTTTAGATCTTGTCACAGTACAGAAACTGCCCTTTTAAAAGTTTTTAACGATCTTCTTTTAATTTCTGATTCTAGTAGTTCTGCGATGCTAGTGCTTTTAGATTTAACTGCAGCATTTGATACGGTCAACCATAATATTTTATTATCCAGACTAGAGTCCTGTGCAGGCATTAAAGGCACTGCTCTGAAGTGGTTTCAATCATATCTGACAGACAGGTCTTTTTTTGTAAACCTTGGTCCTTTTTATTCAGACAAAGCCCCAATTGACAGTGGGGTGTCGCAAGGCTCAATTTTAGGCCCAGTCTTGTTCTCAATATATATGCTGCCCCTGGGATCAATCTTCCAAAAATACAACATTTCTTTTCATTTCTTCGCAGATGACATCCAAATATACCTACCTTTGAATATCAAAACAAACTCAGTTGACGCACTAAAAAAATGTTTACATGAAGTAATTTGGATGTCATTGAAATTTTTAAACTTAAATGACAAAAAAACTGAAGTTGTAATTTTTGGGGAGCCCGATGTCTCTGGTTTTAACAGGGCTCTTGAACAAATACTCCCAAACTGCTGTCCGTTAGTAAAAAGTCTTGGTGTTTTTATTGACAGTTCTTTTAAACTCGATAAACAAATTAGCTCTGTGGTTAAAACAAGCTCAGCTTAGACTGCTAGGGAAGGTCAAGCCGTACCTGCCCCATAGCCAACTGGAAAAAGTTGTGCATGCCCTGATCACAAATCGCCTGGACTATTGTAATTCGTTGTACTATGGCCTTGATCAGTCTTCGGTTCGCCGATTACAACTAGTTCAAAATGCAGCTGCACGCATGTTGACAGGGAAAAGGCGCAGAGACCACATCACCCCGGTATTGTCATCTCTCCACTGGCTGCCTGTCATTTTTAGAATCCATTTTAAGATCTTATTGTTTGTTTTTAAATCTTTAAATGGGTTGGCTCCATCATATTTATCTGACATGTTGACTTTGCACGTTCCAGTTAGAGCACTGAGGTCCACTGACCAGCTACTTTTAGACTGTCCACGGTCCAGACTGAAAACCAGAGGGGACAGAGCTTTTGCAGTAGCAGGCCCTAAGTTCTGGAACGCTCTTCCTCTCAATATTAGAGCAGCTACCTCTACGGAGAGTTTTAAATCACTTTTAAAAACACATCTTTTTGCACTGGCTTTTAACACAAGCTGAGCTGTGTCATATTTTTTGGTTACTTATTATGCTTTGATGTATGTTGTTTATGTTTCTTTACAGCAGAAACAGTCTTTTCTGTATCTGTACAGCACTTTGGGGCAGTAGTGACTGTTTGTAAACGTGCTATATAAATAAACTTGACCTTGACCTTGACCACAGATCAAGTACCCGTGGGCCATAAAAGTGTTCATGGAGGTCAAAAATTGACCTATGTAATATAACATCAGAATGTTGTTATATGTATGTATGGAAAGTTCAAGATCAAGCACTTTTGGGCCAGAAACATGTTCAGTAGGTAAAACATTTTTCTGACTGAAATGACATTATGAGAAGTAAATCTCCAACCAACCAGAACACCCTAGCAACTACCAAGCAAAAGCCTAGCAACCACCCAGAACACCCTAGAAACAAACCAGAACACCCCAGCAACCATCTGGCAACACCCGAGCAACCACCCAGAACACCCCAGCAACCGCCTAGCAACGCCCTAGCAACCACCCAGAACACCTTCGCAACCATCCAGAATACCCTAGCAACCGCATAGCAACACCATAGCAACCACCCAGAATACCCTAAAAAACACCTAGCAACCACCCAGCACACCGTAGCAACCTCCCAGAACACCCTAGCAACCAGGTGCTGAGATTTGCCGCTTCAAGCTCCACTTCACATTTTCTTCTGAAAATGTGCCATAAATGTGTTCATGGAGGTCAAAATTGACCTATGTATATCTAATATAACATCAGAAGGAGTCTAAAAGTTTATATTATTTTAAACTTTTTGAGGAACCTTTGACCAGAAATGAGTTCAATATGTCAGATATGGACGTCTCTATGGCTTAGGAAGCATCTGTTGGAGTCTATGAATATGAATGGAAAGTACAAGGTCAAGTACTTTTGGGCCAGAAATATGTTCAGTAGGTCAAATATCTTTCTGGCTGAAATGACATCATGAGAAGCAAAGCTCTCGGTATATTAACCCAAACATCAAATACCCGTGGACCATAAATGTGTTTCTGGAGGTCAAAAATTGACCTATGTATAGCTAATGTAACATCAGGAGTCTAAAGTTTATATTGTTTAAAACCTTTTGAGGAATCTTTGACCAGAAATGAGTTCAATAGGTCAGATATTGACTTCTCACATGGCTTAGGAAACATCTGTTGGAGTCTATGAGTATGTTTGGAAAGTTCAAGATCAAGTACTTTTGGGCAAGAAACATGTTCAGTAGGTCAAATATTTGTCTGGCTGAAATGACATCATGAGATGTAAATCTCTCGATATATTAACCCACAGATCAACTACCCGTGGTCCTTAAAAGTGTTCATGGAGGTGAAAAATATAACATCAGAATGTTAAATTACATAGTCTATGAGTATGTATGGAAAGTTCAACATCAAGTACTTTTGGGCCAGAAACATGTTCAGTAGGTAAAATATTTTTCTGACTGAAATGACATCATGAGAAGTAAATCTCCAACCAACCAGAACACCCTAGCAACTACCAAGCAACAGCCTAGCAACCACCCAGAACACCCCAGCAACCATCTGGCAACACCCTAGCAACCACCCAGAACACCCCAGCAACCACCTAGCAACCACCCAGAACACCTTCACAACCACCCAGAATACCCTAGCAACCGCATAGCAACACCATAGCAACCACCCAGAATACCCTAAAAAAACACCTAGCAACCACCCAGAACACCGTAGCAACCTCTCAGAACACCCTAGCAACCGGGTGCTGAGATTTGCAGCTTTAAGCTCCACTTCACATTTTCTTCTGGAAATGTGCCATAAATGTGTTCATGGAGGTCAAAATTGATCTATGTATATCTAATATAACATCAGAAGGAGTCTAAAAGTTTATATTGTTTTTAACTTTTTGAGGAACCTTTGACCAGAAATGAGTTCAATATGTCAGATATGGATTTCTCTATGGCTTAGGAAGCATCTGTTGGAGTCTATGAATATGAATGGAAAGTACAAAGTCAAGTACTTTTGGGCCAGAAATATGTTCAGTAGGTCAAATATCTTTCTGGCTGAAATGACATCATGTGAAGCAAAGCTCTCGGTATATTAACCCAAACATCAAATACCCGTGGACCATAAATGTGTTTCTGGAGGTCAAAAATTAACCTATGTATAGCTAATGTAACATCAGGAGTCTATAAGTTTATATTGTTTAAAACCTTTTGAGGAATCTTTGACCAGAAATGAGTTCAATAGGTCAGATATGGACTTCTCTATGGCTTAGGAAACATCTGTTTGTGTCTATAATGTTACGACCTCCTAGTCCAGGGTTAGGAACGCCAATAACAAATAAAACAATATAGATATCCCCTCTCCTGTCCCAGATCACAAACAGAGTACCACACCAGAATATAGTGTCAAAAGAATAAGCTTTTTTATTTACACAGAAATAAAGAAAGCTGAAAGCGAGAATCTTCAGGAGGGGTTCAAGCCAAAATAACAAACCAAAATGAATTCTAACTAACGCCGACTTAAATATAAATTACCTAACAAATAAAAATCCCCAAAGAAAATACAACAAACTTCCCTTACTCCCTAACTAGTCAATAACCAAGAGAAAATGTTTAAATAAAAAAAAGAATGGCAACCTCCTCCCTACGGCTTTCTAAAGAAACATTCAAACATTAGTTTAATGACATAAATCAAAAACGAAATAAACGAAAACAAGTAAACACAAATCAGTAAACAAGGAAATAAACTTACAACAATCAACTCAAGAGAAAAGTGTTCTCTAAAACACACCGTGAGTATTCCCCACTAGGAAAACTCACTAAAAGATCAACACATCAATATCATTGATCTCAACAGCGTGTCTGGGGCAGGAGACAAGGACCACGGAACTCCGCGACGCGCGTTCTAAGGAGCTCTGTCTCACTGCAGTCTGTCTCCGCTTTTAAGCGCTCCCGCTCCTCATCGTAATCGGCCGCAGCTGAACCCAATCAAGGCCTGCACGGAGGGAGAGAGAAAGAGAGAGAGAAAGAAAGAGGGAGGAACGTAACAATAAGTATGTTTGGAAAGTTCAAGATCAAGTACTTTTGGGCCAGAAACATGTTCAGTAGGCCAAATATTTGTCTGGCTGAAATGAGATCATGAGATGTAAATCTCTCGGTATATTAACCCACAGATCAAACACCTGTTGGCCATAAAAGTGTTCATGGAGGTCAAAAATTGACCGTAATATAACATCAGAATGTTATAATACATAGTCTATGAGTATGTATGGAAAGTTCAAGATCAAGTACTTTTGGGTCAGAAACATGTTCACTAGGTAAAATATTTTCTGGCTGAAATGACATCATGAGAAGTAAATCTCCAACCAAACAAGAACACCAAGCAACAGCCTAGCAACCACCCAAAACACCCTAAAAAAAAAACAGAACACCCCAGCAACCATCTGGCAACATCCTAGCAACCACCCAGAACACCCCAGCAACCGCTTAGCAACACCCTAGCAACCACCCAGAACACCTTCGCAACCACCCAGAATACCCTAGCAACCGCATAGCAACACCATAGCAACCACCCAGAATACCCTAAAAAAGACCTAGCAACCACCCAGAACACCCTAGCAACCGGGTGCTAAGATTTGCTGCTTCAAGCTCCACTTCACATTTTCTTCTGGAAATGTGCCATAAATGTGTTCCTGGAGGTCAAAATTGAACTATGTATATCTAATATAACATCAGAAGGAGTCTAAAAGTTTATATTGTTTTAAACTTTTTGAGAAACCTTTGACCACAAATGAGTTCAATATGTCAGATATGGACTTCTCTATGGCTTAGGAAGCATCTGTTGGAGTCTATGAGTATGAATGAAAAGTACAAGGTCAAGTACTTTTGGGCCAGAAATATGTTCGGTAGGTCAAATATCTTTCTGGCTGAAATAACATCATGAGAAGTAAAGCCCTCGGTATATTAACCCAAACATCAAATACCCGTGGGCCATAAAAGTGTTCATGGAGGTAAAAAATTGACCTATGTATAGCTAATGTAACATCAGGAGTCTATAAGTTTATATTGTTTAAAACCTTTTGAGGAATCTTTGACCAGAAATGAGTTCAATAGGTCAGCTATTGACTTCTCTATGGCTTAGAAAACATCTGTTGAAGTCTATGTGTCACGGATCCATCAGCGTCAGCACCAGACACCATCACTCCGCCCACTCGTTCCAGCTCCCCAGAATACTAATTACCGTCACCTGCTCACATCAATCACCGTGCTAATCATTCTCCCTATAAAGACTCACCTCTCTCAGTCACTCACCGCCTGGTCTCGTCTACACTACGACTACAGACTCCCGCTTCACTCTACCTTGTATTGGATTACTTACTCACTGACTCCGCATTTCATCAGCTCCTCATCGGCTCCTGTTCCCGGTCTTCTCCTGGTCACCCGTCCGCTGCTACAGTAAAAGTAGCTTTACCAGCTACTTACTGTACTTCCTATCCTATACTCACCTGCTATTTACCCTGAATCACCTGTCTCAATAAACCTGGCTTATACTCACCCATCTGTGTTCTTCTAATCTGTGACAGAAGACCAGACCAACAAAATGCTGCAATCCACCCCTAGCACCAGCGCTACAACGAACCCACCTTCTCCTTCCATTCCCCGGACCAGCGCTTCAGCACTTGCCACCTCCTCCGTAACCACTTCTTCACCATCTGCCTCTGTCAGTCCCATGGCCCAACCGGCGTCCTTCTCTGGCGAGGAGGAGGAGTGCAGTGGCTTCCTCTTGCAGTGTGAGCTCTTCATGGAGATGAATCCTCTATCATTCCCCACCGAACGATCGAAGGTAGCCTTCTTCATTTCTCTGCTGCGAGGTCGAGTGCTCAATTGGGCTCATGCCCTCTGGAAGGATCGAGGTCCTGTTACCCGGACATTCACCGCATTCTCCGGCCACTTCACCGAGGTGTTCTCTCAGTCCGCGCATTCCATCTCTGTGCAAGATCAGCTGTACCGTCTGAGGCAAGGAAGATCGTCTGTCGCAACTTATGCGCTGCAATTCCGAACCCTTGCCGCCACTCTCGGATGGAACGAATCAGCCCTCATTACCGCCTACCGTCATGGTCTGAACCCAGATATCCGTCTTCAGCTTGCGATTTATGACGACAACGTCGGTATTGAGAGCATCATCCAGCGATCCATTCGCATCGATCAGCGACGCACTGCATGCCAGCTCGACAGCCCTGCACCTCCAACTCCTCACCCATCACCCCGCCACAACAGTCCTCCAGCACCAGAACCGATGGAAGTCGGTACCACTCGTCTGCCAGTGTCAGAGCGAAATCGCCGCATCTCCAGCGGTTTGTGTTTATACTGTGGAGCCTCCGGCCATCTGCTCGCCTCCTGCCCCATTTGTCCACCCCGACCCGCTGTGAGTACGGTCCACTTACCATTACCCATCTCTACATTGAAATTTACATCGGCCACTGTCACTTATATGAACCGTTCCATTCCAGTTCAGGCGCTGATCGACTCCGGATCAGCGGCCAACTTCATCGCTCTATCTACGCTAAACCGTCTTCAAACCAAACAACGAACCATCCCACATAAACTGCAGGTACAGACCATTCTGGGACAACCACTGGGACGCGGTCGGGTTGGACATCGCAGTCCCGACCTGGAGTTAGAGATCGGCTGGCTCCATAAAGAGGAAATATCTTTTCTGGTGCTGGAGGGCTCAACGGCTGAGATCATCCTGGGACGCCCCTGGTTAGAGACCCATTCTCCACACATTCAATGGTCCACCGGTGAAATCTTACAGTGGGGTTTCCAACGTTGTCTATCATTCGTTATGAAGACCACCGGGCATCCCACCACTCCGGTCGGGGAAGTTTCGCTCTCCACCATCTCCGTGGAGAGTCCTCCTGTTGAACTTCTACCCGATATCCCCACTCCTTACCGGGCGTTCCAGGATGTCTTCGATAAACACCAGGCTACCACCCTACCTCCACATCGGCCATGGGACTGCGCGATTGACCTGCTGCCTGGGGCGGTTCTACCGCGAGGTAAGATCTACCCTCTGTCCATCCCGGAGCAGAAGGCCATGGAGGAGTACATCCAGGAGGCTCTCGACCAAGGATTCATCAGACCATCCGTTTCCCCTGCCGCTTCGAGTTTTATCTTCGTGGGGAAAAAGGATGGAGGCTTGCGCCCTTGCATCGATTATCGAATCCTCAATCAAGCTACAGTCAAATTCCGCTACCCACTTCCTCTGGTCCCAGCCGCCCTGGAACAACTCCGAGGGGCATCCGTTTACACCAAGCTAGATCTTCGTAGTGCCTACAACCTCATCCGAGTCCGGGAAGGAGACGAATGGAAAACCGCCTTTATCACCCCCGCAGGGCACTATGAATATCTTGTTCTGCCCTTAGGATTGTCCAACTCACCCACCATCTTCCAAGGTTTCATGAATGAAATATTTCGAGATCTTCTCAACCAGTTTGTCATCATTTACATTGACGATATCCTCATCTACTCTCCCAATCTGACTTCCCACATCCATCAGTTACAAACAGTACTCCAACGATTCCGAGACTATCAGCTCTATCTCAAACTGGAGAAATGTGAATTCCACCAAAACACCATCCAATTCCTCGGTTACATCATCACTCCACACGGAATCACCATGGACCAGAGGAAGGTGGAAGCTGTTATCAACTGGCCACAACCCACCACTCATAAAGAACTTCAACGTTTTCTGGGATTTGCCAATTTCTATCGCCGTTTCATCCAGAACTTCAGTTCCATCAGTTCACCACTCACCAATCTTCTCAAAAGCGGGGCCAAGTCTCTATCCTGGAATACTCGAGCTACCCAAGCCTTCCAAGCTCTGAAAACCGCCTTTAGTTCTGCTCCCACCCTTGCCCTTCCAGATCCAGCCTTACCCTTCATCGTCGAAGTGGATGCCTCTACCTCGGGGGTAGGAGCGGTCCTCTCTCAGCGGCAGGGGAATCCACCTCAACTCCATCCATGCGCCTTCTACTCCAAGAAACTGTCCCCGGCGGAGCAGAATTATGACATCGGCAACCGGGAGTTACTGGCTATTAAACTAGCGTTGGAGGAATGGAGGCACTGGCTGGAGGGAACTCAACATCCTTTCACGGTTATTACTGACCACCGCAACCTGGAGTACCTCCGAGAAGCAAAAAGACTCAATCCCCGTCAAGCTCGTTGGGCACTGTTCTTCACTCGCTTCAATTTCTCAGTCACCTATCGCCCTGGAGAAAAGAACGTGAAAGCAGATGCACTATCCCGTCAATTCCAGCCCGAGGCACTTCCTTCTGAACCCGAGACCATTCTCCCTCCAGCCATGGTTGTAAGCCCCATCCAATGGAGTATTGATGATCACATCGCCGAAGCCACACGACTCGAACCTGCTCCGCCGGGAGGTCCAGAGGGACGGGTCTATGTTCCAACCCGTTTGCGCCTGTCCCTCATGGACTCAGTGCACACCTCTCCGGGCTCTGGTCACCCAGGCAGCCAATCCACTCTCTCGCTCGTCCAACAACGCTATTGGTGGCCGGGTATGGCCCAAGATGTCTCCCGGTTCGTCAAAGGATGCTCAGTCTGTGCCATGGCTAAAGTTCCCCGTCACCTCCCAGAAGGCAAACTGGTCCCTCTGCCTATAGCCACTCGACCCTGGTCCCATCTCGGAGTGTACTTCGTCACTGACCTGCCCGCGTCTGATAATCACACCTGCATTCTGGTGGTAGTGGATCGCTTCTCCAAAGCGTGCAAACTGATCCCACTTCCGGGTTTGCCCACAGCTCTTGAAACTGCAGAAGCTCTGTTCCAACACATATTCCGAAACTTCGGAATCCCCGAGGACGTCGTCTCCGATCGAGGACCTCAATTCATCTCTCGGGTGTGTAAAGCATTCTTCAATCTTCTGGGTGTGACCGTCAGCCTCACTTCTGGATACCATCCCCAGTCAAACGGCCAGACTGAGCGGAAGATCCAGGAGATAGGGAGATATCTACGGTCATACTGTCACGACCACCAGGACTGCTGGAGTCGTTTCCTGCCCTGGGCCGAGTATGCGCAAAACTCCCTCCGACAAACCACCACCGGACTCACCCCACCCCACTCATCCCTTGGTCAGGAGAACCATCTGACGTCCCAGCAGTCCATCATTGGTTCCAGATGAGCGAGAGAGTCTGGGACTTAGCTCATACTCACCTCCAGCGGGCTGTTCGGAGACATCAGAGACATATTTTAATGGTCTTGGTCTTGTCATGGACTCGTGTGCATTTGGACTCGGAATTGACTCGTACTCGAACATTTTTTTTTTAGGACTCGGACTTATTCCCGAGTCCACTCGAGTTCAATTCAAAATATTTTTCATGATTATTAATGTTTGTTAATAAAATATTTCTTTAAATTGATTGACATGCCCAGTGATTGGTGATTTTCTAGTGCGCAACTGCGCATGACAAATTGTAATAAAATTACTTTTAACACCACCTACTATGTGGCCTTTTTACCCTAAACTGATCATATTTTTTAAACTCTAAGTAAATTCAGTAAAAAAAAAAAGTCTTTCTCAATCAACCCTCACTGGTCTCGGTCTCAACTCGGACTCGACCGTCTCTGGTCTCGGTCTCGACTCGGACTCGACTCTCTCTGGTCTCGGACTCAACTCGGACTCGACTGTCTCTGGTCTCGGACTCGACTCGGACTCGACTCTCTATGGACTCGGTCTTGACTCGGACTCGAGTGAGGTGGTCTCGACTACAACAATGTTAGCAACAACCCAGAACACCCCAGCAACCGCCTAGCAACACCCTAGCAACCACCCAGAATACCCTAGCAACCGCATAGCAACACCATAGCAACCAACCAGAATACCCTAAAAAAAACACCTAGCAACAACCCAGAACACCATAGCAACCTCCCAGAACACCCTAGCAACCGGGTGCTGAGATTTGCCGCTTCAAGCTCCACTTCACATTTTCTTCTGGAAATGTGCCATAAATGTGTTCATGGAGGTCAAAATTGACTTATGTGTATCTAATATAACATCAGAATGAGTCTAAAAGTTTATATTGTTTTAAACTTTTTGAGGAACCTTTGACCAGAAATGAGTTCAATATGTCAGATATGGACTTCTCTATGGCTTAGGAAGCATCTGTTGGAGTCTATGAATATGAATGGAAAGTACAAGGTCAAGTACTTTTGGGCCAGAAATATGTTCAGTAGGTCAAATATCTTTCTGGCTGAAATGACATCATGAGAAGCAAAGCTCTCGGTATATTAACCCAAACAGCAAATACCCGTGGACCATAAATGTGTTTCTGGAGGTCAAAAATTGACCGATGTATAGCTAATGTAACATCAGGAGTCTATAAGTTTATATTGTTTAAAACCTTTTGAGGAATCTTTGACCAGAAATGAGTTCAATAGGTCAGATATGGACTTCTCTATGGCTTAGGAAACATGTGTTTGAGTCTATGAGTATGTTTGGAAAGTTCAAGATCAAGTACTTTTGGGCCAGAAACATGTTCAGTAGGTCAAATATTTGTCTGGCTTAAATGACATCATGAGATGTAAATCTCTCGGTATATTAACCCACAGATCAAACACCCGTTGGCCATAAAAGTGTTCATGGAGGTCAAAAATTGACCTATGTAATATATAACATCAGAATGTTAAATTACATAGTCTATGAGTATGTATGGAAAGTTCAAGATCAAGTACTTTTGGGCCAGAAACATGTTCAGTAGGTAAAATATTTTTCTGGCTGAAATAACATCATGAGAAGTAAATCTCCAACCAACCAGAACACCTTAGCAACTACCAAGCAACAGCCTAGCAACCACCCAGAACACCCTAGAAACAAACCAGAACACCCCAGCAACCATCTGGCAACACCTTAGCAACCACCCAGAATACCCCAGCAACCACCTAGCAACACCCTAGCAACCACCCAGAATACGCTAGCAATCGCATAGCAACACCATAGCAACCACCAGAATACGCTAAAAAAACACCTAGCAACAACCCAGAACACCATAGAAACCTCCTAGAACACCCTAGCAACCGGGTGCTGAGATTTGCTGCTTCAAGCTCCACTTCACATTTTCTTCTGGAAATGTGCCATAAATGTGTTCATGGAGGTCAAAAATTGACCTATGTAATATAACATCAGAATGTTAAATTACATAGTCTATGAGTATGTATGGAAAGTTCAAGATCAAGTACTTTTGGGTTAGAAACATGTTCAGTAGATAAAATATTTTTCTGACTGAAATGACATCATGAGATGTAAATCTCTCGATATATTAACCCACAGATCAAGTACCCGTGGGCCATAAAAATGTTCATGGAGGTCAAAAATTTACCTATGTAATATAACATCAGAATGTTAAATTACATAGTCTATGAGTATGGAAAGTTCAAGATCAAGTACTTTTGGGCCAGAAACATGTTCAGTAGGTAAAATATTTGTCTGACTGAAATGACATCATGAGAAGTAAATCTCCAACCAACCAGAACACCCTAGCAACTACCAAGCAACAGCCTAGCAACCACCCAGAACACCCTAGAAACAAACCAGAACACCCCAGCAACCATCTGGCAACACCCTAGCAACCACCCTAGCAACACGCCAGCAACCGCCTAGCAACACCCAGCAAGCACCCAGAACACCTTCGCAACCAACCAGAATAACCTAGCAACCGCATAGCAACACCATAGAAACCACCCAGAATACCCTAAATAAAACACCTAGCAACAACCCAGAACACCGTAGCAACCTCCCAGAACCGGCAACCAGGTGCTGAGATTTGCCGCTTCAAGCTCCACTTCACATTTTCTTCTGGTAATGTGACATAAATGTGTTCATGGAGGTCAAAATTGACCTATGTATATCTAATATAACATCAGAATGAGTCTAAAAGTTTATATTGTTTTAAACTTTTTGAGGAACCTTTGACCAGAAATGAGTTCAATATGTAAGATATGGACTTCTCTATGGCTTAGAAAGCATCTGTTGGAGTCTATGAATATGAATGGAAAGTACAAGGTCAAGTACTTTTGGGCCAGAAATATGTACAGTAGGTCAAATATCTTTCTGGCTGAAATGAAATCATGAGAAGCAAAGCTCTCGGTATATTAACCCAAACATCAAATACCCGTGGACCATAAATGTGTTTCTTGATGTCAAAAATTGGCCTATGTATAGCTAATGTAACATCAGGAGTCTATAAGTTTATATTGTATATCTAATATAACATCAGAATGAGTCTAAAAGTTTATATTGTTTTAAACTTTTTGAGGAATCGTTGACCAGAAATGAGTTCAATAGGTCAGATATGAACTTCTCTATGGCTTAGTAAACATCTGTTGGAGTCTATGAGTATGTTTGGAAAGTTCAAAATCAAGTACTTTTGGGCCAGAAACATGTTCAGTAGGTCAAATATTTGTCTGGCTGAAATGACATCATGAGATGTAAATCTCTCAATATATTAACCCACAGATCAAGTACCCGTGGGCCATAAAAGTGTTCATGGAGGTCAAAAATTGACCTATGTAATATGACATCAGAATGTTAAATTTCATAGTCTATGAGTATGTGGAAAGTTCATGATCAAGTACTTTTGGGCCAGAAACATGTTCAGTAGGTAAAATATTTTTCTGACTGAAATGACATCATGAGAAGTAAATCTCCAACCAACCAGAACACCCTAGCAACTACCAAGCAACAGCCTAGCAACCACCCAGAACACCCTAGAAACAAACCAGATCACCCCAGCAACCATATGGCAACACCCTAGCAGCCACCCTAGCAACACCCCAGCAACCGCCTAGCAACACCCAGCAACCACCCAGAACACCTTCGCAACCACCCAGAATACCATAGCAACTGCATAGCAACACCATAGCAGACACACCCAGAATACCCTAAAAAAACACCTAGCAACCACCCAGAACACCGTAGCAACCTCCCAGAACACCCTAGCAACCGGGTGCTGAGATTTGCCGCTTCAAGCTCCACTTCACATTTTCTTCTGGAAATGTGCCATAAATGTGTTCCTGGAGGTCAAAATTGAACTATGTATATCTAATATAACATCAGAAGGAGTCTAAAAGTTTATATTGTTTTAAACTTTTTTGAGGAACCTTTGACCAGAAATGAGTTCAATATGTCAGATATGGACTTCTCTATGGCTTAGGAAACATCTGTTGGAGTCTATGAGTATGTATGGAAAGTTCAAGATCAAGTACTTTTGGGCCAGAAACATGTTCAGTAGGTCAAATATTTTTCTGGCTGAAATAACATCATGAGAAGTAAATATCCAACCAACGAGAACACCCTAGTAACTACCAAGCAACAGCCTAGCAACCACCCAGAACACCCTAGAAACAAACCAGAACACCCCAGCAACCATCTGGCAACACCCTAGCAACCACGCAGAACACCCCACCGACCGCCTAGCAACACCCTAGCAACCACCCAGAACACCTTCGCAACCACCAAGAACTAACTCATTCCGTCGTTCAAGGAAAACACATCTAACGTCTAACGTTGTGCATTAAAGAATATGCACGCATGAACTAACATGTTTCTCTGTGCAATGAAAAGAAAACACCTAATATGTTTCATTGGATTGCATAACAATCTAACTTGTTCTTCGTTACAATGAAAAGGCAAAAATGTGATGTTTTCTTGTCTGTGCACAAACATTCAAGTTTGTAAAATAGAAATGCATGCGAAAGCACATGCATATTTTCTTTTCATTGCAAAGAGGAACAAGTTCGATATTTTATGCATTGCAATAAAACAACGCTCGTTGCTTTGATGAAGAGATGTGGATTGTGCATGAAGAACGTTGTGCATCAAAAATAACATATATGTAATATGCACTTCATTGCATTCAAGAACTAAACCATTCCTTAGTGCTTTGACTGGATAACGTGCATTGTTTCATTGCAATGCTTACATTTTCTAACTTATTCTTCTTTGCAATGAAAAGAAAAGATAAAACACGCCTGCTTTTCCATGCATTTCCATTATACAACTAATTAATTTGTGTTTTGACGAGAAAACATCACAAGAGCCATCACGTTACAATGCATAGACTAACTTGTTCCTTTGTGCAACGAAGAGATTTGCAATGCTTGTGCTTTAGGATTGCATTGCACATGCACGCGATAACTAACCTCTGTCGAATGAAAAGAAAACGCCTAAGATGTGTTTCATTGCATTGCATGACATATCTAATTTGTTTCTCGTTATGCCTATCCAGGCAATAACTAACCTCTGTGCAATGAAAAGAAAAACATCTAATATGTGTTTCATTGCATTGCATGACATATCTAACTTGTTCCTCGTTATGCATATGCACGCAATAACTAACCTCTGTGCAATGAAAAGAAAACACCTAAGATGTGTTTCATTGCATTGCATGACCTATCTAACTTGTTCCTCGTTATGCATATGCACGCAATAACTAACCTCTCTGCAGTGAAAAGAAAACACCTAACATGTTTCAGTGCATTGCATGACATATCTATCTTGTTCCTCGTTATGCCTATCCACGCAATAACTAACCTCTGTGCAATGAAAATAAAACACCTAAGATGTGTTTCATCGCACTGCATGACATATCTAACTTGTTCCTCGTTATGCATATATGCACACAATAACTAACCTCTGTGCAAATGAAAAGAAAACACCTAAGATGTGTTTCATCGCATTGCATGATAGATCTAACTTATTTCTTATTATGCATATGCACGCAAATAACTAAACCCTGTGCAAAAGAAAACACCTAAGATGTGTTTCAGTGCATTGCATGACATATCTAACTTGTTACTCGTTATGCATATGCACGCAATAATTAACCTCTGTGTAATAAAAAGAAAACACCTAAGATGTGTTTCATTGCATTGCATGACATATCTAACTTGTTCCTCGTTATGCATATGCACGCAATAACTAGCCTCTGTGTGCAATATAAAGAAAAAAAACTAAGATGTGTTTCATTGCATTGCATGATAAAGCTAACTTGTTCTTTGTTATAACTATCCACACAATAACTAACCTCTGTGCAATGAAAAGAAAACACCTAAGATGTGTTTCATTGCATTGCATGATAGAAATAACTTGTTTCTCGTTATGCATGTGCACGCAATAACTAACCTCTCTCTGCAGTGAAAAGAAAACACCTAACATGTGTTTCAGTGCATTGCATGACATATCTAACTTGTTCCTCGTTTTGCATATGCACGCAATAACTAACCTCTGTGCAATGAAAAGAAAACACCTAAGATGTGTTTCATCGAATTGCATGACAAATCTATTTTGTTCCTCGTTATAACTATCCACGCAATAACTAACCTCTGTGCAATGAAAAGAAACCATCTAAGATGTGTTTCATTGCATTGCATAACATATCTAACTTGTTCCTCGTTATGCATATGCACGCAATAACTAACCTCTGTGCATTGAAAAGAAAACATCTAACATGTGTTTCATTGCATTGCATGACAAAGTTAACTTGTTCTTCGTTATAACTATCCACGCAATAACAAACCTCTGTGCAATGAAAAGAAAACACCTAAGATGTGTTTAAATTGCATTGCATGACATATCTAACTTGTTCCTCGTTATGCCTATCCACGCAATAACTAGGCATAACAAGTGCAATGAAAAGAAAACACCTAAGATGTGTTTCATCGCACTGCATGACATATCTAACTTGTTCCTCGTTATGCATATATGCACACAATAACTAACCTCTGTGCAATGAAAAGAAAACACTTAAGATGTGTTTCATTGCATTGCATAACATATCTAACTTGTTCCTCATTATGCATATGCACACAATAACTAACCTCTGTACAATGAAAAGAAACCACCTAAGATGTGTTTCAGTGCATTGCATGACATATCTAACTTGTTCCTCGTTATGCATATGCACGCAATAACTAACCTCTCTGCAGTGAAAAGAAAACACCTAATGTGTTTCAGTGCATTGCATGACATATCTAACGTGTTCCTCGTTCCCTATCGAGGGAACTCAACACTGCGTCGATAAAATCGACTCTTTGGGGGACGCTCCCTAAGCGTGCGCCTCTGAAGTATGAATGAAACTAATCCAATCCTGATTGGTGTTGCGTCGTGACGTAACATGTGACGGCATACCCGGAAGTATAAAAGTGACGCTGTCACAACACACACTAGCTTTCGCTCTTCAGCAAGCGCTTTATGTTGAAACTGTCTGTCTTATTTGGTGTTGTTTGTCTTATTATTGAAAGAAAGTATGGCCAGTGAACAATTCAAGAGGTGTGTGCATCCCTGCCCTCGTTTCATCACGGGTGGGGACGCACACTCTCTCTGTGTGTATTGTTTGGGAGTGCAGCACGCACGGGCAGCTCTCGAGGGGGCTGCTTGTGAAATGTGTGAGGCTTTGCCTATTAGAGTGCTGCGCTCCCGGCTGGCGTGCTTTGACGAGCACGGTCAGGCTCGCGTTCCCCAGGGTTCCGGTCCCGCATATGTCGAGGCGATGCGGCGACTGAGATCCTGGGGTTCGCAGCGGGATCTGGCGGAGGAGAGTGAGAATGCTGAGGCATTTTCTCGCTCGCCATCGGCTGATCCCGCAGCCTCTGGGAGTGGTGTGGGAGCCCGCGCTGCGATTTCTCCTACCCGCGATCAGGTCCCGGTGCTTGAGCTGTCTACTTCTGTGGAAGGGGACGTGCTCAGCATCGATGCGGACGACCGTGATCTCAGCACGCCATCACGCGGCCTGGGTTATGAGGAGCTGGTGGAGGTTGTGACACGCGCTGTGGCCAGACTAAACATCAGCTGGCCACAACATGAGCAGGAAACGCAAGTCACCAGTAAAATGGACGAGCGTTACCTGCAGCGCAGGTCACAGCCTCACCGCCGGGGTCTGCCGTTTTTCCCTGATCTCCATAAAGAGGTCTCGAGAACGTGGGAAAGACCGCATTCGTCCCGTATTTCGAGTCCCAATGTAATAGATTACAGCAATGTTATGGGGGCTCGAGATATGGGATATGGGAAGATGCCGAAGGTGGAGGAGGCTTTAGCGAGCTATCTCTCTCCCGAATCGGCGTCTTCCCTAAAGACCCCGGTGTTGCCTAGTAAGCCCTGCAGAGAGACATCTGCATTGGTGGGCAGGGCTTACATGGCGGCGGGTCGGGCTGGTTCGTGTCTGCACTCAATGGCGATTTTGCAGGCATACCAGGCCGACCTCCTGAAAGATTTGGATGAGGGGGAGGGGCCTACTCCTGAAGATGTCGCGGAGTTAAGGAAGGCCGCAGATCTGTCTCTCCGGGCCACTAGGGAAGCGGCCAGCGCTATTGGCCGCTCTATGGCGGCCATGGTGGCCACGGAGAGGCATCTGTGGCTGAACTTATCCGGTATTAAAGAAAAGGATAGGTCCTTCCTGCTGGATGCGCCGCTTTCGGCTTCTGGCCTGTTCGGCGACGCCGTCAATTCGGTTGTCGACAGGTTTCAGGAGTCGAGAAAACAATCTGCGGCGTTCCAGCAGTACCTCCCCCGGAAAGCAAAGGCCAAATCTAGTAGGGGGGGGCAAAGCAATCAGCCCCAGCCATCAGCCAGCTCCTCCCACAGGGCAGAGCAGAAGGAGAGCGTTTCCTCTAGAGCCCCCCCTCCGGGGTCTTGGCAACAGAGGAAACGCTCCCAAAAACCGAAGTCCTCCAGCCAGAGGGGCGACCTGAGGGACGTCATTCAGGCTAAGAGGACTTCGGAAAAGAGGTCCTAGCCGAGGCAGGACTTCAGAGGGCTGCCCCCTCCGCAGTGAGACAACCGAGGTTGTTCTCACAACGGGGCCCTCTAGGAAAAGATGCAGGTCCGCCGTTAACAGCGCTTCGGGCCGCATCAATTTCCAGCGAAAAGACACCAGAGGCCAGCCTCGAGAGGCTGGTACCCTTAGCAGATTTTGTAGAGGGATGGTATCATCTTCCCAACATATCTCCATGGGTCCTGCAGATAATACGAGTTGGGTACAGACTGCAGTTCGCGCACCGCCCCTCCAAGTTCTCTGGGGTGGTGTTTACTGCGGTGGTCCCAGAGCAGGCTCAGGTGTTGGAACAAGAAGTACAGACTCTGCTGTCGAAAGGAGCCATAGAACGTGTTCTTCCGGTAGACAGGGAGTCCGGGTTTTACAGCCGGTACTTTATAGTTCCAAAGAAGGATGGGGGGTTAAGGCCAATTTTGGATCTCAGGGTGTTGAACCGGTCTCTGAGAAGGTTCAAATTCAGAATGTTGACCATTCCAACAATCGTGAGTCAAATCAGATCCGAGGACTGGTTTGTCACGATAGATCTGAAAGACGCCTATTTTCACATCTCCATCCTTCCTTGTCACAGGAGGTACCTGAGGTTCGCTTTCGGGGGCGAAGCATACCAATATCGGGTTCTTCCGTTCGGCCTAGTACTCTCTCCCCGCACATTTACCAAGTGTATGGACGTGGCCCTTGCTCCACTGAGACTTCAGGGGATTCGCGTATTGAATTATCTCGACGACTGGCTTATTTTGGCCCAGTCTCAGGAGATGGCAGTTCGGCATCGAGATGTCGTTCTTGGCCATATTCAAAAATTGGGGTTAACCTGTTAACCTTCAGCTCCACAAGGGGGCTCACAGCTGAAAATGACATGCCTGGATAACAATAAATACAGCTCCTGAGAACAGTGTACCACAGGCACAATTAAGGTATCTTTGGAAAGAAGACAGTTGGGACTTTACTAACAATCAATCAGATTTGATAATGCTCAAACAGAAAAAAAGTTATAAAAGTTAAAAGTGCCTCAAAAATAATGTGCGCCACAAAAATGTTTTAGTATTTCATGTACAAATATATAAAAATAGACCTGGAGTAATTCAGATAGATAAAGGATTGAAAGCAACAAGTCTCATCAGTTTATATTTCAAATTTGAGGAAGATATAATGAACAATGGGGTTCCTGCAAACTTTTTTCCAAGACTATGTCAGTTCCCTTTCTCCCTCCCCCTGCCTGAGGCACATCCCCAGAAATAACATGCCCAAACTAAAATATTTGCAGTTGCTCAACTATTTGCACTACATGCACAATTTAGACATGTTTAAAAAGAAGACACTTTAGAGTGTATTACCCAACTGTTAAAGTTGAAAAAACTTACACAGACAAAAAGTTATAGAATTTAAAGTGTCTTGAAGATAATTTATACTGCATGTAATATTTTACAATTTCATGTAAAAATAAATGAAAACAAACCTGTAGGAATCCAGTTGGGTAATTGATTGAAAGACATAAGTCTCATCAGTTTATATTTCAAATTTGAGGAAGATATTATGAAAAATGAGATTCCTACAGTATTTTTTCCAAGACTATGTCCAGGTACCAAGAAACCTCCTTGGATACATCAAAAAGCAACCTAATGACCAAATGTTATGCAGGGCACTGCAAGCTATTTCAGTCAATTCATAAAATAATGCAATTATAAAATAATACACACAACCATTAGACTTTATGCAAGTGATTTATTTGCACAACAGAACAAAAAAAATATATATGTAAAATACATAAGTAAAATATTATGAAATATAAAAAATAAATAACTGAGGTTCTTTGCAATAGAAAATACAAGTGATATAAATACTGTACTTTGTTGGCTTGGCCTTCATATATTGCTTTAGTCCATTCCTAGCTTTTTATGCCACCATCCTCTTGTGAATTGCAATGTTCTGAAAAGTATGGAAAAAGTGAAGAATAGTGAAGAAACTGAGAGCTTGCATCTCTGGCTGGTGCTTGGATGCCATTCTTCATCTGAAGATTCAACTTGATGGCTGTTGCATGGGAAAGAATGGAAAGATAATTAGAACTGCATGTCAAGTAAATAATTCTGTTTAGTTTCTATATAGCTGGCTGGCCATTCATTCAACAATCAAACTGATGGGCAGTCGTTTACACAGCATTCGTACTAAAGCTCATCCATTCAATCAACAATCAATGGCCAGTGATATAGACAGCATTCATATGGATGACCAGACAAAGAACCAACAATCACACTGATGGCCGGCCATCAGACAGGAATGTGGCATTTTGAAAGCATACAACTCCTTCCTATATAGCACATATTTTCTGCAATTCTTCCCACCAATTTCTGCAAAAAAAAAACAAAAAAACAACAACAACAACAATATATATATATATATATATATATATATACATTTACAGTACAACATACATCATATTTACAGTACAAATATTTGCATTTGTACTATAAATATTATGTATATTAGACTGTAAAAATATACAGTATGTGTGCTAGGAAAAAATGTATATTGCACAGGTGTCCAGCCCCTCCATCCTTCAGATAGCACACCACATGTGCCAGAAAAAAACGGCAAACAACTGCATAACCGTCCAAAGCATATAAATACATATATACAAATAAATAAATGCATATAAAGTAACGCATAATCTTTTCAGACACAACTTTACACAATGCATTTTCCGTATGAAACAACTGGAAACCAAACACTCTCTCTCTCTCTCTCTCTCTCACCCACCCACACACACACAGACACACATACGTATAATGTGTGCATGTTACATAAGTTATGTATAAAGCAACTCACCGAAAATTGGATAATCTTTTCCGCCCTCAAGCATAATTATCACCGTCGTCACGATCTTCTCATCACTCATCTTCTCATCAATGTCGACATAATCCATCTTCGAGTGATCTCGAATAACTACTTCAGCAGAAAAATACTTCTTTTGACAAATTATTTTATGACAGTCTGCATGTCTGCACGAACAGATGTTTGTTGACTAGCTACCTCTTAGCTTGTTATCTTAGCTCTTAGCTATAGCAGGCCTGTCAAAACATGACGGCGGTGGGTGTGGCTCTGCAGAGCCTGAAGTTTAGCTCCTCTACCGGACGGAGAGCAAATAAAAACATATGTTCGTGTGAGAAATTCAAACTTCCCGGGCAACGTTGGAATCGTGCACTGGTTGGCTACATGTTTTACCAGTCATATCATGTCGTTTCTTTTATTGGCTTTCGTTATAAAGACAGAATGATATGATGTGCATATCATGACGTCAAAAAAACGGACTGCAGTGTTTGCATATTTTGAACTAGATATCGCTTATCTTTGTATTTGTGTGTGTGTGCGCGGTCGTAATTTGTTCATTACACTCTAAGCAACACACCCATATAAGGGTCTGCTACCGGGAGTCTGTTTTCTATGGACTATTTTATTGCATAACAAAACCGCATGATATTCACCCTGAAGAAACGCGATGTAAACAAAGGAATTACCATGGATATTACAACATTATTTTTTCTTTGGACAAAAAATGCTCTATGGGATGTTATTCAGTGGACCCTCAGCTTTCCATTCAATCTGGAATTTTTAACAGTGGATGCGTGTCTGGCTCGTTATTACAAAATAATGGTGAGTACTCCGTTTTTGTTTACGTGCGTTCTTATGTGTACTGCTTACCTAAATGCAAGAAATACATTTGTTATAAGCTTTCCATCGAAAAACAGTGCACTGACATCGATGCCCGAGGCTTAGACCTTTAAAATTATATATAGTTTGCCAAGATTAATGATCTTCTTTCATGTTAAATCCATTCATAAACATTAAACTAGTGGGGGGGGGAGGGCTTCAGAGCGCCGTCGGTTGCCCGAAGGTTAACTGTTTAAGACTCAATTTGAAGAAGAGTGTGCTAGAACCGTCCCAGGGCACGACCTTTTTGGGAGTCGTGTGGAACTCGATTACGATGCAGGCACGTATGTCTCCCGCACGTATCGAGTCAATTCTGGCGATGGTGTCCAGGGTGAGGCTAGGTCAGGCCGTCACTGTGAAACACTTTCAAAGGATGCTGGGCCTCATGGCAGCGGCATCCAACATTATTCCTCTGGGCCTCCTTCACATGAGGCCCCTCCAGTGGTGGTTGAAGACCAAGGGGTTCTCACCCAAAGGAAATCCGTTCCGTATGATCAGAGTAACGCGCAAGTGCCTTCAGTCTCTGCAAATATGGAAGAAGCCTTGGTTCCTATCCCTAGGGCCAGTGTTGGGAGTGTCATGTCGCCGGGAAACCGTTTCGACAGACGCCTCCCTTACGGGCTGGGGCGCGGTCATGGACGGCCGCTTTACCAGGGGTCTGTGGCAGGACCATCATCGCACTTGGCATATAAATTGCCTGGAGATGATGGCGGTATTCAAGGCTTTGAGGAGCTTCCTCCCAGACATCGAGGGTCGCCACGTCCTTATACGGACGGACAATACGTCAGTGGTGGCCTATCTGAACCGACAGGGGGGACTCAGATCGCACCCTCTGTGCAAACTGGCGCATCAGATTATCCTTTGGTCCCAGGGAAAGATATTGTCAATAAGGGCAATGTATATCCCAGGGGTTCAGAATCGGGGAGCAGACATCCTGTCGAGGCAGGGGCTGAGGCCCGGGGAATGGAGACTTCATCCGGATGTGGTGAAGTCGATATGGGAGAGGTTCGGACCGATGGAAGTGGATCTGTTTGCGTCTCAAGAGACGTCCCACTGTCCACTTTGGTTCTCCCTCTCACATCCAGCCCCGCTGGGGTTGGATGCCATGGTACAGGCTTGGCCGAGGCTTCGCCTGTATGCTTTCCCCCCGATCGCTCTGCTCCCAGGGGTCCTGGAGAGGGTCCGTCAAGAGGGCATCAGTCTACTTCTGGTTGCTAACTAACCTCTGTGCAATGAAAAGAAAACACCTAAGATGTGTTTCATTGCATTGCTTGACCTATCTAACTTGTTCCTCGTTATGCTTTATGCACGCAATAACTAACCTCTGTGCAATGAAAAGAAAACACCTAAGATGTGTTTCATTGCATTGCATGATAAAAATAACTTGTATCTCGTTATGCATATGCACGCAATACCTAACCTCTCTGCAGTGAAAAGAAAACACCTAACATGTGTTTCAGTGCATTGCATGACATATCTAACTTGTTCCTCGTTATGCATATGCACGCAATAACTAACCTCTGTGCAATGAAAAGAAAACATCTAAGATGTTTCATCGCACTGCAAGACATATCTAACTTGTTCCTCGTTATACATATGCATTCAATAACTAACCTCTGTTCAATGAAAAGAAAACACCTAAGATGTGTTTCATCGAATTGCATGACAAATCTAACTTGTTCCTTGTTATAACTATCCACGCAATAACTAACCTCTGTGTAATGAAAAGAAAACACCTATGATGTGTTTCATCGCACTGCATGACATACTGTATCTAACTTGTTCCTCGTTATGCATATGCACACAATAACTAACCTCTGTACAATGAAAAGAAACACCTAACATGTGTTTCATTGCATTGCATGACATATCTAACTTGTTCCTCGTTATGCTTTATGCACACAATAACTAACCTCTGTGCAATGAAAAGAAAACATCTAACATGTGTTTCATTGCATTGCATGACAAATCTAACTTGTTCTTCGTTATAACTATCCACGCAATAACTAACCTCTGTGCAATGAAAAGAAAACACCTAAGATGTGTTTCATCGCACTGCATGACATATCTAACTTGTTCCTCGTTATGCATCTGCACGCAATAACTAACCTCTCTGCAGTGAAAAGAAAACGTCTCGGGTTATGACTATAACCCTTGTTCCCTGAGAAGGGAACGAGACACTGCGTCGATAAAATCGACTCTTTGGGGACGCTCCCTAAGCGTGCGCCTCTGAAGTATGAATGAAACTAATCCAATCCTGATTGGTGTTGCGTCGTGACGTAACATGTGACGGCATACCCGGAAGTATAAAAGTGACGCTGTCACAACACACACTAGCCTCGCGATGAAGCAAGACGCTCAAGGGTCTGAAAAGGGGGCGTGGCAACACGACGCAGTGTCTCGTTCCCTTCTCAGGGAACAAGGGTTATAGTCATAACCCGAGACGTTCCCTATCGAGGGAACTCAACACTGCGTCGATAAAATCGACTCTTTGGGGAACGAGTACCCACTAGGCCACGCACCGAACAGACCCGCCCCAGAGTGAAACTGATTAGGCACTCAGCAAGGGCCGAGTACGTGTGCACCGGGCGTACTGGGAAGGCTGAGACTGTAAAACCTGATGAAAGTATGCGGGGTAGCCCAGCCGGCTGCCTCACAAATCTCCTGCAGAGGTACTCCCGAAAGAAGGGCCCTAGAGGAAGCCATGCCTCTAGTCGAGTGAGCCCTTAAGGCCAAAGGTGAAGGAACCCCACGCACCTTGTAAGCCTCAGTAATAGCCTGGACAATCCAGTTACTTATAGTTTGTTTGGTCGCCGGGAGCCCCCTCTTAGGTGACCCAAAGCATACTAACAACTGGTCAGATCTTCTCCAAGAAGCAGACTTTTCCAAGTATACACTCAAAGCTCTGACGGGGCAGAGCAAGTGAAGCCTCTCTTCTCCAGCCGACACATGAGGTGGAGGATGAAATGCCTGAAGGACTACAGAGCGAGCCGTACTCGAAGGAACTTTAGGCACGTAGCCCGGACTCGGGTGCAAAAAGGCCTTTACTTTGCCAGGGGCAAACTCCAAGCAAGCTGGCGTTACCGCCAGGGCCTGGAGATCTCCCACCCTCTTAAGAGAGGTAATCGCTAAGAGAAAGACCATTTTCAACGTTAAGTCCTTAGGCGAAGCCGACTCTAAAGGTTCGAAGGGAGCGAGGGACAACCCTTCCAGAACTATTGCCAGATCCCAGGCAGGCACCCTGGACCTGATCGCCGGCCTCATCCTCCAAGCACCACGGAGAAACCTAATGACCAACTGGTGCCTCCCCAGAGGTCCACCATCTACTGGCGCGTGGAAAGCCGAAACGGCAGCCACGTACACCTTAAGAGTGGACGGGGAGAGACCCGCAGAGAAACGATCCTGAAGGAATTCCAGAACTGAAGCCACTGGGCAGTTTACTGGATCCAACCTTCGTTCTCCACACCAAGTGTGAAACACCTTCCACTTGAGGCCATATAATCTCCTGGTAGATGGGGCCCTAGAGCTAAGTATGGTTTCAACCACCTCAGCTGATAAGCCAGCATTTAGGTACTGAACCCCCTCAGAGGCCAGACCCACAGCTTCCACAACTCTGGGCGAGGGTGGAAGATTGTGCCCTCCGCCTGAGACAATAGATCCCTCCTCAGAGGAATCGGCCATGGCGGAGCTATGAGGAGTGATATTATATCCGAGAACCATACTCGTGTCGGCCATCTCGGGGCAACCAGAAGTAGACTGATGCCCTCTTGACGGACCCTCTCCAGGACCCCTGGGAGCAGAGCGATCGGGGGGAAAGCATACAGGCGAAGCCTCGGCCAAGCCTGTACCATGGCATCCAACCCCAGTGGGGCTGGATGTGAGAGGGAGAACCAAAGTGGACAGTGGGACGTCTCTCGAGACGCAAACAGATCCACTTCCATCGGTCCGAACCTCTCCCATATCGACTTCACCACATCCGGATGAAGTCTCCATTCCCCGGGCCTCAGCCCCTGCCTCGACAGGATGTCTGCTCCCCGATTCTGAACCCCTGGGATATACATTGCCCTTATTGACAATATCTTTCCCTGGGACCAAAGGATAATCTGATGCGCCAGTTTGCACAGAGGGCGCGATCTGAGTCCCCCCTGTCGGTTCAGATAGGCCACCACTGACGTATTGTCTGTCCGTATAAGGACGTGGCGACCCTCGATGTCTGGGAGGAAGCTCCTCAAAGCCTTGAATACCGCCATCATCTCCAGGCAATTTATATGCCAAGTGCGATGATGGTCCTGCCACAGACCCCTGGTAAAGCGGCCGTCCATGACCGCGCCCCAGCCCGTAAGGGAGGCGTCTGTCGAAACGGTTTCCCGGCGACATGACACCCCCAACACTGGCCCTTGGGATAGGAACCAAGGCTTCTTCCATATTTGCAGAGACTGAAGGCACTTGCGCGTTACTCTGATCATACGGAACGGATTTCCTTTGGGTGAGAACCCCTTGGTCTTCAACCACCACTGGAGGGGCCTCATGTGAAGGAGGCCCAGAGGAATAATGTTGGATGCCGCTGCCATGAGGCCCAGCATCCTTTGAAAGTGTTTCACAGTGACGGCCTGACCTAGCCTCACCCTGGACACCATCGCCAGAATTGACTCGATACGTGCGGGAGACATACGTGCCTGCATTGTAATCGAGTTCCACACGACTCCCAAAAAGGTCGTGCCCTGGGACGGTTCTAGCACACTCTTCTTCAAATTGAGTCTTAACCCCAATTTTTGAATATGGCCAAGAACGACATCTCGATGCCGAACTGCCATCTCCCGAGACTGGGCCAAAATAAGCCAGTCGTCGAGATAATTCAATACGCGAATCCCCTGAAGTCTCAGTGGAGCAAGGGCCACGTCCATACACTTGGTAAATGTGCGGGGAGAGAGTGCTAGGCCGAACGGAAGAACCCGATATTGGTATGCTTCGCCCCCGAAAGCGAACCTCAGGTACCTCCTGTGACAAGGAAGGATGGAGATGTGAAAATAGGCGTCTTTCAGATCTATCGTGACAAACCAGTCCTCGGATCTGATTTGACTCACGATTGTTGGAATGGTCAACATTCTGAATTTGAACCTTCTCAGAGACCGGTTCAACACCCTGAGATCCAAAATTGGCCTTAACCCCCCATCCTTCTTTGGAACTATAAAGTACCGGCTGTAAAACCCGGACTCCCTGTCTACCGGAAGAACACGTTCTATGGCTCCTTTCGACAGCAGAGTCTGTACTTCTTGTTCCAACACCTGAGCCTGCTCTGGGACCACCGCAGTGAGCACCACCCCAGAGAACTTGGGGGGGGCGGTGCGCGAACTGCAGTCTGTACCCAACTCGTATTATCTGCAGGACCCATGGAGATATGTTGGGAAGATGATACCATCCCTCTACAAAATCTGCTAAGGGTACCAGCCTCTCGAGGCTGGCCTCTGGTGTCTTTTCGCTGGAAATTGATGCGGCCCGAAGCGCTGTTAACGGCGGACCTGCATCTTTTCCTAGAGGGCCCCGTTGTGAGAACAACCTCGGTTGTCTCACTGCGGAGGGGGCAGCCCTCTGAAGTCCTGCCTTGGCTAGGACCTCTTTTCCGAAGTCCTCTTAGCCTGAATGACGTCCCTCAGGTCGCCCCTCTGGCTGGAGGACTTCGGTTTTTGGGAGCGTTTCCTCTGTTGCCAAGACCCCGGAGGGGGGGCTCTAGAGGAAACGCTCTCCTTCTGCTCTGCCCTGTGGGAGGAGCTGGCTGATGGCTGGGGCTGATTGCTTTGCCCCCCCCTACTAGATTTGGCCTTCGCTTTCCGGGGGAGGTACTGCTGGAACGCCGCAGATTGTTTTCTCGACTCCTGAAACCTGTCGACAACCGAATTAACGGCGTCGCCGAACAGGCCAGAAGCCGAAAGCGGCGCATCCAGCAGGAAGGACCTATCCTTTTCTTTAATACCGGATAAGTTCAGCCACAGATGCCTCTCCGTGGCCACCATGGCCGCCATAGAGCGGCCAATAGCGCTGGCCGCTTCCCTAGTGGCCCGGAGAGACAAATCTGCGGCCTTCCTCAACTCCGCGACATCTTCAGGAGTAGGCCCCTCCCCCTCATCCAAATCTTTCAGGAGGTCGGCCTGGTATGCCTGCAAAATCGCCATTGAGTGCAGACACGAACCAGCCCGACCCGCCGCCATGTAAGCCCTGCCCACCAATGCAGATGTCTCTCTGCAGGGCTTACTAGGCAACACCGGGGTCTTTAGGGAAGACGCCGATTCGGGAGAGAGATAGCTCGCTAAAGCCTCCTCCACCTTCGGCATCTTCCCATATCCCATATCTCGAGCCCCCATAACATTGCTGTAATCTATTACGTTGGGACTCGAAATACGGGACGAATGCGGTCTTTCCCACGTTCTCGAGATCTCTTTATGGAGATCAGGGAAAAACGGCAGACCCCGGCGGTGAGGCTGTGACCTGCGCTGCAGGTAACGCTCGTCCATTTTACTGGTGACTTGCGTTTCCTGCTCATGTTGTGGCCAGCTGATGTTTAGTCTGGCCACAGCGCGTGTCACAACCTCCACCAGCTCCTCATAACCCAGGCCGCGTGATGGCGCGCTGAGATCACGGTCGTCCGCATCGATGCTGAGCACGTCCCCTTCCTCAGAAGTAGACAGCTCAAGCACCGGGACCTGATCGCGGGTAGGAGAAACCGCAGCGCGGGCTCCCACACCACTCTCAGAGGCTGCGGGACCAGCCGATGGCGAGCGAGAAAATGCCTCAGCATTCTCACTCTCCTCCGCCAGATCCCGCTGCGAACCCCAGGATCTCAGTCGCCGCATCGCCTCGACATATGCGGGACCGGAACCCTGGGGAACGCGAGCCTGACCGTGCTCGTCAAAGCACGCCAGCCGGGAGCGCAGCACTCTAATAGGCAAAGCCTCACACATTTCACAAGCAGCCCCCTCGAGAGCTGCCCGTGCGTGCTGCACTCCCAAACAATACACACAGAGAGAGTGTGCGTCCCCACCCGTGATGAAACGAGGGCAGGGATGCACACACCTCTTGAATTGTTCACTGGCCATACTTTTCTTTCAATAATAAGACAAACAACACCAAATAAGACAGACAGTTTCAACATAAAGCGCTTGCTGAAGAGCGAAAGCTAGTGTGTGTTGTGACAGCGTCACTTTTATACTTCCGGGTATGCCGTCACATGTTACGTCACGACGCAACACCAATCAGGATTGGATTAGTTTCATTCATACTTCAGAGGCGCACGCTTAGGGAGCGTCCCCAAAGAGTCGATTTTATCGACGCAGTGTTGAGTTCCCTCGATAGGGAACACCTAAGATGTGTTTCATTGCATTGCATAACATATCTAACTTGTTCCTCATTAATACAATCCGCGCAATAACTAACCTCTGTGCAATGAAAAGAAAACACCTAATATGTGTTTCATCGCACTGCATGACATACTGTATCTAACTTGTTCCTCGTTATGCATATGCACGCAATAACTAACCTCTGTGCAATGAAAAGAAAACACCTAAGATGTGTTTCATTGCATTGCGTAACATATCTAACTTGTTCCTCATTATGCATATGCACACAATAACTAACCTCTGTACAATGAAAAGAAACACCTAACATGTGTTTCATTGCATTGCATGACATATCTAACTCGTTGCAATGATAAGATATGACGTGATTTTGCATGCATTTCTATTTTACAAACTAATTTATTTGTGCACACACGAGAAAACATGACATGAGCTTTACAGTGCGTAGTATAGCTATTGAGCTCATTTCTGGTAAAAAGGTCCTCAAAAGTTTTTAAACAATATAAGCTCATAGACACCTTTTGATGATATATAAGCTATACAAAGGTTCCTATTTGACCAACTGAACATAGTTCTGGCCCACGAGTACTAGATCTTAAACTTTCTAAACATGCTCATTGACTCCTTTTGATGTTACTGAAGCCATACAAGAGTCCTTATTTTACCTAATGAACACATTAGCCATATGGATTGTTTATATCTGACCCATTGAACTCATTTCTGGTCAAAGGGTACTTGATCATTAGGTTACTATACATTGATATTTACTCCTTATGATGTTTTATGAGCAGGAAGATATTTGACCGACTGAACATATATCTGTCCCACGAGTACCTGATATTCAACTTTCTATACATACTAAATAGACTACTTCTTAAGCTACTTCTTAGACTGCTTCCTAGGCCTAGAGGTTTCTCTTTGACCCACAAACATAGTCCTGGCTGATGAGTACTAGGTCTCGAATTTTATATAAATTCTCATAGACTTCTTTTGATGCTTCTTAAGCCATATAGATTGTCCATTGTCCAAGTATTTAACTCATGTCTGGTCAAAGGGTCATCAAAAGTTTTTAAACAAGAAAAACTTTTAGACTCCTTCTGATATTACATGAGCTTATATATAGGTTCCTTTTTGACCTACTGAACATAGTTCTGGCCCACGAGTACTTGATCTTGAACATTCTAAACATACTCATTAACTCCTTTTGATGTCACTGAAGCCATACAAGAGTCCTTATTTGAACTACTGAACATATTTCTGGCTAAAGTGTTCTTTGAAAATCAGGATACTATACAGAATGACCTCTTATCATGTTATTTTAGCCACACAGATATTTGACCTACAGACTATATCTCTTGCCCATGTGTACTTGATCTTGAACTTTTTACATACTCATAGACTCATTTTGATGGTTCCTAGGCCATATAGAATTGTCCACATCTGACCTATTGAAATTATTTCTGAAAAACTTATAGACTCCTTTTGATGATATATAAATCAATTGCCAAAAACATTATAAAAACTCTATAGTAATTTGGACACTACCAACCGCCTAGCAACACCCAAGCAACCACCCAGAACACCTTCGCAACCAACCAGAATACCCTAGCAACCGCATAGCAACACCATGGCAACCAACCAGAATACCCTATAAAAACACCTGGCAACCACCCAGAACACCGTAGCAACCTCCCAGAACACCCTAGGAACCGGGTGCTGAAATTTGCCGCTTCAAGCTCCACTTCACATTTTCTTCTGGAAAGGTGCCATAAATGTGTTCATGGAGGTCAAAATTGAGGAACCTTTGAACAGAAATGAGTTCAATATGTCAGATATGGACTTCTCTATGGCTTACTAAGCATCTGTTGGAGTCTATGAGTATGTATGGAAAGTTCAAGATCAAGTACTTTTGGGCCAGAAACATGTTCAGTAGGTCAAATATTTGTCTGGCTGAAATGACATCATGAGATGTAAATCTCTCGGTATATTAACCCACAGATCAAGTTCCCGTGGGCCATAAAAGTGTTCATGGAGGTCAAAAATTGACCTATGTATAGCTATTGTATCATGAGAAGTAAATCTCCAACCAAACAGAATACCCTAGCAACCACCAAGCAACAGCCTAGCAACCACCCAGAACACCCTAGAAACAAACCAAAAAAAACCCAGCAACCATCTGGCAACACCCTAGCAACCACCCAGAACAGCGTGGCAACCTCCCAGAACACCCTAGCAACCGGTTGCTGAGATTTGCCGCTTCAAGCTCCACTTCACATTTTCTTCTGGAAATGTGACATAAATTTGTTCCTGGAGGTCAAAATTGACCTATGTATATCTACTAATATAACATCAGAAGGAGTCTAAAAGTTTATATTGTTTTAAACTTTTTGAGGAACCTTTGACCTGAAATGAGTTCAATATGTCATATATGGATTTCTCTATGGCTTAGGAAGCATCTGTTGGAGTCTATGAGTATGAACGGAAAGTACAAGGTCAAGTACTTATGGGCCAGAAATATGTTCAGTAGGTCAAATATCTTTCTGGCTGAAATGACATAATGAGATGTAAATCTCTCGGTCTATTAACCCACAGATCAAGTACCTGTGGGCCATAAAAGTGTTCATGGAGGTCAAAAATTGACCTATGTAATATAACATCAGAATGTTATATTACATAGTCAATGAGTATGTATGGAAGGTTCAAGATCGAGTACTTTTGGGCCAGAAACATGTTCAGTAGGTAAAATATTTTTCTGGCTGAAATGACATCATGAGAAGTAGACCCAGACCACCCAGAACACCCCAGCAACCGCCTAGCAACACCCTAGCAACCACCCAGAATACCCTAACAACCGCATAGCAACACCATAGCAACCACCCAGAATACCCTAAAAATAACCTACCAACCACCCAGAACACCGTAGCAACCTCCCAGAACACCCTAGCAACCGGGTGCAGAGATTTGCCGCTTCAAGCTCCACTTCACATTTTCTTCAGGAAATGTGCCATAAATGTGTTCATGGAGGTCAAAATTGACCTATGTATATCTAATATAACATCAGAAGGAGTCTAAAAGTCTATATTGTTTTAAACTTTTTGAGAAACCTTTGACCAGAAATGAGTTCAATATGTCAGATATGGACTTCTCTATGGCTTCTTAGGAAGCATCTATTGGAGTCTATGAGTCTGTATGGAAAGTTCAAGATCAAGAACTTTTGGGTCAGAAACATGTTCAGTAGGTCAAATATTTGTCTGGCTGAAATGACATCATGAGATGTAAATCTCTCGGTATATTAACCTACAGATCAAGTACCCGTGGGCCATAAAAGTATTCATGGAGGTCAAAAATTGACCTATGTAATATAACATCAGAATGTTATATTACATAGTCTATCAATATGTATGGAAAGTTCAAGAACTAGTACTTTTGGGCCAGAAACATGTTTAGTAGGTAAAATATTTTTCTGGCTGAAATGACATCATGAGAAATAAATCTCCAACCAACCAGAACACCCTAGCAACCACCAAGCAACAGCATAGCAACCACCCAGAACACCCTAGAAACAAACCAGAACAACCCAGCAACCACCCAGAACACCTTCGCAACCACCCAGAATACCCTAGCAACCGCCTAGCAACACCCTAGCAACCACCCAGAACACCTTCGCAACCACCCAGAATACCCTAGCAACCGCATAGCAACACCATAGCAACCACCCAGAATACCCTAAAAAAAACACCTAGCAACCACCCAGAACACCGTAGCAACCTCCCAGAACACCCTAGCAACCGGGTGCTGGGATTTGCCGCTTCAAGCTCAACTTCACATTTTCTTCTGGAAATGTGCCATAAATGTGTTCATGGAGGTCAAAATTGACCTATGTATATCTAATATAACATCAGAAGGAGTCTAAAAGTTTATATTGTTTTAAACTTTTAGAGAAATCTTTGACCAGAAATTAGTTCAATATGTCAGATATGGACTTCTCTATTGCTTAAGAAGCATCTGTTGGAATCTATGAGTATGAATGGAAAGTACAAGGTCAAGTACATTTGGGCCAGATATATGTTCAGTAGGTCAAATATATTTATGGCTGAAATTACATCATGAGAAGCAAAGCTCTCGGTACATTAACCCAAACATCTAATACCCGTGGACCATAAATGTGTTTCTGGAGGTCAAAAATTGACCTATGTATAGCTAATGTAACATCAGGAGTCTATAAGTTTATATTGTTTAAAACCTTTTGAGGATCCTTTGACCAGAAATGAGTTCAACAGTTCAGATATGGACTTCTCTATGGCTTAGAAAGCATCTGTTGGAGTCTATGAGTATGTTTGGAAAGTTCAAGATCAAGTACTTTTGGGACAGAAACATGTTCAGTAGGTCAAATTTTTGTCTGGCTGAAATGACATCATGAGAAGTAAATCTCTCGGTATAATAACCCACATACCAAGGACCCGTGGGCCATAAAAGTGTTCCTGGAGGTCAAAAATTGACCTATGTAATATAACATCAGAAGGAGTCTATAAGTTTATATCGTTTTAAAGTTTTTGAGGAACCTTTGACCAGAAATTAGTTCAAAAGGTCAGATATGGACTTTTCCATGGCTTAGGAAGCATTTATTGGAGTCTATGAGTGTGAAAGTCTATGAATGGAAAGTTCAAGATCAAGTACTTTTGGGCCAGAAATATGTTCAGTAGGTCAAATCTTTCTGGCTGAAATAACCTCATGAGAACGATCAATTAATTACCCATAGGCTAGAAACATGTTCAGTAGGTCAAAAAGGAACCTATGTATATAACATCAGATTGAGTCTATCAGTTGATATTATTTAAAAACATTTGAGGAAACATAGACCAGAAATTAGTGAAATAGGTCAGATATGGACTTCTCTATGGCTTAGAATCAAGTACCCGTGAGCCAGAAATATGTTCACTAGGACAAAAAGGAACCTATCTATAGCTTACAAATCATCAAAAGTCAATAAGTTAATATTTATTAAAACCTTTGAGGACCCTTTGACTCTTTCGCATGGATTCTACTACTAATTCTTTTGTGCACTGACGAAAAAACATCACTTGAGCGGTCGTGCAATGCAATAACTTACTCGTTCCTTTGTGCAACAGAGGAACGCATGCAATATCTAACTCATTCCGTTGTTCAACGAAAACACATCTAACGTCTAACGTTGTGCATTAAAGAATATGCACGCAATAACTAACATGTTACTCTGTGCAATGAAAAGAAAACACCTAATATGTTTCATTGGATTGCATAACAATTTATTTTGTTTTTCGTTGCAATGAAAAGGCATAACGTGATGTTTTCTCGTCTGTGCACAAACAATCTAGTTTGAAAAATATAAATACATGCGAAAGCACATGCATACATTTTCTTTTCAATGCAAAGAGGAACAAGTTCGATATTTTATGCATTGCAATAAAACAACACCCGTTGCTTTGTGCAATGAAGAGATGTGGATTGTGCATGAAGAACGTTGTGCATCAAAAATACCATATATGTAATATGCACTTTATTGCATTCAAGAACTAAACCCTTCCTTAGTGCTTTGACTGGATAACGTGTGTTGTTTCATTGCAATTCTTACATTTTCTAACTTATTTTTCTTTGCAATGAAAAGAAAAGATAAAACACGCGTGCTTTTCCATGCATTTCCATTCTACAACTAATTAATTTGTGTTTTGACGAGAAAACATCAAAAGAGCGATCGCTTTACAATGCACACACTAACTTGTTCCTTTGTGCAACGAAGAGATTTGCAATGCTTGTGCTTTAGGACACGATAACTAACCTTTGTCCAATGAAAAGATAACATCTAAGATGTGTTTCATTGCATTGCATGACATATCTAACTTGTTCCTCGTTATGCATATGCACGCAATAACTAACCTCTGTGCAGTGAAAAGAAAACACCTAAGATGTGTTTCAGTGCATTGCATGACAGATCTAACTTGTTTCTCGTTATGCAAATGCACGCAATAACTCGCTCTGTGCAGTGAAAAGAAAACACCTAAGATGTGTTTCAGTGCATTGCATGACAGATCTAACTTGTTTCTCGTTATGCATATGCACGCAATAACTCGCTCTGTCCAGTGAAAAGAAAACACCTAAGATGTGTTTCAGTGCATTACATGACATATCTAACTTGTTACTCGTTATGCATATGCACGGAATAACTAACCTCTGTGCAATGAAAAGAAAACACCTAAGATGTGTTTCATTGCATTGCATGACATATCTAACTTGTTCCTCGTTATGCATATGCACGCAATAACCTCTGTGCAATGAAAAGAAAACAACTAAGATGTGTTTCAATGCATTGCATGACCTATCTAACTTGTTCCTCGTTATGTATTCATGCAATAACTATCCTCTGTGCCATTGCACAGAGGATAGTTAGGATAGGATACAAAAGAAAACACCTAAGATGTGTTTCAGTGCATTGCATGACAGATCTAACTTGTTTCTCGTTATGCATATGCACGCAATAACTCGCTCTGTCCAGTGAAAAGAAAACACCTAAGATGTGTTTCAGTGCATTACATGACATATCTAACTTGTTACTCGTTATGTATATGCACTGAATAACTAACCTCTGTGCAGTGAAAATAAAACACCTAAGATGTGTTTCATTGCATTGCATGACATATCTAACTTGTTCCTCGTTATGCATATGCACGCAATAACCTCTGTGCAATGAAAAGAAAATAACTAAGATGTGTTTCAATGCATTGCCTGACCTATCTAACTTGTTCCTCGTTATGTATGCATGTAATAACTATCCTCTGTTCAATGAAAAGAAAACACCTAAGATGTGTTTCATCGCATTGCATGACCTATCTAACTTGTTCCTCGTTATGCATATGCACGCAATAACTAACCTCTGTGCAGTGAAAAGAAAACACCTAAGATGTGTTTCAGTGCATGGCATTACAGATCTAACTTGTTTCTCGTTATGCATATACGCGCAATAACTCGCTCTGTGCAGTGAAAAGAAAACACCTTAGATGTGTTTCAGTGCATTGCATGACAGATCTAACTTGTTTCTCGTTATGCATATGCACGCAATAACTCGCTCTGTGCAGTGAAAAGAAAACACCTAAGATGTGTTTCAGTGCATTACATGACATATCTAACTTGTTACTCGTTATGCATATGCACGGAATAACTAACCTCTGTACAATGAAAAGAAAACACCTAAGATGTGTTTCATTGCATTGCATGACATATCTAACTTGTTACTCGTTATGCATATGCACGGAATAACTAACCTCTGTACAATGAAAAGAAAACAACTAAGATTTGTTTCAATGCATTGCATGACCTATCTAACTTGTTCCTCGCTATGTATGCATGCAATAACTATCCTCTGTGCAATGAAAAGAAAACACCTAAGATGTGTTTCATCGCAATGCATGACCTATCTAACTTGTTCCTCGTTATGCATATCCACGTAATAACTAACCTCTGTGCAATGAAAAGAAAACACCTAAGATGTGTTTCATTGCATTGCAAGATAGATATAACTTGTTCCTCGTTATGCATATGCACGCAATAACTAACCTCTGTGCAATGAAAAGAAAACACCTAAGATGTGTTTTCTCGCACTGCATGACATTTTTAACTTTTTCCTTGTTATGAATATGCACGCAATAACTAACCTCTGTGCAATGAAAAGAAAGCACCTAAGATGTGTTTCATCGCACTGCATGACCTATCTAACTTGTTCCTCGTTATGCATATCCACGTAATATCTAACCTCTCTGCAATGAAAAGAAAACACCTAAGATATAAGACATATCTAACTTGTTCCTTGTTTTGATTATGCTTGCAATAACTAACCTCTGTGCAATAAAAAGAAAACACCTGAGATGTGTTTCGTGGCATTGCATGATAGATATAACTTGTTTCTCGTTATGCATATGGACGCAAATGCACGCAAAAACCTCTCTGCAGTGAAAAGAAAACACCTAACATGGGTTTCAGTGCATTGCCTTACGAAAAAGAAGTTTATTCAAGTGTGCCATTAGTATACTTCTTTTAAACTAAAAATAAGAAAGTATACTTTCAGTTTATTTTTCCTGTACTTCTCAGAAGTATAGGCTACTATATGTACTTCTCAGAAATATATTTCAAATTACACTTAAGTGTACTTGACTTATACTGAGAGAAAAGCAAGTATATTTGTCCTGTTCTTGTACTCAATCTTTTGATAAAGAAATACTTAAAAGTATAATTAACTATTCAAAGTATACTTGTATAAGTATTACAGTAAAAAAGTAAACTACTAGTATACCCATAAATTCACTTGCAGTACACATGAGATACATAATTATGAACTAGTTGTGCACTTACTGTTACACTTATAGTACACTTAAACGTATACTTTTATGTACTAAAAGTGGGCCAATTTAGTCCCAAGCGGTATTAAAATAGTACACTTTCAAGTTTACTACTAGTACATAGTGACATTAGTATACTTACTACCTAATGTATACTTAGTATACTTACTACCTAAAATATACTTGAACATTACTTAAGTATACTACATAAAATGAACTTGAAATATACTTTTTTTTCGTAAGGAATATCTAACTTGTTCCTCGTTATGCTATGCACGCTATAACCAACCTCTGTGCAATGAAAAGAAAACACCTAAGATGTGTTTTATCGCACTGCATGACATATCTAACTTGTTCCTTGTTATGATTATGCAAGCAATAACTAACCTCTGTGCAATGAAAAGAAAACACCATGTGTTTCGTCGCATTGCATGACATATCTAACTTGTTCCTCGTTGCAATGAAAAGATATAACGTGATTTTGCATGCATTTCTATTTTACAAACTAATTTATTTGTGCACAGACGAGAAAACAACACATGAGCTTTACAGTGCATAGTATAGCTATTGAACTCTTTCTGGTAAAAGGGACCTCAGAAGTTTTTTAACAATATAAGCTTATTAGACACCTTTTGATGATATATAAGCTATACAAAGGTTCCTATTTGACCTACTGAACATAGTTCTGGCCCACGAGTACTAGATCTTAAACTTTCTAAACATGCTCATTGACTCCTTTTGCTGTTACTGCTGTTAATGTTATCTGACCCATTGAACTCATTTCTGGTCAAAGGGTACTTGATCATTAGGTTACTATACATTGATATTTACTACTTATGATGTTTTATGAGCAGGAAGATATTTGAACATATACTGAACATATATCTGTCCCACGAGTACCTGATATTGAACTTTCTATACATACTAAATCTTATGCTACTTCTTAGACTACTTCCTAGGCCTAGAGGTTCCTCATTGACTCACAAACATAGTCCTTGTCTCGAGTACTAGGTCTCGAACTTTTTGTATAAATTCTCATAGACTCCATTTGATGCTTCTTAAGGCATATAGAATGTCCATATCTTAAGTATTTAACTCATGTCTGGTCAAAGGGTCCTCAAAAGTTTTTAAACAAGAAAAACTTTTAGACTCCTTCTGATATTACATGAGCTATAGATAGGTTCCTTTTTGACCTACTGAACATAGTTCTGGCCCACGAGTACTTGATCTTGAACATTCTAAACATAACTCCTTTTGATGTTACTGAAGCCATACAAGAGTCCTTATTTTAACTACTGAACATATTTCTGGCTAAGGTGTTCTTTGAAAATCAGGATACTATACAGACTGACCTCTTATCATGTTATTTTAGCCAGACAGATATTTGACCTACAGACTGTATTTCTTGCCCATGTGTACTTGATCTTGAATTTTCTACATACTCATAGACTCCTTTTGATGGTTCCTAGGCCATATAGAATTGTCCACATCTGACCTATTGAAATTATTTCTGAAAAACTTATGGGCTCCTTTTGATGATATATAAATCAATTGCCAAAAACATTATAAAAACTCTATAGTAATTTGGACACTACCAACCACCTAGAAACACCATAGGAACCACACAGACTACCATAGTCACCACCTAAATCACCCTAGCAACCACCCAGAAAACCTTAGCAACACTCTAGCAACCGCCTAGCAACCACCCAGAACACCTTAGCAACACCCTAGCAAGCAACCAACCCTAGCAACCACCTAGCAACACCCAAGCAACCACCCAGAACACCCTAGCAACCACCTAGCAACACCCTAGTAACCACCCAGAACACCCTAGCAACACCCTAGCAACCACCCGGAATACCCTAACAACCACCTAGCAACCACCCAGAACACTGTAGCAACCACCGGCAACACCCTAGCAACCGGGTGGTGAGATTTGCCACTGCAAGCAGCACTTCACATTTTCTTCTGGAAATGTGCCATAAATGTTTTACATAGGTCAAAAATTGACCCATGTATAGCTACTACAACATCAGAAGGACTCTATAAGTTTATATTGTTATGGTAAAAGGGTCCTCAAAATGTTTCAAACAATATAAACATATTAGGGCTGTCAAACGATTAATTTTTTTAATCGCAATTAATCGCAGAAGCTTCATAGTTAACTGCGATTAATCGCGGTTTTTTTTTTGCATGTGTAAAATTCTGTTATTTTGCAAATCAAGACAGTTCTAAGCCCATAATGTAGTATATCTTACCAAAATTTTCTTCGGGAATCAAAAGAACACATACAATTTCCTTTTTGAACATTTTTTATTAAAAAAAAAGTGCAATGTAGACCAACTTCCAAATATTAGGAGGAGATAGCAAACTGACATTGAATCAACGTGGAAATATGACATCGAAACAACGTTGATCTGACATTGTTTTGCTCATCGAATTAACGTTGAACCAACGTCAGACGCGTCATTCTTTTTAAAACTAACAGAAAATCACCTTGAAATCAACGCGTTGTTTCAACGTTATGAAAGCAAACCAATTTTCGATTTTCATTTAGCTTTGAAGAATGCCGCGTCTGACGTTGGTTCAACGTTAATTCGATTAGCAAAATCAACGTTGTTTCAATGTCACGAGAGACGTCGTTTCCACGTTGATTCAATGTCAGTTTGCTGTCTGGGAAAGTAACGCAGTGCTTACTTTGAGAGATGACATTTATCAGGCCACTCTCTTAACCTACTTCAAAAATAAACAATAACATTATTAGCAAAACAATTCCTAGCAATAACAGCAATCAAGTGATATTTAACACTAGTAGTAAATTCGATCGCTGTGGTTAACTTATTTTCATCCAAGGGTCTGCTGCGACGCCCACACTCAGGAATAGTTCTCTGGCGAGGCTGCGGCTTGCTTGGCCGGGAAGCGTCAAATGAAACACCGGGGTGTTTGGCCTGGAGGTGGTAACTTAGACTTGACGTGCTCCGATGGTAGCTGAACTCCTTGAAACAAATGTTGCATTGTACCTTAGTGTTGTCAACGGAACCGTCTGATTTTTTTTTTTTAGTTAAACAGGCTGTTTAAAAATCCGGTCGTACTTTTTCTATCCATCACTTTTTACCGCTTCACAAACCAAAGGGGCTGACTACGGGCTAGCCAAAGGGACAAAAACGCGTTCCTTGAAATGCGATTAAAAAAAATAACGCGTTATGGATTGTTTTTAACTAATCGCGATTAATGCATTAACGCTGACAGCCCTAAAACATATTGATTAGTTTATATCATATTACATTATATTACAAAAGAATTTATTAGTTAAGAGCTAAATCATGCCCAAAAACATTACAGAAACTCTTTAGTAACCATATGTGAACACTACCAACCACCTGGTAACACCATAGCAACAACCCAGAATACCATAGTAACGACCTAAAACACCCTAGCAACCACCCAGCAACCAACACCAACAAACAAGAACACCCCAGCAAACACCTAGCAACACCCTAGCAACCACCCAGAACAACCTGGCAACCGCCTAGCAACATTAGCATCTAGCAACCACATAAAAACACCATAGCAACCACCCAGAATACCCTAAAAAAAACACCTAGCAACCACCCAGAACACCCTAGCAACCGGGTGCTGAGATTTGCCGCTTCAAGCTCCACTTCACATTTTCTTCTGGAAATGTGCCATAAATGTGTTCCTGGTGGTCAAAAATTGATCTATGTATATCTATAACATCAGACGAAGTCTAAACGAAGTCTATGTATATCTATAACATCAGACGAAGTCTAAAAGTTTACATTGTTTTAAACTTTTTGAGGAACCTTTGACCAGAAATGAGTTCAATGACATCACGAGAAGTAAATCTATCAGTATATTAACCCACAGATCAAGTACCCGTGGGACATAAATGTGTTCCTGGAGGTCAAAAATTGACCTATGTATATCTAATATAATTGACCAATGTATATCTTATATAAAATCAGAAGGAGGTCAAATATTTGTCTGGCTGAAATTACATCATGAGAAGTAAATCTCTCGGTATACTCACCCATAGATCAAGTACCCGTGGGCCATAAATGTGTTCCTGGAGGTCAAAAATTGACCTATGTATAGCTAATATAACATCAGAAGGAATCTATAAGTTTATATTGTTTTAAACTATTTTGAAGAACTTTTCACCAGAAATTAGTTCAATAGGTCAGATATGGACTTCTCTATTGCTTCTTAGGAAGCATCTATTGGAGTCTATGAGTCTGTATGGAAAGTTCAAGATGAAGAACTTTTTGGCCAGAAACATGTTCAGTAGGTCAAATATTTGTCTGGCTGAAGTGACATCATGAGATGTAAATCTCTCGGTATATTAACCCACAGATCAAGTACCCGTGGGCCAAAAAAGTATTCATGGAGGTCAAAAATTGACCTATGTAATATAACAACAGAATGTTATATTACATAGTCTATGAATATGTATGGGAAGTTCAAGATCTAGTACTTTTGGGCCAGAAACATGTTTAGTAGGTAAAATATTTTTCTGGCTGAAATGACATCATGAGAAATAAATCTCCAACCAACCAGAAAACCGTAGCAACCACCAAGCAACAGCATAGCAACCACCCAGAACACCCTAGAAACAAACCAGAACAACCCAGCAACCACCCAGAACACCTTCGCAACCACCCAGAATACCCTAGCAACCGCCTAGCAACACCCTAGCAACCACCCAGAACAGCTTCGCAACCACCCAGAATACACTAGCAACCACATAGCAACACCCTAGCAACCACCCAGAACACCTTCGCAACCACCCAGAATACCCTAGCAACCGCATAGCAACACCATAGCAACCACCCAGAATACCCTAAAAAAAACCTACCAACCACCCAGAACACCGTAGCAACCTCCCAAAACACCCTAGCAACCGGGTGCTGAGATTTGCCGCTTCAAGCTCCACTTCACATTTTCTTCAGGAAATGTGCCATAAATGTGTTCATGGAGGTCAAAATTGACCTATGTATATCTAATATAACATCAGAAGGAGTCTAAAAGTCTATATTGTTTTAAACTATTTGAGAAACCTTTGACCAGAAATGAGTTCAATATGTCAGATATGGACTTCTCTATTGCTTCTTAGGAAGCATCTATTGGAGTCTATGAGTCTGTATGGAAAGTTCAAGATGAAGAACTTTTTGGCCAGAAACATGTTCAGTAGGTCAAATATTTGTCTGGCTGAAATGACATCATGAGATGTAAATCTCTCGGTATATTAACCCACAGATCAAGTACCCGTGGGCCATAAAAGTATTCATGGAGGTCAAAAATTGACCTATGTAATATAACAACAGAATGTTATATTACATAGTCTATGAATATGTATGGAAAGTTCAAGATCTAGTACTTTTGGGCCAGAAACATGTTTAGTAGGTATAATATTTTTGTGGCTGAAATGACATCATGAGAAATAAATCTCCAACCAACCAGAAAACCGTAGCAACCACCAAGCAACAGCATAGCAACCACCCAGAACACCCTAGAAACAAACCAGAACAACCCAGCAACCACCCAGAACACCTTCGCAACCATCCAGAATACCCTAGCAACCGCCTAGCAACACCCTAGCAACCACCCAGAACAGCTTCGCAACCACCCAGAATACACTAGCAACCACATAGCAACACCCTAGCAACCACCTAGAACACCTTCGCAACCACCCAGAATACCCTAGCAACCGCATAGCAACACCATAGCAACCACCCAGAATACCCTAAAAAAAACCTAACAACCACCCAGAACACCGTAGCAACCTCCCAGAACACCCTAGCAACCGGGTGCTGAGATTTGCCGCTTCAAGCTCCACTTCACATTTTCTTCAGGAAATGTGCCATAAATGTGTTCATGGAGGTCAAAATTGACCTATGTATATCTAATATAACATCAGAAGGAGTCTAAAAGTCTATGTTGTTTTAAACTTTTTGAGAAACCTTTGACCAGAAATGAATTCAATATGTCAGATATAGACTTCTTTATGGCTTCTTAGGAAGCATCTATTGGAGTCTATGAGTCTGTATGGAAAATTCAAGATCAAGAACTTTTGGGCCAGAAACATGTTCAGTAGGTCAAATATTTGTCTGGCTGAAATGACATCATGAGATATAAATCTCTCGGTATATTAACACACAGATCAAGTACCCGTGGGCCATAAAAGTATTCATGGAGGTCAAAAATTGACCTATGTAATATAACATCAGAATGTTATATTACATAGTCTATGAATATGTATAGAAAATTCAAGATCTAGTACTTTTGGGCCAGAAACATGTTTAGTAGGTAAAATATTTTTCTGGCTAAAATGACATCATGAGAAATAAATCTCCAACCAACCAGAACACCCTAGCGACCACCAAGCAACAGCATAGCAACCACCCAGAACACCCTAGAAACAAACCAGAACAACCCAGCAACCACCCAGAACACCTTCGCAACCACCCAGAATACCCTAGCAACCGCCTAGCAACACCCTAGCAACCACCCAGAACAGCTTCGCAACCACCCAGAATACACTAGCAACCACATAGCAACACCCTAGCAACCACCCAGAACACCTTCGCAACCACCCAGAATACCCTAGCAACCGCATAGCAACACCATAGCAACCACCTAGAATACCCTAAAAAAAAACCTACCAACCACCCAGAACACCGTTGCAACCTCCCAGAACACCCTAGCAACCGGGTGCTGAGATTTGCCGCTTCAAGCTCCACTTCACATTTTCTTCAGGAAATGTGCCATAAATGTGTTCATGGAGGTCAAAATTGACCTATGTATATCTAATATAACATCAGAAGAAGTCTAAAAGTCTATATTGTTTTAAACTTTTTGAGAAACCTTTGACCTGAAATGAGTTCAATATGTCAGATATGGACTTCTCTGTGGCTTAGGATTCATCTGTTGGAGTCTATGAGTATGTTTGGAAACATCAAAATGAAGTACTTTTGGGCCAGAAACATGTTCAGTAGGTCAAATATTTGTCTGGCTGAAATGACATCATGAGATGTAAATCTCTCGGTATATTAACCAACAGATCCAAGTACCCATGGGCCATAAAAGTGTTCATGGAGGTCAAAAATTGACCTATGTAATATAACATCAGAATGTTATATTGCATGGTCTATGAGTATGTAAGGAAAGTTCAAGATCAAGTACTTTTGGGCCAGAAACATGTTCAGTAGGTCAAATATTTGTCTGGCTGAAATGACATCATGAGATGTAAATCTCTCGGTATATTAACACACAGATCAAGTACCCGTGGGCCATAAAAATATTCATGGAGGTCAAAAATTGACCTATGTAATATCACATCAGAATGTTATATTACATAGTCTAAGAATATGTATGGAAAGTTCAAGATCTAGTACTTTTGGGCCAGAAACATGTTTAGTAGGTAAAATATTTTTCTGGCTGAAATGACATCATGAGAAATAAATCTCCAACCAACCAGAACACCCTAGCAACCACCAAGCAACAGCATAGCAACCGCCCAGAACACCGTAGAAACAAACCAGAACAACCCAGCAACCACCCAGAACACCTTCGCAACCACCCAGAATACCCTAGCAACCGCCTAGCAACACCCTATCAACCACCCAGAACAGCTTTGCAACCACCCAGAATACCCTAGCAACCACATAGCAACACCCTAGCAACCATCCAGAACACATTCGCAACCACCCAGAATACCCTAGCAACCGCATAGCAACACCATAGCAACCACCCAGAATACCCTAAAAAAAAAACTACCAACCACCCAGAACACCGTAGCAACCTCCCAGAACACCATAGCAACCGGGTGCTGAGATTTGCCGCTTCAAGCTCCACTTCACATTTTTTTCAGGAAATGTGCCATAAATGTGTTCATGGAGGTCAAAATTGACCTATGTATATCTAATATAACATCAGAAGGAGTCTAAAAGTCTATATTGTTTTAAACTTTTTGAGAAACCTTTGACCAGAAATGAGTTCAGTATGTCAGATATGGACTTCTCTGTGGCTTAGGAATCATCTGTTGGAGTCTATGAGTATGTTTGGAAAGTTCAAGATCAAGTACTTTTGGGCCAGAAACATGTTCAGTAGGTCAAATATTTGTCTGGCTGAAATGACATCATGAGATGTAAATCTCTCGGTATATTAACCAACAGATCCAAGTACCCGTGGGCCATAAAAGTGTTCATGGAAGTCAAAAATTGACCTATGTAATATAACATCAGAATGTTATATTGCATGGTCTATGAGTATGTATGGAAAGTTCAAGATCAATTACTTTTGGGCCAGAAACATGTTCAGTAGGTCAAATATTTGTCTGGCTGAAATGACATCATGAGATGTAAATCTCTCGGTATATTAACCCACATATCAAGTACCCATGGGCCATAAAAGTGTTCATGGAGGTCAAAAATTGACCTATGTAATATAACATCAGAATGTTATATTACATAGTCTGTGAGTATGTGTGGAAAGTACAAGATCAAGTATTTTTGGACCAGAAACATGTTCAATAGGTAAAATATTTTTCTGGCTGAAATGACATCATGAGAAGTAAATCTCCAACCAACCAGAACACCCTAGCAACCACCAAGCAACAGCCTAGAAACCATCCAGAACACCCTAGAAACAAACCAGAACACCCCAGAAACCATCTGGCAACACCCTAGCAACCACCATTAACACCCCAGCAATCGCCTAGCAACACCCTAGCAACCACCCAGAACAGCTTCGCAACCACCCAGAATACACTAGCAACCACATAGCAACACCCTAGCAACCACCCAGAAAACCTTCGCAACCACCCAGAATACCCTAGCAACCGCATAGCAACACCATAGCAACCACCTAGAATACCCTAAAAAAAAACCTACCAACCACCCAGAACACCGTTGCAACCTCCCAGAACACCCTAGCAACCGGGTGCTGAGATTTGCCGCTTCAAGCTCCACTTCACATTTTCTACAGGAAATGTGCCATAAATGTGTTCATGGAGGTCAAAATTGACCTATGTATATCTAATATAACATCAGAAGAAGTCTAAAAGTCTATATTGTTTTAAACTTTTTGAGAAACCTTTGACCAGAAATGAGTTCAATATGTCAGATATGGACTTCTCTGTGGCTTAGGAATCATCTGTTGGAGTCTATGAGTATGTTTGGAAAGTTCAAGATGAAGTACTTTTGGGCCAGAAACATGTTCAGTACGTCAAATATTTGTCTGGCTGAAATGACATCATGAGATGTAAATCTCTCGGTATATTAACCAACAGATCCAAGTACCCGTGGGCCATAAAAGTGTTCATGGAGGTCAAAAATTGACCTATGTAATATAACATCAGAATGTTATATTGCATGGTCTATGAGTATGTATGGAAAGTTCAAGATCAATTACTTTTGGGCCAGAAACATGTTCAGTAGGTCAAATATTTGTCTGGCTGAAATGACATCATGAGATGTAAATCTCTCGGTATATTAACCCACAGATCAAGTACCCATGGGCAATAAAAGTGTTCATGGAGGTCAAAAATTGACCTATGTAATATAACATCAGAATGTTATATTGCATGGTCTGTGAGTATGTGTGGAAAGTTCAAGATCAAGTATTTTTGGACCAGAAACATGTTCAATAGGTAAAATATTTTTCTGGCTGAAATGACATCATGAGAAGTAAATCTCCAACCAACCAGAACACCCTAGCAACCACCAAGCAACAGCCTAGAAACCATCCAGAACACCCTAGAAACAAACCAGAACACCCCAGAAACCATCTGGCAACACCCTAGCAACCACCATTAACACCCCAGCAATCGCCTAGCAACACCCTAGCAACCACATAGCAACACCATAGCAACCACCCAGAATACCCCAGCAACCGCCTAGCAACACCCTAGCAACCACCCAGAACAACTTCGCAACCACCCAGAATACCCTAGCAACCGCATAGCAACACCATAGCAACCACCCAGAATACCCTAAAAAAACACCTAGCAACCACCCAGAACACCCTAGCAACCGGGTGATGAGATTTGCCGCTTCAAGCTCCACTTCACATTTTCTTCTGGAAATGTGCCATAAATGTGTTTCTGGTGGTCAAAAATTGATATATGTATATCTAATATAACATCAGAAGAAGTCTAAAAGTTTACATTGTTTTAAACTTTTTGAGGAACCTTTGACCAGAAATGAGTTCAATGACATCACGAGAAGTAAATCTATCGGTATATTAACAGATCAAGTACCCGTGGGACATAAATGTGTTCCTTGAGGTCAAAAATTGACCTATGTATATCTAATATAATTGACCAATGTACTGTATATCTTATATAAAATCAGAAGGAGGTCAAATATTTGTCTGGCTGAAATTACATCATGAGAAGTAAATCTCTCGGTATACTCACCCATAGATCAAGTACCCGTGGGCCATAAATGTGTTCCTGGAGGTCAAAAATTGACATATGTATAGCTAATATAACATCAGAAGGAATCTATAAGTTTATATTGTTTTAAACTATTTTGAGGAACTTTTCACCAGAATTGAGTTCAATAGGTCAGATATGGACTTCTCTATTGCTTCTTAGGAAGCATCTATTGGAGTCTATGAGTCTGTATGGAAAGTTCAAGATCAAGAACTTTTGGGCCAGAAACATGTTCAGTAGGTCAAATATTTGTCTGGCTGAAATGACATCATGAGATGTAAATGTCTCGGTATATTAACCCACAGATCAAGTACCCGTGGGCCATAAAAGTATTCATGGAGGTCAAAAATTGACCTATGTAATATAACATCAGAATGTTATATTACATAGTCTATGAATATGTATGGAAAGTTCAAGATCTAGTACTTTTGGGCCAGAAACATGTTTAGTAGGTAAAATATTTTTCTGGCTGAAATGACATCATGAGAAATAAATCTCCAACCAACCAGAACACCGTAGCAACCACCAAGCAACAGCATAGCAACCACCCAGAACACCCTAGAAACAAACCAGAACAACCCAGCAACCACCCAGAACACCTTCGCAACCACCCAGAATACCCTAACAACCGCCTAGCAACACCCTAGCAACCACCCAGAACACCTTCGCAACCACCCAGAATACCCTAGCAACCTCCTAGCAACACCCTAGCAACCACCTAGAACAGCTTCGCAACCACCCAGAATACCCTAGCAACCACATAGCAACACCCTAGCAACCACCCAGAACACCTTCGCAACCACCCAGAATACCCTAGCAACCGCATAGCAACACCATAGCAACCACCCAGAATACCCTAAAAAAAAAAACTACCAACCACCCAGAACACCGTAGCAACCTCCCAGAACACCCTAGCAACCGGGTGCTGAGATTTGCCGCTTCAAGCTCCACTTCACATTTTCTTCAGGAAATGTGCCATAAATGTGTTCATGGAGGTCAAAATTGACCTATGTATATCTAATATAACATCAGAAGGAGTCTAAAAGTCTATATTGTTTTAAACTTTTTGAGAAACTATTGACCAGAAATGAGTTTAATATGTCAGATATGGACTTCTCTATGGCTTCTTAGGAAGCATCTATTGGAGTCTATGAGTCTGTATGGAAAGTTCAAGATCAAGAACTTTTGGGCCAGAAACATGTTCAGTAGGTCAAATATTTGTCTGGCTGAAATGACATCATGAGATGTAAATCTCTCGGTATATTAACCTACAGATCAAGTACCCGTGGGCCATAAAAGTATTCATGGAGGTCAAAAATTGACCTATGTAATATAACATCAGAATGTTATATTACATAGTCTATGAATATGTATGGAAAGTTCAAGACCTAGTACTTTTGGGCCAGAAACATGTTTAGTAGGTAAAATATTTTTCTGGCTGAAATGACATCATGAGAAATAAATCTCCAACCAACCAGAACACCCTAGCAACCACCAAGCAACAGCATAGCAACCACCCAGAACACCCTAGAAACAAACCAGAACAATCCAGCAACCACCCAGAACACCTTCGCAACCACCCAGAATACCCTAGCAACCGCCTAGCAACACCCTAGCAACCACCCAGAACACCTTCGCAACTACCCAGAATACCCTAGCAACCGCATAGCAACACCATAGCAACCACCCAGAATACCCTAAAAAAACACCTAGCAACCACCCAGAACACCGTAGCAACCTCCCAGAACACCCTAGCAACCGGGTGCTGAGATTTGCCGCTTCAAGCTCAACTTCACATTTTCTTCTGGAAATGTGCCATAAATGTGTTCATAGAGGTCAAAATTGACCTATGTATATCTAATATAACTTCAGAAGGAGTCTAAAAGTCTAAATTGTTTTAAACTTTTTGAGAAACCTTTGACCAGAAATGAGTTCAATATGTCAGATATGGACTTCTCTATGGCTTCTTAGGAAGCATCTATTGGAGTCTATGAGTCTGTATGAAAAGTTCAAGATGAAGAACTTTTTGGCCAGAAACATGTTCAGTAGGTCAAATATTTGTCTGGCTGAAATGACATCATGAGATGTAAATCTCTCGGTATATTAACCCACAGATCAAGTACCCGTGGGCCATAAAAGTATTCATGGAGGTCAATAATTGACCTATGTAATATAACAACAGAATGTTATATTACATAGTCTATGAATATGTATGGAAAGTTCAAGATCTAGTACTTTTGGGCCAGAAACATGTTTAGTAGGTAAAATATTTTTCTGGCTGAAATGACATCATGAGAAATAAATCTCCAACCAACCAGAACACCCTAGCAACCACCAAGCAACAGCATAGCAACCGCCCAGAACACCGTAGAAACAAACCAGAACCCAGAATACAGCAACCACCCAGAACACCTTCGCAACCACCCAGAATACCCTAGCAACCGCCTAGCAACACCCTATCAACCACCCAGAACAGCTTTGCAACCACCCAGAATACCCTAGCAACCACATAGCAACACCCTAGCAACCATCCAGAACACATTCGCAACCACCCAGAATACCCTAGCAACCGCATAGCAACACCATAGCAACCACCCAGAATACCCTAAAAAAAAAAACTACCAACCACCCAGAACACCGTAGCAACCTCCCAGAACACCATAGCAACCGGGTGCTGAGATTTGCCGCTTCAAGCTCCACTTCACATTTTCTTCAGGAAATGTGCCATAAATGTGTTCATGGAGGTCAAAATTGACCTATGTATATCTAATATAACATCAGAAGGAGTCTAAAAGTCTATATTGTTTTAAACTTTTTGAGAAACCTTTGACCAGAAATGAGTTCAGTATGTCAGATATGGACTTCTCTGTGGCTTAGGAATCATCTGTTGGAGTCTATGAGTATGTTTGGAAAGTTCAAGATCAAGTACTTTTGGGCCAGAAACATGTTCAGTAGGTCAAATATTTGTCTGGCTGAAATGACATCATGAGATGTAAATCTCTCGGTATATTAACCAACAGATCCAAGTACCCGTGGGCCATAAAAGTGTTCATGGAGGTCAAAAATTGACCTATGTAATATAACATCAGAATGTTATATTGCATGGTCTATGAGTATGTATGGAAAGTTCAAGATCAATTACTTTTGGGCCAGAAACATGTTCAGTAGGTCAAATATTTGTCTGGCTGAAATGACATCATGAGATGTAAATCTCTCGGTATATTAACCCACATATCAAGTACCCATGGGCCATAAAAGTGTTCATGGAGGTCAAAAATTGACCTATGTAATATAACATCAGAATGTTATATTACATAGTCTGTGAGTATGTGTGGAAAGTACAAGATCAAGTATTTTTGGACCAGAAACATGTTCAATAGGTAAAATATTTTTCTGGCTGAAATGACATCATGAGAAGTAAATCTCCAACCAACCAGAACACCCTAGCAACCACCAAGCAACAGCCTAGAAACCATCCAGAACACCCTAGAAACAAACCAGAACACCCCAGAAACCATCTGGCAACACCCTAGCAACCACCATTAACACCCCAGCAATCGCCTAGCAACACCCTAGCAACCACCCAGAACAGCTTCGCAACCACCCAGAATACACTAGCAACCACATAGCAACACCCTAGCAACCACCTAGAACACCTTCGCAACCACCCAGAATACCCTAGCAACCGCATAGCAACACCATAGCAACCACCCAGAATACCCTAAAAAAAACCTACCAACCACCCAGAACACCGTAGCAACCTCCCAGAACACCCTAGCAACCGGGTGCTGAGATTTGCCGCTTCAAGCTCCACTTCACATTTTCTTCAGGAAATGTGCCATAAATGTGTTCATGGAGGTCAAAATTGACCTATGTATATCTAATATAACATCAGAAGGAGTCTAAAAGTCTATATTGTTTTAAACTTTTTGAGAAACCTTTGACCAGAAATGAATTCAATATGTCAGATATAGACTTCTCTACGGCTTCTTAGGAAGCATCTATTGGAGTCTATGAGTCTGTATGGAAAATTCAAGATCAAGAACTTTTGGGCCAGAAACATGTTCAGTAGGTCAAATATTTGTCTGGCTGAAATGACATCATGAGATGTAAATCTCTCTGTATATTAACACACAGATCAAGTACCCGTGGGCCATAAAAGTATTCATGGAGGTCAAAAATTGACCTATGTAATATAACAGCAGAATGTTATATTACATAGTCTATGAATATGTATGGAAAGTTCAAGATCTAGTACTTTTGGGCCAGAAACATGTTTAGTAGGTAAAATATTTTTCTGGCTGAAATGACATCATGAGAAATAAATCTCCAACCAACCAGAACACCCTAGCAACCACCAAGCAACAGCATAGCAACCACCCAGAACACCCTAGAAACAAACCAGAACAACCCAGCAACCACCCAGAACACCTTCGCAACCACCCAGAATACCCTAGCAACCGCCTAGCAACACCCTAGCAACCACCCAGAAAAGCTTCGCAACCACCCAGAATACACTAGCAACCACATAGCAACACCCTAGCAACCACCCAGAACACCTTCGCAACCACCCAGAATACCCTAGCAACCGCATAGCAACACCATAGCAACCACCTAGAATACCCTAAAAAAAAAACTACCAACCACCCAGAACACCGTTGCAACCTCCCAGAACACCCTAGCAACCGGGTGCTGAGATTTGCCGCTTCAAGCTCCACTTCACATTTTCTACAGGAAATGTGCCATAAATGTGTTCATGGAGGTCAAAATTGACCTATGTATATCTAATATAACATCAGAAGAAGTCTAAAAGTCTATATTGTTTTAAACTTTTTGAGAAACCTTTGACCTGAAATGAGTTCAATATGTCAGATATGGACTTCTCTGTGGCTTAGGAATCATCTGTTGGAGTCTATGAGTATGTTTGGAAAGTTCAAGATGAAGTACTTTTGGGCCAGAAACATGTTCAGTAGGTCAAATATTTGTCTGGCTGAAATGACATCATGAGATGTAAATCTCTCGGTATATTAACCAACTGATCCAAGTACCCGTGGGCCATAAAAGTGTTCATGGAGGTCAAAAATTGACCTATGTAATATAACATCAGAATGTTATATTGCATGGTCTATGAGTATGTATGGAAAGTTCAAGATCAATTACTTTTGGGCCAGAAACATGTTCAGTAGGTCAAATATTTGTCTGGCTGAAATGACATCATGAGATGTAAATCTCTCGGTATATTAACCCACAGATCAAGTACCCATGGGCCATAAAAGTGTTCATGGAGGTCAAAAATTGACCTATGTAATATAACATCAGAATGTTATATTACATAGTCTGTGAGTATGTGTGGAAAGTTCAAGATCAAGTATTTTTGGACCAGAAACATGTTCAATAGGTAAAATATTTTTCTGGCTGAAATGACATCATGAGAAGTAAATCTCCAACCAACCAGAACACCCTAGCAACCACCAAGCAACAGCCTAGAAACCATCCAGAACACCCTAGAAACAAACCAGAACACCCCAGAAACCATCTGGCAACACCCTAGCAACCACCATTAACACCCCAGCAATCGCCTAGCAACACCCTAGCAACCACATAGCAACACCATAGCAACCACCCAGAATACCCCAGCAACCGCCTAGCAACACCCTAGCAACCACCCAGAACAACTTCGCAACCACCTAGAATACCCTAGCAACCGCATAGCAACACCATAGCAACCACCCAGAATACCCTAAAAAAAACACCTAGCAACCACCCAGAACACCCTAGCAACCGGGTGATGAGATTTGCCGCTTCAAGCTCCACTTCACATTTTCTTCTGGAAATGTGCCATAAATGTGTTTCTGGTGGTCAAAAATTGATATATGTATATCTAATATAACATCAGAAGAAGTCTAAAAGTTTACATTGTTTTAAACTTTTTGAGGAACCTTTGACCAGAAATGAGTTCAATGACATCACGAGAAGTAAATCTATCGGTATATTAACAGATCAAGTACCCGTGGGACATAAATGTGTTCCTTGAGGTCAAAAATTGACCTATGTATATCTAATATAATTGACCAATGTACTGTATATCTTATATAAAATCAGAAGGAGGTCAAATATTTGTCTGGCTGAAATTACATCATGAGAAGTAAATCTCTCGGTATACTCACCCATAGATCAAGTACCCGTGGGCCATAAATGTGTTCCTGGAGGTCAAAAATTGACATATGTATAGCTAATATAACATCAGAAGGAATCTATAAGTTTATATTGTTTTAAACTATTTTGAGGAAATTTTCACCAGAATTGAGTTCAATAGGTCAGATATGGACTTCTCTATTGCTTCTTAAGAAGCATCTATTGGAGTCTATGAGTCTGTATGGAAAGTTCAAGATCAAGAACTTTTGGGCCAGAAACATGTTCAGTAGGTCAAATATTTGTCTGGCTGAAATGACATCATGAGATGTAAATGTCTCGGTATATTAACCCACAGATCAAGTACCCGTGGGCCATAAAAGTATTCATGGAGGTCAAAAATTGACCTATGTAATATAACATCAGAATGTTATATTACATAGTCTATGAATATGTATGGAAAGTTCAAGATCTAGTACTTTTGGGCCAGAAACATGTTTAGTAGGTAAAATATTTTTCTGGCTGAAATGACATCATGAGAAATAAATCTCCAACCAACCAGAACACCGTAGCAACCACCAAGCAACAGCATAGCAACCACCCAGAACACCCTAGAAACAAACCAGAACAACCCAGCAACCACCCAGAACACCTTCGCAACCACCCAGAATACCCTAACAACCGCATAGCAACACCATAGCAACCACCTAGAATACCCTAAAAAAAAAACTACCAACCACCCAGAACACCGTTGCAACCTCCCAGAACACCCTAGCAACCGGGTGCTGAGATTTGCCGCTTCAAGCTCCACTTCACATTTTCTACAGGAAATGTGCCATAAATGTGTTCATGGAGGTCAAAATTGACCTATGTATATCTAATATAACATCAGAAGAAGTCTAAAAGTCTATATTGTTTTAAACTTTTTGAGAAACCTTTGACCTGAAATGAGTTCAATATGTCAGATATGGACTTCTCTGTGGCTTAGGAATCATCTGTTGGAGTCTATGAGTATGTTTGGAAAGTTCAAGATGAAGTACTTTTGGGCCAGAAACATGTTCAGTAGGTCAAATATTTGTCTGGCTGAAATGACATCATGAGATGTAAATCTCTCGGTATATTAACCAACTGATCCAAGTACCCGTGGGCCATAAAAGTGTTCATGGAGGTCAAAAATTGACCTATGTAATATAACATCAGAATGTTATATTGCATGGTCTATGAGTATGTATGGAAAGTTCAAGATCAATTACTTTTGGGCCAGAAACATGTTCAGTAGGTCAAATATTTGTCTGGCTGAAATGACATCATGAGATGTAAATCTTTCGGTATATTAACCCACAGATCAAGTACCCATGGGCCATAAAAGTGTTCATGGAGGTCAAAAATTGACCTATGTAATATAACATCAGAATGTTATATTACATAGTCTGTGAGTATGTGTGGAAAGTTCAAGATCAAGTATTTTTGGACCAGAAACATGTTCAATAGGTAAAATATTTTTCTGGCTGAAATGACATCATGAGAAGTAAATCTCCAACCAACCAGAACACCCTAGCAACCACCAAGCAACAGCCTAGAAACCATCCAGAACACCCTAGAAACAAACCAGAACACCCCAGAAACCATCTGGCAACACCCTAGCAACCACCATTAACACCCCAGCAATCGCCTAGCAACACCCTAGCAACCACATAGCAACACCATAGCAACCACCCAGAATACCCCAGCAACCGCCTAGCAACACCCTAGCAACCACCCAGAACAACTTCGCAACCACCTAGAATACCCTAGCAACCGCATAGCAACACCATAGCAACCACCCAGAATACCCTAAAAAAAACACCTAGCAACCACCCAGAACACCCTAGCAACCGGGTGATGAGATTTGCCGCTTCAAGCTCCACTTCACATTTTCTTCTGGAAATGTGCCATAAATGTGTTTCTGGTGGTCAAAAATTGATATATGTATATCTAATATAACATCAGAAGAAGTCTAAAAGTTTACATTGTTTTAAACTTTTTGAGGAACCTTTGACCAGAAATGAGTTCAATGACATCACGAGAAGTAAATCTATCGGTATATTAACAGATCAAGTACCCGTGGGACATAAATGTGTTCCTTGAGGTCAAAAATTGACCTATGTATATCTAATATAATTGACCAATGTACTGTATATCTTATATAAAATCAGAAGGAGGTCAAATATTTGTCTGGCTGAAATTACATCATGAGAAGTAAATCTCTCGGTATACTCACCCATAGATCAAGTACCCGTGGGCCATAAATGTGTTCCTGGAGGTCAAAAATTGACATATGTATAGCTAATATAACATCAGAAGGAATCTATAAGTTTATATTGTTTTAAACTATTTTGAGGAACTTTTCACCAGAATTGAGTTCAATAGGTCAGATATGGACTTCTCTATTGCTTCTTAGGAAGCATCTATTGGAGTCTATGAGTCTGTATGGAAAGTTCAAGATCAAGAACTTTTGGGCCAGAAACATGTTCAGTAGGTCAAATATTTGTCTGGCTGAAATGACATCATGAGATGTAAATGTCTCGGTATATTAACCCACAGATCAAGTACCCGTGGGCCATAAAAGTATTCATGGAGGTCAAAAATTGACCTATGTAATATAACATCAGAATGTTATATTACATAGTCTATGAATATGTATGGAAAGTTCAAGATCTAGTACTTTTGGGCCAGAAACATGTTTAGTAGGTAAAATATTTTTCTGGCTGAAATGACATCATGAGAAATAAATCTCCAACCAACCAGAACACCGTAGCAACCACCAAGCAACAGCATAGCAACCACCCAGAACACCCTAGAAACAAACCAGAACAACCCAGCAACCACCCAGAACACCTTCGCAACCACCCAGAATACCCTAACAACCGCCTAGCAACACCCTAGCAACCACCCAGAACACCTTCGCAACCACCCAGAATACCCTAGCAACCTCCTAGCAACACCCTAGCAACCACCCAGAACAGCTTCGCAACCACCCAGAATACCCTAGCAACCACATAGCAACACCCTAGCAACCACCCAGAACACCTTCGCAACCACCCAGAATACCCTAGCAACCGCATAGCAACACCATAGCAACCACCCAGAATACCCTAAAAAAAAAAACTACCAACCACCCAGAACACCGTAGCAACCTCCCAGAACACCCTAGCAACCGGGTGCTGAGATTTGCCGCTTCAAGCTCCACTTCACATTTTCTTCAGGAAATGTGCCATAAATGTGTTCATGGAGGTCAAAATTGACCTATGTATATCTAATATAACATCAGAAGGAGTCTAAAAGTCTATATTGTTTTAAACTTTTTGAGAAACTATTGACCAGAAATGAGTTTAATATGTCAGATATGGACTTCTCTATGGCTTCTTAGGAAGCATCTATTGGAGTCTATGAGTCTGTATGGAAAGTTCAAGATCAAGAACTTTTGGGCCAGAAACATGTTCAGTAGGTCAAATATTTGTCTGGCTGAAATGACATCATGAGATGTAAATCTCTCGGTATATTAACCTACAGATCAAGTACCCGTGGGCCATAAAAGTATTCATGGAGGTCAAAAATTGACCTATGTAATATAACATCAGAATGTTATATTACATAGTCTATGAATATGTATGGAAAGTTCAAGACCTAGTACTTTTGGGCCAGAAACATGTTTAGTAGGTAAAATATTTTTCTGGCTGAAATGACATCATGAGAAATAAATCTCCAACCAACCAGAACACCCTAGCAACCACCAAGCAACAGCATAGCAACCACCCAGAACACCCTAGAAACAAACCAGAACAATCCAGCAACCACCCAGAACACCTTCGCAACCACCCAGAATACCCTAGCAACCGCCTAGCAACACCCTAGCAACCACCCAGAACACCTTCGCAACTACCCAGAATACCCTAGCAACCGCATAGCAACACCATAGCAACCACCCAGAATACCCTAAAAAAACACCTAGCAACCACCCAGAACACCGTAGCAACCTCCCAGAACACCCTAGCAACCGGGTGCTGAGATTTGCCGCTTCAAGCTCAACTTCACATTTTCTTCTGGAAATGTGCCATAAATGTGTTCATAGAGGTCAAAATTGACCTATGTATATCTAATATAACTTCAGAAGGAGTCTAAAAGTCTAAATTGTTTTAAACTTTTTGAGAAACCTTTGACCAGAAATGAGTTCAATATGTCAGATATGGACTTCTCTATGGCTTCTTAGGAAGCATCTATTGGAGTCTATGAGTCTGTATGAAAAGTTCAAGATGAAGAACTTTTTGGCCAGAAACATGTTCAGTAGGTCAAATATTTGTCTGGCTGAAATGACATCATGAGATGTAAATCTCTCGGTATATTAACCCACAGATCAAGTACCCGTGGGCCATAAAAGTATTCATGGAGGTCAATAATTGACCTATGTAATATAACAACAGAATGTTATATTACATAGTCTATGAATATGTATGGAAAGTTCAAGATCTAGTACTTTTGGGCCAGAAACATGTTTAGTAGGTAAAATATTTTTCTGGCTGAAATGACATCATGAGAAATAAATCTCCAACCAACCAGAACACCCTAGCAACCACCAAGCAACAGCATAGCAACCGCCCAGAACACCGTAGAAACAAACCAGAACAACCCAGCAACCACCCAGAACACCTTCGCAACCACCCAGAATACCCTAGCAACCGCCTAGCAACACCCTATCAACCACCCAGAACAGCTTTGCAACCACCCAGAATACCCTAGCAACCACATAGCAACACCCTAGCAACCATCCAGAACACATTCGCAACCACCCAGAATACCCTAGCAACCGCATAGCAACACCATAGCAACCACCCAGAATACCCTAAAAAAAAAAACTACCAACCACCCAGAACACCGTAGCAACCTCCCAGAACACCATAGCAACCGGGTGCTGAGATTTGCCGCTTCAAGCTCCACTTCACATTTTCTTCAGGAAATGTGCCATAAATGTGTTCATGGAGGTCAAAATTGACCTATATATATCTAATATAACATCAGAAGGAGTCTAAAAGTCTATATTGTTTTAAACTTTTTGAGAAACCTTTGACCAGAAATGAGTTCAGTATGTCAGATATGGACTTCTCTGTGGCTTAGGAATCATCTGTTGGAGTCTATGAGTATGTTTGGAAAGTTCAAGATCAAGTACTTTTGGGCCAGAAACATGTTCAGTAGGTCAAATATTTGTCTGGCTGAAATGACATCATGAGATGTAAATCTCTCGGTATATTAACCAACAGATCCAAGTACCCGTGGGCCATAAAAGTGTTCATGGAGGTCAAAAATTGACCTATGTAATATAACATCAGAATGTTATATTGCATGGTCTATGAGTATGTATGGAAAGTTCAAGATCAATTACTTTTGGGCCAGAAACATGTTCAGTAGGTCAAATATTTGTCTGGCTGAAATGACATCATGAGATGTAAATCTCTCGGTATATTAACCCACATATCAAGTACCCATGGGCCATAAAAGTGTTCATGGAGGTCAAAAATTGACCTATGTAATATAACATCAGAATGTTATATTACATAGTCTGTGAGTATGTGTGGAAAGTACAAGATCAAGTATTTTTGGACCAGAAACATGTTCAATAGGTAAAATATTTTTCTGGCTGAAATGACATCATGAGAAGTAAATCTCCAACCAACCAGAACACCCTAGCAACCACCAAGCAACAGCCTAGAAACCATCCAGAACACCCTAGAAACAAACCAGAACACCCCAGAAACCATCTGGCAACACCCTAGCAACCACCATTAACACCCCAGCAATCGCCTAGCAACACCCTAGCAACCACCCAGAACAGCTTCGCAACCACCCAGAATACACTAGCAACCACATAGCAACACCCTAGCAACCACCTAGAACACCTTCGCAACCACCCAGAATACCCTAGCAACCGCATAGCAACACCATAGCAACCACCCAGAATACCCTAAAAAAAACCTACCAACCACCCAGAACACCGTAGCAACCTCCCAGAACACCCTAGCAACCGGGTGCTGAGATTTGCCGCTTCAAGCTCCACTTCACATTTTCTTCAGGAAATGTGCCATAAATGTGTTCATGGAGGTCAAAATTGACCTATGTATATCTAATATAACATCAGAAGGAGTCTAAAAGTCTATATTGTTTTAAACTTTTTGAGAAACCTTTGACCAGAAATGAATTCAATATGTCAGATATAGACTTCTCTACGGCTTCTTAGGAAGCATCTATTGGAGTCTATGAGTCTGTATGGAAAATTCAAGATCAAGAACTTTTGGGCCAGAAACATGTTCAGTAGGTCAAATATTTGTCTGGCTGAAATGACATCATGAGATGTAAATCTCTCTGTATATTAACACACAGATCAAGTACCCGTGGGCCATAAAAGTATTCATGGAGGTCAAAAATTGACCTATGTAATATAACATCAGAATGTTATATTACATAGTCTATGAATATGTATGGAAAGTTCAAGATCTAGTACTTTTGGGCCAGAAACATGTTTAGTAGGTAAAATATTTTTCTGGCTGAAATGACATCATGAGAAATAAATCTCCAACCAACCAGAACACCCTAGCAACCACCAAGCAACAGCATAGCAACCACCCAGAACACCCTAGAAACAAACCAGAACAACCCAGCAACCACCCAGAACACCTTCGCAACCACCCAGAATACCCTAGCAACCGCCTAGCAACACCCTAGCAACCACCCAGAAAAGCTTCGCAACCACCCAGAATACACTAGCAACCACATAGCAACACCCTAGCAACCACCCAGAACACCTTCGCAACCACCCAGAATACCCTAGCAACCGCATAGCAACACCATAGCAACCACCTAGAATACCCTAAAAAAAAAACTACCAACCACCCAGAACACCGTTGCAACCTCCCAGAACACCCTAGCAACCGGGTGCTGAGATTTGCCGCTTCAAGCTCCACTTCACATTTTCTACAGGAAATGTGCCATAAATGTGTTCATGGAGGTCAAAATTGACCTATGTATATCTAATATAACATCAGAAGAAGTCTAAAAGTCTATATTGTTTTAAACTTTTTGAGAAACCTTTGACCTGAAATGAGTTCAATATGTCAGATATGGACTTCTCTGTGGCTTAGGAATCATCTGTTGGAGTCTATGAGTATGTTTGGAAAGTTCAAGATGAAGTACTTTTGGGCCAGAAACATGTTCAGTAGGTCAAATATTTGTCTGGCTGAAATGACATCATGAGATGTAAATCTCTCGGTATATTAACCAACTGATCCAAGTACCCGTGGGCCATAAAAGTGTTCATGGAGGTCAAAAATTGACCTATGTAATATAACATCAGAATGTTATATTGCATGGTCTATGAGTATGTATGGAAAGTTCAAGATCAATTACTTTTGGGCCAGAAACATGTTCAGTAGGTCAAATATTTGTCTGGCTGAAATGACATCATGAGATGTAAATCTCTCGGTATATTAACCCACAGATCAAGTACCCATGGGCCATAAAAGTGTTCATGGAGGTCAAAAATTGACCTATGTAATATAACATCAGAATGTTATATTACATAGTCTGTGAGTATGTGTGGAAAGTTCAAGATCAAGTATTTTTGGACCAGAAACATGTTCAATAGGTAAAATATTTTTCTGGCTGAAATGACATCATGAGAAGTAAATCTCCAACCAACCAGAACACCCTAGCAACCACCAAGCAACAGCCTAGAAACCATCCAGAACACCCTAGAAACAAACCAGAACACCCCAGAAACCATCTGGCAACACCCTAGCAACCACCATTAACACCCCAGCAATCGCCTAGCAACACCCTAGCAACCACATAGCAACACCATAGCAACCACCCAGAATACCCCAGCAACCGCCTAGCAACACCCTAGCAACCACCCAGAACAACTTCGCAACCACCTAGAATACCCTAGCAACCGCATAGCAACACCATAGCAACCACCCAGAATACCCTAAAAAAACACCTAGCAACCACCCAGAAAACCCTAGCAACCGGGTGATGAGATTTGCCGCTTCAAGCTCCACTTCACATTTTCTTCTGGAAATGTGCCATAAATGTGTTTCTGGTGGTCAAAAATTGATATATGTATATCTAATATAACATCAGAAGAAGTCTAAAAGTTTACATTGTTTTAAACTTTTTGAGGAACCTTTGACCAGAAATGAGTTCAATGACATCACGAGAAGTAAATCTATCGGTATATTAACAGATCAAGTACCCGTGGGACATAAATGTGTTCTTTGAGGTCAAAAATTGACCTATGTATATCTAATATAATTGACCAATGTACTGTATATCTTATATAAAATCAGAAGGAGGTCAAATATTTGTCTGGCTGAAATTACATCATGAGAAGTAAATCTCTCGGTATACTCACCCATAGATCAAGTACCCGTGGGCCATAAATGTGTTCCTGGAGGTCAAAAATTGACATATGTATAGCTAATATAACATCAGAAGGAATCTATAAGTTTATATTGTTTTAAACTATTTTGAGGAACTTTTCACCAGAATTGAGTTCAATAGGTCAGATATGGACTTCTCTATTGCTTCTTAGGAAGCATCTATTGGAGTCTATGAGTCTGTATGGAAAGTTCAAGATCAAGAACTTTTGGGCCAGAAACATGTTCAGTAGGTCAAATATTTGTCTGGCTGAAATGACATCATGAGATGTAAATGTCTCGGTATATTAACCCACAGATCAAGTACCCGTGGGCCATAAAAGTATTCATGGAGGTCAAAAATTGACCTATGTAATATAACATCAGAATGTTATATTACATAGTCTATGAATATGTATGGAAAGTTCAAGATCTAGTACTTTTGGGCCAGAAACATGTTTAGTAGGTAAAATATTTTTCTGGCTGAAATGACATCATGAGAAATAAATCTCCAACCAACCAGAACACCGTAGCAACCACCAAGCAACAGCATAGCAACCACCCAGAACACCCTAGAAACAAACCAGAACAACCCAGCAACCACCCAGAACACCTTCGCAACCACCCAGAATACCCTAACAACCGCCTAGCAACACCCTAGCAACCACCCAGAACACCTTCGCAACCACCCAGAATACCCTAGCAACCTCCTAGCAACACCCTAGCAACCACCCAGAACAGCTTCGCAACCACCCAGAATACCCTAGCAACCACATAGCAACACCCTAGCAACCACCCAGAACACCTTCGCAACCACCCAGAATACCCTAGCAACCGCATAGCAACACCATAGCAACCACCCAGAATACCCTAAAAAAAAAACTACCAACCACCCAGAACACCGTAGCAACCTCCCAGAACACCCTAGCAACCGGGTGCTGAGATTTGCCGCTTCAAGCTCCACTTCACATTTTCTTCAGGAAATGTGCCATAAATGTGTTCATGGAGGTCAAAATTGACCTATGTATATCTAATATAACATCAGAAGGAGTCTAAAAGTCTATATTGTTTTAAACTTTTTGAGAAACTATTGACCAGAAATGAGTTTAATATGTCAGATATGGACTTCTCTATGGCTTCTTAGGAAGCATCTATTGGAGTCTATGAGTCTGTATGGAAAGTTCAAGATCAAGAACTTTTGGGCCAGAAACATGTTCAGTAGGTCAAATATTTGTCTGGCTGAAATGACATCATGAGATGTAAATCTCTCGGTATATTAACCTACAGATCAAGTACCCGTGGGCCATAAAAGTATTCATGGAGGTCAAAAATTGACCTATGTAATATAACATCAGAATGTTATATTACATAGTCTATGAATATGTATGGAAAGTTCAAGACCTAGTACTTTTGGGCCAGAAACATGTTTAGTAGGTAAAATATTTTTCTGGCTGAAATGACATCATGAGAAATAAATCTCCAACCAACCAGAACACCCTAGCAACCACCAAGCAACAGCATAGCAACCACCCAGAACACCCTAGAACAAAACCAGAACAATCCAGCAACCACCCAGAACACCTTCGCAACCACCCAGAATACCCTAGCAACCGCCTAGCAACACCCTAGCAACCACCCAGAACACCTTCGCAACCACCCAGAATACCCTAGCAACCGCATAGCAACACCATAGCAACCACCCAGAATACCCTAAAAAAAACACCTAGCAACCACCCAGAACACCGTAGCAACCTCCCAGAACACCCTAGCAACCGGGTGCTGAGATTTGCCGCTTCAAGCTCAACTTCACATTTTCTTCTGGAAATGTGCCATAAATGTGTTCATAGAGGTCAAAATTGACCTATGTATATCTAATATAACTTCAGAAGGAGTCTAAAAGTCTAAATTGTTTTAAACTTTTTGAGAAACCTTTGACCAGAAATGAGTTCAATATGTCAGATATGGACTTCTCTATGGCTTCTTAGGAAGCATCTATTGGAGTCTATGAGTCTGTATGAAAAGTTCAAGATGAAGAACTTTTTGGCCAGAAACATGTTCAGTAGGTCAAATATTTGTCTGGCTGAAATGACATCATGAGATGTAAATCTCTCGGTATATTAACCCACAGATCAAGTACCCGTGGGCCATAAAAGTATTTATGGAGGTCAATAATTGACCTATGTAATATAACAACAGAATGTTATATTACATAGTCTATGAATATGTATGGAAAGTTCAAGATCTAGTACTTTTGGGCCAGAAACATGTTTAGTAGGTAAAATATTTTTCTGGCTGAAATGACATATGAGAAATAAATCTCCAACCAACCAGAACACCCTAGCAACCACCAAGCAACAGCATAGCAACCGCCCAGAACACCGTAGAAACAAACCAGAACAACCCAGCAACCACCCAGAACACCTTCGCAACCACCCAGAATACCCTAGCAACCGCCTAGCAACACCCTATCAACCACCCAGAACAGCTTTGCAACCACCCAGAATACCCTAGCAACCACATAGCAACACCCTAGCAACCATCCAGAACACATTCGCAACCACCCAGAATACCCTAGCAACCGCATAGCAACACCATAGCAACCACCCAGAATACCCTAAAAAAAAAACTACCAACCACCCAGAACACCGTAGCAACCTCCCAGAACACCATAGCAACCGGGTGCTGAGATTTGCCGCTTCAAGCTCCACTTCACATTTTCTTCAGGAAATGTGCCATAAATGTGTTCATGGAGGTCAAAATTGACCTATGTATATCTAATATAACATCAGAAGGAGTCTAAAAGTCTATATTGTTTTAAACTTTTTGAGAAACCTTTGACCAGAAATGAGTTCAGTATGTCAGATATGGACTTCTCTGTGGCTTAGGAATCATCTGTTGGAGTCTATGAGTATGTTTGGAAAGTTCAAGATCAAGTACTTTTGGGCCAGAAACATGTTCAGTAGGTCAAATATTTGTCTGGCTGAAATGACATCATGAGATGTAAATCTCTCGGTATATTAACCAACAGATCCAAGTACCCGTGGGCCATAAAAGTGTTCATGGAGGTCAAAAATTGACCTATGTAATATAACATCAGAATGTTATATTGCATGGTCTATGAGTATGTATGGAAAGTTCAAGATCAATTACTTTTGGGCCAGAAACATGTTCAGTAGGTCAAATATTTGTCTGGCTGAAATGACATCATGAGATGTAAATCTCTCGGTATATTAACCCACATATCAAGTACCCATGGGCCATAAAAGTGTTCATGGAGGTCAAAAATTGACCTATGTAATATAACATCAGAATGTTATATTACATAGTCTGTGAGTATGTGTGGAAAGTACAAGATCAAGTATTTTTGGACCAGAAACATGTTCAATAGGTAAAATATTTTTCTGGCTGAAATGACATCATGAGAAGTAAATCTCCAACCAACCAGAACACCCTAGCAACCACCAAGCAACAGCCTAGAAACCATCCAGAACACCCTAGAAACAAACCAGAACACCCCAGAAACCATCTGGCAACACCCTAGCAACCACCATTAACACCCCAGCAATCGCCTAGCAACACCCTAGCAACCACCCAGAACAGCTTCGCAACCACCCAGAATACACTAGCAACCACATAGCAACACCCTAGCAACCACCTAGAACACCTTCGCAACCACCCAGAATACCCTAGCAACCGCATAGCAACACCATAGCAACCACCCAGAATACCCTAAAAAAAACCTACCAACCACCCAGAACACCGTAGCAACCTCCCAGAACACCCTAGCAACCGGGTGCTGAGATTTGCCGCTTCAAGCTCCACTTCACATTTTCTTCAGGAAATGTGCCATAAATGTGTTCATGGAGGTCAAAATTGACCTATGTATATCTAATATAACATCAGAAGGAGTCTAAAAGTCTATATTGTTTTAAACTTTTTGAGAAACTATTGACCAGAAATGAATTCAATATGTCAGATATAGACTTCTCTACGGCTTCTTAGGAAGCATCTATTGGAGTCTATGAGTCTGTATGGAAAATTCAAGATCAAGAACTTTTGGGCCAGAAACATGTTCAGTAGGTCAAATATTTGTCTGGCTGAAATGACATCATGAGATGTAAATCTCTCTGTATATTAACACACAGATCAAGTACCCGTGGGCCATAAAAGTATTCATGGAGGTCAAAAATTGACCTATGTAATATAACATCAGAATGTTATATTACATAGTCTATGAATATGTATGGAAAGTTCAAGATCTAGTACTTTTGGGCCAGAAACATGTTTAGTAGGTAAAATATTTTTCTGGCTGAAATGACATCATGAGAAATAAATCTCCAACCAACCAGAACACCCTAGCAACCACCAAGCAACAGCATAGCAACCACCCAGAACACCCTAGAAACAAACCAGAACAACCCAGCAACCACCCAGAACACCTTCGCAACCACCCAGAATACCCTAGCAACCGCCTAGCAACACCCTAGCAACCACCCAGAAAAGCTTCGCAACCACCCAGAATACACTAGCAACCACATAGCAACACCCTAGCAACCACCCAGAACACCTTCGCAACCACCCAGAATACCCTAGCAACCGCATAGCAACACCATAGCAACCACCTAGAATACCCTACAAAAAAACCTACCAACCACCCAGAACACCGTTGCAACCTCCCAGAACACCCTAGCAACCGGGTGCTGAGATTTGCCGCTTCAAGCTCCACTTCACATTTTCTACAGGAAATGTGCCATAAATGTGTTCATGGAGGTCAAAATTGACCTATGTATATCTAATATAACATCAGAAGAAGTCTAAAAGTCTATATTGTTTTAAACTTTTTGAGAAACCTTTGACCTGAAATGAGTTCAATATATCAGATATGGACTTCTCTGTGGCTTAGGAATCATCTGTTGGAGTCTATGAGTATGTTTGGAAAGTTCAAGATGAAGTACTTTTGGGCCAGAAACATGTTCAGTAGGTCAAATATTTGTCTGGCTGAAATGACATCATGAGATGTAAATCTCTCGGTATATTAACCAACTGATCCAAGTACCCGTGGGCCATAAAAGTGTTCATGGAGGTCAAAAATTGACCTATGTAATATAACATCAGAATGTTATATTGCATGGTCTATGAGTATGTATGGAAAGTTCAAGATCAATTACTTTTGGGCCAGAAACATGTTCAGTAGGTCAAATATTTGTCTGGCTGAAATGACATCATGAGATGTAAATCTCTCGGTATATTAACCCACAGATCAAGTACCCATGGGCCATAAAAGTGTTCATGGAGGTCAAAAATTGACCTATGTAATATAACATCAGAATGTTATATTACATATTCTGTGAGTATGTGTGGAAAGTTCAAGATCAAGTATTTTTGGACCAGAAACATGTTCAATAGGTAAAATATTTTTCTGGCTGAAATGACATCATGAGAAGTAAATCTCCAACCAACCAGAACACCCTAGCAACCACCAAGCAACAGCCTAGAAACCATCCAGAACACCCTAGAAACAAACCAGAACACCCCAGAAACCATCTGGCAACACCCTAGCAACCACCATTAACACCCCAGCAATCGCCTAGCAACACCCTAGCAACCACATAGCAACACCATAGCAACCACCCAGAATACCCCAGCAACCGCCTAGCAACACCCTAGCAACCACCCAGAACAACTTCGCGACCACCCAGAATACCCTAGCAACCGCATAGCAACACCATAGCAACCACCCAGAAAACCCTAAAAAAACACCTAGCAACCACCCAGAACACCCTAGCAACCGGGTGATGAGATTTGCCGCTTCAAGCTCCACTTCACATTTTCTTCTGGAAATGTGCCATAAATGTGTTTCTGGTGGTCAAAAATTGATATATGTATATCTAATATAACATCAGAAGAAGTCTAAAAGTTTACATTGTTTTAAACTTTTTGAGGAACCTTTGACCAGAAATGAGTTCAATGACATCACGAGAAGTAAATCTATCGGTATATTAACAGATCAAGTACCCGTGGGACATAAATGTGTTCCTTGAGGTCAAAAATTGACCTATGTATATCTAATATAATTGACCAATGTACTGTATATCTTATATAAAATCAGAAGGAGGTCAAATATTTGTCTGGCTGAAATTACATCATGAGAAGTAAATCTCTCGGTATACTCACCCATAGATCAAGTACCCGTGGGCCATAAATGTGTTCCTGGAGGTCAAAAATTGACATATGTATAGCTAATATAACATCAGAAGGAATCTATAAGTTTATATTGTTTTAAACTATTTTGAGGAACTTTTCACCAGAATTGAGTTCAATAGGTCAGATATGGACTTCTCTATTGCTTCTTAGGAAGCATCTATTGGAGTCTATGAGTCTGTATGGAAAGTTCAAGATCAAGAACTTTTGGGCCAGAAACATGTTCAGTAGGTCAAATATTTGTCTGGCTGAAATGACATCATGAGATGTAAATGTCTCGGTATATTAACCCACAGATCAAGTACCCGTGGGCCATAAAAGTATTCATGGAGGTCAAAAATTGACCTATGTAATATAACATCAGAATGTTATATTACATAGTCTATGAATATGTATGGAAAGTTCAAGATCTAGTACTTTTGGGCCAGAAACATGTTTAGTAGGTAAAATATTTTTCTGGCTGAAATGACATCATGAGAAATAAATCTCCAACCAACCAGAACACCGTAGCAACCACCAAGCAACAGCATAGCAACCACCCAGAACACCCTAGAAACAAACCAGAACAACCCAGCAACCACCCAGAACACCTTCGCAACCACCCAGAATACCCTAACAACCGCCTAGCAACACCCTAGCAACCACCCAGAACACCTTCGCAACCACCCAGAATACCCTAGCAACCTCCTAGCAACACCCTAGCAACCACCCAGAACAGCTTCGCAACCACCCAGAATACCCTAGCAACCACATAGCAACACCCTAGCAACCACCCAGAACACCTTCGCAACCACCCAGAATACCCTAGCAACCGCATAGCAACACCATAGCAACCACCCAGAATACCGTAAAAAAAAAACTACCAACCACCCAGAACACCGTAGCAACCTCCCAGAACACCCTAGCAACCGGGTGCTGAGATTTGCCGCTTCAAGCTCCACTTCACATTTTCTTCAGGAAATGTGCCATAAATGTGTTCATGGAGGTCAAAATTGACCTATGTATATCTAATATAACATCAGAAGGAGTCTAAAAGTCTATATTGTTTTAAACTTTTTGAGAAACTATTGACCAGAAATGAGTTTAATATGTCAGATATGGACTTCTCTATGGCTTCTTAGGAAGCATCTATTGGAGTCTATGAGTCTGTATGGAAAGTTCAAGATCAAGAACTTTTGGGCCAGAAACATGTTCAGTAGGTCAAATATTTGTCTGGCTGAAATGACATCATGAGATGTAAATCTCTCGGTATATTAACCTACAGATCAAGTACCCGTGGGCCATAAAAGTATTCATGGAGGTCAAAAATTGACCTATGTAATATAACATCAGAATGTTATATTACATAGTCTATGAATATGTATGGAAAGTTCAAGACCTAGTACTTTTGGGCCAGAAACATGTTTAGTAGGTAAAATATTTTTCTGGCTGAAATGACATCATGAGAAATAAATCTCCAACCAACCAGAACACCCTAGCAACCACCAAGCAACAGCATAGCAACCACCCAGAACACCCTAGAAACAAACCAGAACAATCCAGCAACCACCCAGAACACCTTCGCAACCACCCAGAATACCCTAGCAACCGCCTAGCAACACCCTAGCAACCACCCAGAACACCTTCGCAACCACCCAGAATACCCTAGCAACCGCATAGCAACACCATAGCAACCACCCAGAATACCCTAAAAAAAACACCTAGCAACCACCCAGAACACCGTAGCAACCTCCCAGAACACCCTAGCAACCGGGTGCTGAGATTTGCCGCTTCAAGCTCAACTTCACATTTTCTTCTGGAAATGTGCCATAAATGTGTTCATAGAGGTCAAAATTGACCTATGTATATCTAATATAACTTCAGAAGGATTCTAAAAGTCTAAATTGTTTTAATTTTTTTGAGAAACCTTTGACCAGAAATGAGTTCAATATGTCAGATATGGACTTCTCTATGGCTTCTTAGGAAGCATCTATTGGAGTCTATGAGTCTGTATGAAAAGTTCAAGATGAAGAACTTTTTGGCCAGAAACATGTTCAGTAGGTCAAATATTTGTCTGGCTGAAATGACATCATGAGATGTAAATCTCTCGGTATATTAACCCACAGATCAAGTACCCGTGGGCCATAAAAGTATTCATGGAGGTCAATAATTGACCTATGTAATATAACAACAGAATGTTATATTACATAGTCTATGAATATGTATGGAAAGTTCAAGATCTAGTACTTTTGGGCCAGAAACATGTTTAGTAGGTAAAATATTTTTCTGGCTGAAATGACATCATGAGAAATAAATCTCCAACCAACCAGAACACCCTAGCAACCACCAAGCAACAGCATAGCAACCGCCCAGAACACCGTAGAAACAAACCAGAACAACCCAGCAACCACCCAGAACACCTTCGCAACCACCCAGAATACCCTAGCAACCGCCTAGCAACACCCTATCAACCACCCAGAACAGCTTTGCAACCACCCAGAATACCCTAGCAACCACATAGCAACACCCTAGCAACCATCCAGAACACATTCGCAACCACCCAGAATACCCTAGCAACCGCATAGCAACACCATAGCAACCACCCAGAATACCCTAAAAAAAAAACTACCAACCACCCAGAACACCGTAGCAACCTCCCAGAACACCATAGCAACCGGGTGCTGAGATTTGCCGCTTCAAGCTCCACTTCACATTTTCTTCAGGAAATGTGCCATAAATGTGTTCATGGAGGTCAAAATTGACCTACGTATATCTAATATAACATCAGAAGGAGTCTAAAAGTCTATATTGTTTTAAACTTTTTGAGAAACCTTTGACCAGAAATGAGTTCAGTATGTTAGATATGGACTTCTCTGTGGCTTAGGAATCATCTGTTGGAGTCTATGAGTATGTATGGAAAGTTCAAGACCTAGTACTTTTGGGCCAGAAACATGTTTAGTAGGTAAAATATTTTTCTGGCTGAAATGACATCATGAGAAATAAATCTCCAACCAACCAGAACACCCTAGCAACCACCAAGCAACAGCATAGCAACCACCCAGAACACCCTAGAAACAAACCAGAACAATCCAGCAACCACCCAGAACACCTTCGCAACCACCCAGAATACCCTAGCAACCGCCTAGCAACACCCTAGCAACCACCCAGAACACCTTCGCAACCACCCAGAATACCCTAGCAACCGCATAGCAACACCATAGCAACCACCCAGAATACCCTAAAAAAAACACCTAGCAACCACCCAGAACACCGTAGCAACCTCCCAGAACACCCTAGCAACCGGGTGCTGAGATTTGCCGCTTCAAGCTCAACTTCACATTTTCTTCTGGAAATGTGCCATAAATGTGTTCATAGAGGTCAAAATTGACCTATGTATATCTAATATAACTTCAGAAGGAGTCTAAAAGTCTAAATTGTTTTAAACTTTTTGAGAAACCTTTGACCAGAAATGAGTTCAATATGTCAGATATGGACTTCTCTATGGCTTCTTAGGAAGCATCTATTGGAGTCTATGAGTCTGTATGAAAAGTTCAAGATGAAGAACTTTTTGGCCAGAAACATGTTCAGTAGGTCAAATATTTGTCTGGCTGAAATGACATCATGAGATGTAAATCTCTCGGTATATTAACCCACAGATCAAGTACCCGTGGGCCATAAAAGTATTCATGGAGGTCAATAATTGACCTATGTAATATAACAACAGAATGTTATATTACATAGTCTATGAATATGTATGGAAAGTTCAAGATCTAGTACTTTTGGGCCAGAAACATGTTTAGTAGGTAAAATATTTTTCTGGCTGAAATGACATCATGAGAAATAAATCTCCAACCAACCAGAACACCCTAGCAACCACCAAGCAACAGCATAGCAACCGCCCAGAACACCGTAGAAACAAACCAGAACAACCCAGCAACCACCCAGAACACCTTCGCAACCACCCAGAATACCCTAGCAACCGCCTAGCAACACCCTATCAACCACCCAGAACAGCTTTGCAACCACCCAGAATACCCTAGCAACCACATAGCAACACCCTAGCAACCATCCAGAACACATTCGCAACCACCCAGAATACCCTAGCAACCGCATAGCAACACCATAGCAACCACCCAGAATACCCTAAAAAAAAAACTACCAACCACCCAGAACACCGTAGCAACCTCTCAGAACACCCTAGCAACCGGGTGCTGAGATTTGCCGCTTCAAGCTCCACTTCACATTTTCTTCAGGAAATGTGCCATAAATGTGTTCATGGAGGTCAAAATTGACCTATGTATATCTAATATAACATCAGAAGGAGTCTAAAAGTCTATATTGTTTTAAACTTTTTGAGAAACCTTTGACCAGAAATGAGTTTAATATGTCAGATATGGACTTCTCTATGGCTTCTTAGGAAGCATCTATTGGAGTCTATGAGTTTGTATGGAAAGTTCAAGATCAAGAACTTTTGGGCCAGAAACATGTTCAGTAGGTCAAATATTTGTCTGGCTGAAATGACATCATGAGATGTAAATCTCTTGGTATATTAACCAACAGATCCAAGTACCCGTGGGCCATAAAAGTGTTCATGGAGGTCAAAAATTGACCTATGTAATATAACATCAGAATGTTATATTACATAGTCTGTGAGTATGTGTGGAAAGTTCAAGATCAAGTATGTTTGGACCAGAAACATGTTCAATAGGTAAAATATTTTTCTGGCTGAAATGACATCATGAGAAGTAAATCTCCAACCAACCAGAACACCCTAGCAACCACCAAGCAACAGCCTAGAAATCATCCAGAACACCCTAGAAACAAACCAGAACACCCCAAAAACCATCTGGCAACACCCTAGCAACCACCATTAACACCCCAGCAATCGCCTAGCAACATCCTAGCAACCACATAGCAACACCATAGCAACCACCCAGAATACCCCAGCAACCGCCTAGCAACACCCTAGCAACCACCCAGAACAACTTCGCAACCACCCAGAATACCCTAGCAACCGCATAGCAACACCATAGCAACCACCCAGAATACCCTAAAAAAACACCTAGCAACCACCCAGAACACCCTAGCAACCGGGTGATGAGATTTGCCGCTTCAAGCTCCACTTCACATTTTCTTCTGGAAATGTGCCATAAATGAGTTTCTGGTGGTCAAAAATTGATATATGTATATCTAATATAACATCAGAAGAAGTCTAAAAGTTTACATTGTTTTAAACTTTTTGAGGAACCTTTGACCAGAAATGAGTTCAATGACATCACGAGAAGTAAATCTATCGGTATATTAACAGATCAACTACCCGTGGGACATAAACGTGTTCCTTGAGGTCAAAAATTGACCTATGTATATCTAATATAATTGACCAATGTATATCTTATATAAAATCAGAAGGAGGTCAAATATTTGTCTGGCTGAAATTACATCATGAGAAGTAAATCTCTCGGTATACTCACCCATAGATCAAGTACCCGTGGGCCATAAATGTGTTCCTGGAGGTCACAAATTTACCTATGTATAGCTAATATAACATCAGAAGGAATCTATAAGTTTATATTGTTTTAAACTATTTTGAGGAACTTTTCACCAGAAATGAGTTCAATAGGTCAGATATGGACTTCTCTATTGCTTCTTAAGAAGCATCTATTGGAGTCTATGAGTCTGTATGGAAAGTTCAAGATCAAGAACTTTTGGGCCAGAAACATGTTCAGTAGGTCAAATATTTGTCTGGCTGAAATGACATCATGAGATGTAAATCTCTCGGTATATTAACCCACAGATCAAGTACCCGTGGCCCATAAAAGTATTCATGGAGGTCAAAAATTGACCTATGTAATATAACATCAGAATGTTATATTACATAGTCTATGAATATGTATGGAAAGTTCAAGATCTAGTACTTTTGGGCCAGAAACATGTTTAGTAGGTAAAATATTTTTCTGGCTGAAATGACATCATGAGAAATTAATCTCCAACCAACCAGAACACCGTAGCAACCACCAAGCAACAGCATAGCAACCACCCAGAACACCCTAGAAACAAACCAGAACAACCCAGCAACCACCCAGAACACCTTCACAACCACCCAGAATACCCTAGCAACCGCCTAGCAACACCCTAGCAACCACCCAGAACACCTTCGCAACCACCCAGAATACCCTAGCAACCTCCTAGCAACACCCTAGCAACCACCCAGAACAGCTTCGCAACCACCCAGAATACCCTAGCAACCACATAGCAACACCCTAGCAACCACCCAGAACACCTTCGCAACCACCCAGAATACCCTAGCAACCGCCTAGCAACACCCTAGCAACCACCCAGAACACCTTCGCAACCACCCAAAATACCCTAGCAACCGCATAGCAACACCATAGCAACCACCCAGAATACCCTAAAAAAAACACCTAGCAACCACCCAGAACACCGTAGCAACCTCCCAGAACACCCTAGCAACCGGGTGCTGAGATTTGCCGCTTCAAGCTCAACTTCACATTTTCTTCTGGAAATGTGCCATAAATGTGTTCATAGAGGTCAAAATTGACCTATGTATATCTAATATAACATCAGAAGGAGTCTAAAAGTCTATATTGTTTTAAACTTTTTGAGAAACCTTTGACCAGAAATGAGTTCAATATGTCAGATATGGACTTCTCTATGGCTTCTTAGGAAGCATCTATTGGAGTCTATGAGTCTGTATGGAAAGTTCAAGATCAAGAACTTTTGGGCCAGAAACATGTTCAGTAGGTCAAATATTTGTCTGGCTGAAATGACATCATGAGATGTAAATCTCTCGGTATATTAACCCACAGATCAAGTACCCGTGGGCCATAAAAGTATTCATGGATGTCAAAAATTGACCTATGTAATATAACATCAGAATGTTATATTATATAGTCTATGAATATGTATGGAAAGTTCAAGATCTAGTACTTTTGGGCCAGAAACATGTTTAGTAGGTAAAATATTTTTCTGGCTGAAATGACATCATGAGAAATTAATCTCCAACCAACCAGAACACCGTAGCAACCACCAAGCAACAGCATAGCAACCACACAGAACACCCTAGAAACAAACCAGAAAAACCAAGCAACCACCCAGAACACCTTCGCAACCCCCCAGAATACCCTAGCAACCGCCTAGCAACACCCTAGCAACCACCCAGAACACCTTCGCAACCACCCAGAATACCCTAGCAACCTCCTAGCAACACCCTAGCAACCACCCAGAACAGCTTCGCAACCACCCAGAATACCCTAGCAACCACATAGCAACACCCTAGCAACCACCCAGAACACCTTCGCAACCACCCAGAATACCCTAGCAACCGCATAGCAACACCATAGCAACCACCCAGAATACCCTAAAAAAAAAACTACCAACCACCCAGAACACCGTAGCAACCTCTCAGAACACCCTAGCAACCGGGTGCTGAGATTTGCCGCTTCAAGCTCCACTTCACATTTTCTTCAGGAAATGTGCCATAAATGTGTTCATGGAGGTCAAAATTGACCTATGTATATCTAATATAACATCAGAAGGAGTCTAAAAGTCTATATTGTTTTAAACTTTTTGAGAAACCTTTGACCAGAAATGAGTTTAATATGTCAGATATGGACTTCTCTATGGCTTCTTAGGAAGCATCTATTGGAGTCTATGAGTTTGTATGGAAAGTTCAAGATCAAGAACTTTTGGGCCAGAAACATGTTCAGTAGGTCAAATATTTGTCTGGCTGAAATGACATCATGAGATGTAAATCTCTCGGTATATTAACCCACAGATCAAGTACCCGTGGGCCATAAAAGTATTCATGGTGGTCAAAAATTGACCTATGTAATATAACATCAGAATGTTATATTACATAGTCTATGAACAGTAGCGGTTCTAGGCACGGGCGAACCGGGCAGTCGCCCGGGGCGGCATCTCTTCATGTCACATGAGGGGCGGCACGAGCAGTTAAAAAAAATCCTCTGTCCCGCGAAGGTTTTCTATTTTTTATCATTTCAATTCAATTATTGGCAATGGCGCCCCTGCTTGCGGAGAAGGTGCCATGCACAGAAGCGATATCAAGGGGGTCTCCTGATTAGTTCACGTATCGCGTCTTTTGGGCGCTTGAGGTCGTTATTTCAAATAGGCGATTAGGCGCACGGGAAGCGCGCTCATTACGCGCTCGCGGGAGGCGCCCTCATAATCTTTTCAGTATGGGAGTGCACGTGCACCCAAACACTTGGGTTTTTTTCTCTTCTCCGTAAAGAAATCTTTTAGCAGAGCTTCAGCAAGCGTTTTTCTGTGGTGGAAATACATTAGCTACTAAAACTTCTTTGCCATTGTGGAGAGCGCAGTGTAATGAGTGCATGGTTGTATAGCAACGACATGCAGCCATGGAAAAATCGGACCGAATTTTACTATTAATAATAAAAGATCAGCTACTGTGCATTATAAATGTCAGGAATGTATCTTTATTGACTCATTCTTTTTATAGAGATGATTGAATGCTGAAATATGAGGTTTATATTTTTTTTAAATCTTTTGCGTTAACCTTTTTTTTAAGTTTAATAGGTAAGATAAAAGACACTCCTTAAAAACAAATCTTTAATGTTATTAACTTGGTGAATTGATTTCATTGTGTATTAGGCTTTTTGAACAAGATTCTGTGTATGTGATCATGTTGGTCACTATATTTATGAAATGAAAATAATTTACATAATGATCAACTTTATGTTTTTTTATAGTAGCCTATAATATGCAAAGTACAATTTTCTATTTTCTAAATAATCTCTGATTCTGTCCTTTTCTCTGACATTTTAAGAGTGACATAGGGCTACAAAAGCTATTTTAGGTCTATACAGTTTGGATAGTTGTTAATATGATAGCTGTTCAAAATTATTTAAGAGATAAGTATTGTGTTACTAAATAGGCCTAAGTGTCTCTCTGACGCTTTTACTTTTAAAAACTCCATTTCGTGACAAAGTATAGCCTACTTTAACAAGTCATAACTAAAAGTGTGCCATGCACATAATTCAAGGCAATAAGGGGGGAGGGGAGGGGGGGCGCTCAAAGGGGGTCTCGCCCTGGGTGTAATTCAAAGTAGAACCGCCACTGTCTATGAATATGTATGGAAAGTTCAAGACCTAGTACTTTTGGGCCAGAAACATGTTTAGTAGGTAAAATATTTTTCTGGCTGAAATGACATCATGAGAAATAAATCTCCAACCAACCAGAACACCCTAGCAACCACCAAGCAACACCATAGCAACCACCCAGAACATCCTAGAAACAAACCAGAACAATCCAGCAACCACCCAGAACACCTTCACAACCACCAAGAATACCCTAGCAACCGCCTAGCAACACCCTAACAACCACCCAGAACACCTTCGCAACCACCCAGAATACCCTAGCAACCGCATAGCAACACCATAGCAACCACCCAGAATACCCTAAAAAAAACACCTAGCAACCACCCAGAACACCGTAGCAACCTCCCAGAACACCCTAGCAACCGGGTGCTGAGATTTGCCGCTTCAAGCTCAACTTCACATTTTCTTCTGGAAATGTGCCATAAATGTGTTCATAGAGGTCAAAATTGACCTATGTATATCTAATATAACATCAGAAGGAGTCTAAAAGTCTATATTGTTTTAAACTTTTTGAGAAACCTTTGACCAGAAATGAGTTCAATATGTCAGATATGGACTTCTCTATGGCTTCTTAGGAAGCATCTAATGGAGTCTATTAGTCTGTATGGAAAGTTCAAGATCAAGAACTTTTGGGCCAGAAACATGTTCAGTAGGTCAAATATTTGTCTGGCTGAAATGACATCATGAGATGTAAATCTCTCGGTATATTAACCCACAGATCAAGTACCCGTGGGCCATAAAAGTGTTCATGGAGGTCAAAAATTGACCTATGTAATATAACATCAGAATGTTATATTACATAGTCTATGAATATGTATGGAAAGTTCAAGATCTAGTACTTTTGGGCCAGAAACATGTTTAGTAGGTAAAATATTTTTCTGGCTGAAATGACATCATGAGAAATAAATCTCCAACCAACCAGAACACCGTAGCAACCACCAAGCAACAGCATAGCAACCACCCAGAACACCCTAGAAACAAACCAGAACAACCCAGCAACCACCCAGAACACCTTCGCAACCACCCAGAATACCCTAGCAACCGCCTAGCAAACACCCTAGCAACGACCCAGAACACCTTCGCAACCACCCAGAATACCCTACCAACCTCCTAGCAACACCCTAGCAACCACCCAGAACAGCTTTGCAACCACCCAGAATACCCTAGCAACCACATAGCAACACCCTAGCAACCACCCAGAACACCGTCGCAACCACCCAGAATACCCTAGCAACCGCATAGCAACACCATAGCAACCACCTAGAATACCCTAAAAAAAACTACCAACCACCCAGAACACCGTAGCAACCTCCCAGAACACCCTAGCAACCGGGTGCTGAGATTTGCCGCTTCAAGCTCCACTTCACATTTTCTTCAGGAAATGTGCCATAAATGTGTTCATGGAGGTCAAAATTGACCTATGTATATCTAATATAACATCAGAAGGAGTCTAAAAGTCTATATTGTTTTAAACTTTTTGAGAAACCTTTGACCTGAAATGAGTTCAATATGTCAGATATGGACTTCTCTATGGCTTCTTAGGAAGCATCTATTGGAGTCTATGAGTCTGTATGGAAAGTTCAAAATCAAGAACTTTTGGGCCAGAAACATGTTCAGTAGGTCAAATATTTGTCTGGCTGAAATGACATCATGAGATGTAAATCTCTCGGTATATTAACCTACAGATCAAGTACCCGTGGGCCATAAAAGTATTCATGGAGGTCAAAAATTGACCTATGTAATATAACATCAGAATGTTATATTACATAGTCTATGATTATGTATGGAAAGTTCAAGACCTAGTACTTTTGGGCCAGAAACATGTTTAGTAGGTAAAATATTTTTCTGGCTGAAATGACATCATGAGAAATAAATCTCCAACCAACCAGAACACCCTAGCAACCACCAAGCAACACCATAGCAACCACCCAGAACACCCTAGAAACAAACCAGAACAATCCAGCAACCACCCAGAACACCTTCGCAACCACCCAGAATACCCTAGCAACCGCCTAGCAACACCCTAGCAACCACCCAGAACACCTTCGCAACCACCCAGAATACCCTAGCAACCGCATAGCAACACCATAGCAACCACCCAGAATACCCTAAAAAAAACACCTAGCAACCACCCAGAACACCGTAGCAACCTCCCAGAACACCCTACCAACCGGGTGCTGAGATTTGCTGCTTCAAGCTCAACTTCACATTTTCTTCTGGAAATGTGCCATAAATGTGTTCATAGAGGTCAAAATTGACCTATGTATATCTAATATAACATCAGAAGGAGTCTAAAAGTCTATATTGTTTTAAACTTTTTGAGAAACCTTTGACCAGAAATGAGTTCAATATGTCAGATATGGAATTCTCTATGGCTTCTTAGGAAGCATCTATTGGAGTCTATGAGTCTGTATGGAAAGTTCAAGATCAAGAACTTTTGGGCCAGAAACATGTTCAGTAGGTCAAATATTTGTCTGGCTGAAATGACATCATGAGATGTAAATCTCTCGGTATATTAACCCACAGATCAAGTACCCGTGGGCCATAAAAGTGTTCTTGGAGGTCAAAAATTGACCTATGTAATATAACATCAGAATGTTATATTACATAGTCTATGAATACGTATGGAAAGTTCAAGATCTAGTACTTTTGGGCCAGAAACATGTTTAGAAGGTAAAATATTTTTCTGGCTGAAATGACATCATGAGAAATAAATCTCCAACCAACCAGAACACCGTAGCAACCACCAAGCAACACTATAGCAACCACCCAGAACACCCTAGAAACAAACCAGAAAAACCCAGCAACCACCCAGAACACCTTCGCAACCACCCAGAATACCCTAGCAACTGCCTAGCAACACCCTAGCAACCACCCAGAACACCTTCGCAACCACCCAGAATACCCTAGCAACACCCTAGCAACCACCCAGAACAGCTTCGCAACCACCCAGAATACCCTAGCAACCACATAGCAACACCCTAGCAACCACCCAGAACACCTTCGCAACCACCCAGAATACCCTAGCAACCACATAGCAACACCATAGCAACCACCCAGAATACCCTAAAAAAAACATACCAACCACCCAGAACACCGTAGCAACCTCCCAGAACACCCTAGCTACCGGGTGCTGAGATTTGCCGCTTCAAGCTCCACTTCACATTTTCTTCAGGAAATGTGCCATAAATGTGTTCATGGAGGTCAAAATTGACCTATGTATATCTAATATAACATCAGAAGGAGTCTAAAAATCTATATTGTTTTAAACTTTTTGAGAAACCTTTGACCAGAAATGAGTTCAGTATGTCAGATATGGACTTCTCTGTGGCTTAGGAATCATCTGTTGGAGTCTATGAGTATGTTTGGAAAGTTCAAGATCAAGTACTTTTGGGCCAGAAACATGTTCAGTAGGTCAAATATTTGTCTGGCTGAAATGACATCATGAGATGTAAATCTCTCGGTATATTAACCAACAGATCCAAGTACCCGTGGGCCATAAAAGTGTTCATGGAGGTCAAAAATTCACCTATGTAATATAACATCAGAATGTTTTATTGCATGGTCTATGAGTATGTATGGAAAGTTCAAGATCAATTACTTTTGGGCCAGAAACATGTTCAGTAGGTCAAATATTTGTCTGGCTGAAATGACATCATGAGATGTAAATCTCTCGGTATATTAACCCGCAGATCAAGTACCCATGGGCCATAAAAGTGTTCATGGAGGTCAAAAATTGACCTATGTAATATAACATCAGAATGTTATATTACATAGTCTGTGAGTATTTGTGGAAAGTTCAAGATCAAGTATTTTTGGACCAGAAACATGTTCAATAGGTAAAATATTTTTCTGGCTGAAATGACATCATGAGAAGTAAATCTCCAACCAACCAGAACACCCTAGCAACCACCAAGCAACAGCCTAGAAACCATCCAGAACACCCTAGAAACAAACCAGAACACCCCAGAAACCATCTGGCAACACCCTAGCAACCACCATTAACACCCCAGCAATCGCCTAGCAACACCCTAGCAACCACATAGCAACACCATAGCAACCACCCAGAATACCCCAGCAACCGCCTAGCAACACCCTAGCAACCACCCAGAACAACTTCGCAACCACCCAGAATAACCTAGCAACCGCATAGCAACACCATAGCAACCACCCAGAATACCCTAAAAAAAACACCTAGCAACCACCCAGAACACCCTAGCAACCGGGTGCTGAGATTTGCCGCTTCAAGCTCCACTTCACATTTTCTTCAGGAAATGTGCCATAAATGTGTTCCTGGTGGTCAAAAATTTATCTATGTATATCTAATATAACATCAGAAGAAGTCTAAAAGTTTACATTGTTTTAAACTTTTTGAGGAACCTTTGACCAGAAATGAGTTCAATATGTCAGATATGGACTTCTCTATGGCTTCTTAGGAAGCATCTATTGGCAGTCCCTCCAGAAAAACGCGATTATGCGATCGCTTGAATTCAATGCAAAATCAGCCAAAGTCCGCATATTTATGCGGGGGCCGCATTTTTTCAAAAACGCCGCACTTTCGCCGCATAAATTGCCGATTTCCGTGCAAAATATGCGGGGGTTGCATAATTTCATAATCCTCGCATTTTCGTTGCAAAAAAAGTCACATGTATCTTTGCAGAAAGTTGAAAAATGTTGTGTTTGCTTCACACAAGAGCAGCCATTTCCCCCTGTTTCCATGGGAACGTTATGAAGTGACGCAATTACGCGACGCCAGACAGACTCACGGAGGCGATTGACATCTCACAAATCGAACTCGTATAACTGTCTGTCGCACGTTCTACCGTAACATCGTTACTTAATAAACAACATAATATAAAAGAAGTAGCATCAAACAGAAATGACCCGCACACATAACACTGCAGAGAGTTCAACAGGGAGCGCGCAGCTCTTAAAGGGGCCACACCTTATTTACACTCGTTACAGTCTGAGATAAAACAAGATGAGTTCCCAGCACTTTCTATGATGTAGTATGCTTTCTTATCAAAGGAAGTAATAAGAAATGACTCTTACATTTAGCCTAGTGAGAACAGGATGTTGGGGGAATCACTTTTTTTCTCTTTTTCATCAAACCGCAATTTTTGCAAGTTCCCTCAATTTTTGCAAATTCCTGCAATTTCATTGCATAAAGTTGCATAAATATCCCGCATATTCCATCGGATTTTTAAAGAAAACGGGCCACGTAATCAATAAATTTTTGCCAGCAACAATCACAAAAAAAACTCAGCGTTTTTCTGGAACGACTGAATACTATTATGGTAAATGTTATATATAAATCGCAAATTTTTTCACAAATTTTTGGAAATTACCACCACAAAATCAGTCATTTTGATCGCAAAAATCACAAAAAAAAATCGTGAAATCCTGGTGGGACTGTATTGGAGTCTATGAGTCTGTATGGAAAGTTCAAGATCAAGAACTTTTGGGCCAGAAACATGTTCAGTAGGTCAAATATTTGTCTGGCTGAAATGACATCATGAGATGTAAATCTCTCGGTATATTAACCCACAGATCAAGTACCCGTGGGCCATAAAAGTATTCATGGAGGTCAAAAATTGACCTATGTAATATAACATCAGAATGTTATATTACATAGTCTATGAATATGTATTGAAAGTTCAAGACCTAGTACTTTTGGGCCAGAAACATGTTTAGTAGGTAAAATATTTTTCTGGCTGAAATGACATCATGAGAAATAAATCTCCAACCAACCAAAACACCCTAGCAACCACCAAGCAACAGCATGGCAACCACCCAGAACACCCTAGAAACAAACCAGAACAACCCAGCAACCACCCAGAACACCTTCGCAACCACCCAGAATACCCTAGCAACCACCTAGAAACACCCTAGCAACCACCCAGAACACCTTTGCAACCACCCAGAATACCCTAGCAACCGCATAGCAACACCATAGCAACCACCCAGAATACCCTAAAAAAAAACACCTAGCAACCACCCAGAACACCGTAGCAACCTCCCAGAACACCCTAGCAACCGGGTGCTGAGATTTGACGCTTCAAGCTCAACTTCACATTTTCTTCTGGAAATGTGCCATAAATGTGTTCATGGAGGTCAAAATTGACCTATGTATATCTAATATAACATCAGAAGGAGTCTAAAAGTCTATATTGTTTTAAACTTTTTGAGAAACCTTTGACCAGAAATGAGTTCAATATGTCAGATATGGACTTCTCTATGGCTTCTTAGGAAGCATCTATTGGAGTCTATGAGTCTGTATGGAAAGTTCAAGATCAAGAACTTTTGGGCCAGAAACATGTTCAGTAGGTCAAATATTTGTCTGGCTGAAATGACATCATGAGATGTAAATCTCTCGGTATATTAACCCACAGATCAAGTACCTGTGGGCCATAAAAGTATTCATGGAGGTCAAAAATTGACCTATGTAATATAACATCAGAATGTTATATTACATAGTCTATGAATATGTATGGAAAGTTCAAGACCTAGTACTTTTGGGCCAGAAACATGTTTAGTAGGTAAAATATTTTTCTGGCTGAAATGACATCATGAGAAATAAATCTCCAACCAACCAGAACACCCTAGCAACCACCAAGCAACCAGCATAGCAACCACCCAGAACACCCTAGAAACAAACTAGAACAACCCAGCAACCACCCAGAACACCTTCGCAACCACCCAGAATACCCTAGCAACCGCATAGCAACACCATAGCAACCACCCAGAATACCCTAAAAAAACACCTAGCAACCACCCAGAACACCGTAGCAACCTCCCAGAACACCCTAGCAACCGGGTGCTGAGATTTGCCGCTTCAAGCTCAACTTCACATTTTCTTCTGGAAATGTGCCATAAATGTGTTCATGGAGGTCAAAATTGACCTATGTATATCTAACATAACATCAGAAGGAGTCTAAAAGTTTTTATTGTTTTAAACTTTTTGAGAAATCTTTGACCAGAAATTAGTTCAATATGTCAGATATGGACTTCTCTATTGCTTAGGAAGCATCTGTTGGAGTCTATGAGTATGAATGGAAAGTTCAAGATCAAGTACTTTTGGGCCAGAAATATGTTCAGTAGGTCAAATATCTTTCTGGCTGAAATAAACTCATAAGAACGATCAATTAATTACCCATAGGCTAGAAACATGTTCAGTAGGTCAAAAAGGAACCTATGTATCTAACATCAGATTGTGTCTATCAGTTGATATTATGTAAAAACATTTGAGGAAACATAGACCAGAAATTAGTAAAATAGGTCAGATATGGACTTCTCTATGGCTTAGAATCAAGTGAGCCAGAAATATGTTCACTAGGACAAAAAGGAACCTATCTATAGCTTACAAATCATCAAAAGTCAATAAGTTAATATTTATTAAAACCTTTGAGGACCCTTTGACTCTTTCGCATGGATTCTACTACTAATTCTTTTGTGCACTGACGAAAAAACATCACTTGAGCGGTCGTGCAATGCAATAACTTACTCGTTTGTGCAACAGAGGAACGCATGCAATATCTAACTCATTCCGTTGTTCAACGAAAACACATCTAACGTCTAACGTTGTGCATTAAAGAATATGCACGCAATAACTAACATGTTACTATGTGCAATGAAAAGAAAACACCTAATATGTTTCATTGGATTGCATAACAATCTAACTTGTTCTTCGTTGCAATGAAAAGGCATAACGTGATGTTTTCTCGTCTGTGCACAAACAATCTAGTTTGAAAAATATAAATGCATGCGAAAGCACATGCATACATTTTCTTTTTAATGCAAAGAGGAACAAGTTCGATATTTTATGCATTGCAATAAAACAACACCCGTTGCTTTGTGCAATGAAGAGATGTGGATTGTGCATGAAGAACGTTGTGCATCAAAAATACCATATATGTAATATGCACTTTATTGCATTCAAGAACTAAACCCTTCCTTAGTGCTTTGACTGGATAACGTGTGTTGTTTCATTTCAATTCTTACATTTTCTAACTTATTTTTCTTTGCAATGAAAAGAAAAGATAAAACACGCGTGCTTTTCCATGCATTTCCATTCTACAACTAATTAATTTGTGTTTTGACGAGAAAACATCAAAAGAGCGATCGCTTTACAATGCACACACTAACTTGTTCCTTTGTGCAACGAAGAGATTTGCAATGCTTGTGCTTTAGGATTGCATTGCACATGCACACGATAACTAACCTCTGTCCAATGAAAAGAAAACACCTAAGATGTGTTTCATTGCATTGCATGACATATCTAACTTGTTCCTCGTTATGCATATGCACGCAATAACTAACCTCTGTGCAGTGAAAAGAAAACACCTAAGATGTGTTTCATCGCATTGCATGACATATCTACCTTGTTCCTCGTTATGCTTATGCACGCAATAACTAACCTCTGTGCAGTGAAAAGAAAACACCTAATATGTTTTTCAGTGCATTGCATGACAGATCTAACTTGTTTCTCGTTATGCAAATGCACGCAATAACTCGCTCTGTGCAGTGAAAAGAAAACACCTAAGATGTGTTTCAGTGCATTGCATGACAGATCTAACTTGTTTCTCGTTATGCTTATGCACGCAATAACTCGCTCTGTCCAGTGAAAAGAAAACACCTAAGATGTGTTTCAGTGCATTACATGACATATCTAACTTGTTATTCGTTATGCATATGCACGGAATAACTAACCTCTGTGCAATGAAAAGACAACAACTAAGATGTGTTTCAATGCATTGCATGACCTATCTAACTTGTTCCTAGTTATGTATGCATGCAATAACTATCCTCTGTGCAATGAAAAGAAAAAACCTAAGATGTGTTTCATCGCATTGCATGACCTATCTAACTTGTTCCTCGTTATGTATGCATGCAATAACTATCCTCTGTTCAATGAAAAGAAAACACCTAAGATGTGTTTAATTGCATTGCATGACCTATCTAACTTGTTCCTCGTTATGCATATGCACGCAATAACTAACCTCTGTGCAGTGAAAAGAAAACACCTAAGATGTGTTTCAGTGCATTGCATGACAGATCTAACTTGTTTCTGGTTATGCATATAAACGCAATAACTCGCTCTGTCCAGTGAAAAGAAAACACCTAAGATGTGTTTCAGTGCATTACATGACATATCTAACTTGTTACTCGTTATGCATAGGCACGGAATAACTAACCTCTGTGCAATGAAAAGACAACACCTAAGATGTGTTCCATTGCATTGCATGACATATCTAACTTGTTCCTCGTTATGCATATGCACGCAATAACCTCTGTGCAATGAAAAGAAAACAACTAAGATGTGTTTCAATGCATTGCATGTCCTATCTAACTTGTTCCTCGTTATGTATGCATGCAATAACTATCCTCTGTGCAATGAAAAGAAAACACCTAAGATGTGTTTCATCGCATTGCATGACCTATCTAACTTGTTCCTCGTTATGCATATGCACGCAATAACTAACCTCTGTGCAGTGAAAAGAAAACACCTAAGATGTGTTTCATCGCATTGCATGACCTATCTAACTTGTTCCTCGTTATGCATATGCACGCAATAACTCGCTCTGTGCAGTGAAAAGAAAACACCTTAGATGTGTTTCAGTGCATTGCATGACAGATCTAACTTGTTTCTCGTTATGCATATGCACGCAATAACTCGCTCTGTGCAGTGAAAAGAAAACACCTAAGATGTGTTTCAGTGCATTACATGACATATCTAACTTGTTACTCGTTATGCATATGCACGGAATAACTAACCTCTGTACAATGAAAAGAAAACACCTAAGATGCCTTTCATTGCATAGCATGACATATCTAACTTGTTCCTCGTTATGCATATGCACGCAATAACCTCTGTGCAATGAAAAGAAAACAACTAAGATGTGTTTCAATGCATTGCATGACCTATCTAACTTGTTCCTCGCTATGTATGCATGCAATAACTATCCTCTGTGCAATGAAAAGAAAACACCTAAGATGTGTTTCATCACATTGCATGATAGATACAAATTGTTTCTCGTTATGCGTATGCACGCAAATAACTAACCTCTCTGCAGTGAAAAGAAAACACCTAACATGGGTTTCAGTGCATTGCATGACATATCTAACTTGTTCCTCGTTATGCATATGCACGCTATAATTGACCTCTGTGCAATGAAAAGAAAACACCTAAGATGTGTTTTATCGCACTGCATGACATATCTAACTTGTTCCTTGTTTTGATTATGCACGCAATAACTAACCTCTGTGCAATAAAAAGAAAACACCTGAGATGTGTTTTGTGGCATTGCATGATAGATATAACTTGTTTCTCGTTATGCATATGGACGCAAATGCACGCAAAAACCTCTCTGCAGTGAAAAGAAAACACCTAACATGGGTTTCAGTGCATTGCATGACATATCTAACTTGTTCCTCGTTATGCTATGCACGCTATAACTAACCTCTGTGCAATGAAAAGAAAACACCTAAGATGTGTTTTATCGCACTGCATGACATATCTAACTTGTTCCTTGTTATGATTATGCAAGCAATAACTAACCTCTGTGCAATGAAAAGAAAACACCATGTGTTTCGTCGCATTGCATGACATATCTAACTTGTTCCTCGTTGCAATGAAAAGATATAACGTGATTTTGCATGCATTTCTATTTTACAAACTAATTTATTTGTGCACAGACGAGAAAACAACACATGAGCTTTACAGTGCATAGTATAGCTATTGAACTAATTTCTGGTAAAAGGGACCTCAGAAGTTTTTAAACAATATAAGCTTATTAGACACCTTTTGATGATATATAAGCTATACAAAGGTTCCTATTTGACCTACTGAACATAGTTCTGGCCCACGAGTACTAGATCTTAAACTTTCTAAACATGCTCATTGACTCCTTTTGCTGTTACTGCTGTTAATGTTATCTGACCCATTGAACTCATTTCTGGTCAAAGGGTACTTGATCATTAGGTTACTTTACATTGATATTTACTACTTATGATGTTTTATGAGCAGGAAGATATTTGAACATATACTGAACATATATCTGTCCCACGAGTACCTGATATTGAACTTTCTATACATACTAAATAGACTACTTCTTATGCTACTTCTTAGACTACTTCCTAGGCCTAGAGGTTCCTCATTGACTCACAAACATAGTCCTTGCCGACGAGTACTAGGTCTCGAACTTTTTGTATAAATTCTCATAGACTCCTTTTGATGCTTCTTAAGGCATATAGAATGTCCTTATCTTAAGTATTTAACTCAAGTCGGTCAAAGGGTCCTCAAAGATTTTTAAACAAGAAAAACTTTTAGACTCCTTCTGATATTACATGAGCTATAGATAGGTTCCTTTTTGACCTACTGAACATAGTTCTGGCCCACGAGTACTTGATCTTGAACATTCTAAACATAACTCCTTTTGATGTTACTGAAGCCATACAAGAGTCCTTATTTTAACTACTGAACATATTTCTGGCTAAGGTGTTCTTTGAAAATCAGGATACTATACAGAATGACCTCTTATCATGTTATTTTAGCCAGACAGATATTTGACCTACAGACTGTATTTCTTGCCCATGTGTACTTGATCTTGAATTTTCTACATACTCATAGACTCCTTTTGATGGTTCCTAGGCCATATAGAATTGTCCACATCTGACCTATTGAAATTATTTCTGAAAAACTTATGGGCTCCTTTTGATGATATATAAATCAATTGCCAAAAACATTATAAAAACTCTATAGTAATTTGGACACTACCAACCACCTAGAAACACCATAGGAACCACACAGACTACCATAGTAACCACCTAAATCACCCTAGCAACCACCCAGAATACCTTAGCAACATTCTAGCAACCGCCTAGCAACCACCCAGAACACCTTAGCAACACCCTAGCAAGCAACCAACCCTAGCAACCACCTAGCAACACCCAAGCAACCACCCAGAACACCCTAGCAACCACCTAGCAACACCCTAGTAAACACCCAGAACACCCTAGCAACACCCTAGCAACCACCCGGAATACCCTAACAACCACCTAGCAACCACCCAGAACACTGTAGCAACCACCGGCAACACCCTAGCAACCGGGTGGTGAGATTTGCCACTGCAAGCAGCACTTCACATTTTCTTCTGGAAATGTGCCATAAATGTTTTACATAGGTCAAAAATTGACCCATGTATAGCTACTACAACATCAGAAGGACTCTATAAGTTTATATTGTTATGGTAAAAGGGTCCTCAAAAGGTTTCAAACAATATAAACATATTGATTAGTTTATATGATATTACATTATATTACAAAAGAATTTATTAGTTAAGAGCTAAATCATGCCCAAAAACATTACAGAAACTCTTTAGTAACCATATGTGAACACTACCAACCACCTGGTAACACCATAGCAACAACCCAGAATACCATAGTAACGACCTAAAACACCCTAGCAACCACCCAGCAACCAACATCAACAAACAAGAACACCCCAGCAACCGCCTAGCAACACCCTAGCAACCATCCAGAACAACCTGGCAACCGCCTAGCAACATTAGCATCTAGCAACCACCTAAAAACACCATAGCAACTAAACAGAACACCCTTAGTAACCGGGTGGTGAGATTTGCCACTTCAGGCTCAACTTCACATTTTCTTCTGGAAATGTGCCATAAATGTGTTCCTGGTGGTCAAAAATTGATCTATGTATAGCTAATATAACATCAGACGAAGTCTAAAAGTTTACATTGTTTTAAACTTTTTGAGGAACCTTTGACCAGAAATGAGTTCAATGACATCACGAGAAGTAAATCTATCGGTATATTAACTCACAGATCAAGTACCCGGGGGACATAAATGTGTTCCTGGAGGTCAAAAATTGACCTATGTATATCTAATATAATTGACCAATGTATATCTTATATAACATCAGAAGGAGGTCAAATATTTGTCTGGCTGAAATTTATGGAATGCCAAAGCTGACTTAATTAAAAATAAATATATACATAAATAAATATACGAAGAAATGTAAAAAAGCAAAAATACAAAAATAAATACATAATTAAATATAGAAAGAAATGTAAAAAAGTACAAATAAATGAGTATTTATATTTTTATTTCCATATTTATGTATAATTGTATTTTTTCACACATTTATTTATTTATTTATTTATTTCTACATTTATTCATGTATTTATTTCCACTTCTATTTATTTCCACATTCATTTATGTATTTATGTTTTTATGTCTACATCTATTTATTTTCACATTTATTTATTTCTACATTTATTTATTTCCACATTTAATTATTTCCACATTTATTTATTCCAACATTTCTTCCTCCGTATTCTAATGAGGGCGGCGTGTTTTAACGCAGACATCAGCAATCGACCTCAGAATGGCAGTGCCGAAGCTTTGAGGCCACAGTGACACCTTGTGGTGTGTGACCAAACGAAACGCAAGAGCTGTCCAGGCAATATCACATTTTTAAGTCATGTGTATCACCCTAACTGTAGCCTAGGGTTGGCTAAATAGGGTTAACACACATGAACAGAAACTGCACTTCAACGGGTCTGATAGCAGATACTTGGACATGAAAGCGCGTGAAAGTATCCACTATTTATAACAATGTAAATGCGGTGGATAGGGCTGATAGCTTGCGTTTGGCTTGCATTTATTTTCGATGAGACTCGCGCACAAAACGCGACTC